>NC_089983.1:46027796-46331296 GCF_036417845.1 Apteryx mantelli
AGAGGGTATTCTGTCTGTTAAAATAAAATGAATGTGCCAATACAGATTCATCAAAGAAATGTTAAAACCAGTGGTACTTTTACCTACATAAAATTTGCAGGATTAGATAGGTTTGGCAGCTTTGAATTCTTCTGATAGAGAAAATTACAGAACTGATAAAGGTAGGTAATTATAAGGTAATTATAGGTAATATAGTAATGATTACTTTTCCTTATACTACTTCAGTAGTTAGCTCATATAAGTCTTTTGTTTACTAAAACCAGATAAAAATGCAAATATATATGCATGCATACTCTCATATTTTATACTCTTATAAATTACAATTTAAAAAAAAATCCAATAGCTCCATTTCTGTTTTTCTATGCTAAATCTTTCAGGGTATTTTGGGCGATTTTTTTAACCTTCCTTCTGTTGAAAAGGTTCAGGAAGGGCAGCAGCTCAACAAGAAATGATGATATTTATTGAGACAGAAAGAAGAGACCATATTGTTAGGATATATTTGGTATTCTTTTTAATATCATCCATTTGCAGAAAGACTGAAAGTAGATTCTGACCTGTTTTAGAAGTATTTTCTTGAAAACACATTCAACAGAACAACGGATATCAACAGATGTGAAATAAGGGCATATTTAGCTCTCCATACAGAGAATATGTAAATATTCGTGTGATCCTTGAAATACTTTTTATTTGTCTGTGTTGATAAAGTTATTTTATAATTCCCTGAATATTCTTTATACTAGCTATAGAAAACACTGTGTACATTATCAATTTAGTAAAGGCTACTTTTTTTTTTTTTTTAAGACAGTACTTACACTAAATCAATAAAAGTGATGTATAAAAAGTTACTTTGTTTAGCAGTAGGAGAGCTCTCATATTATCTGAAGGTCTTGCAGTTTTTAGCTGTTTAATTTAAAACAAATGATGGATTTGAGATATGCAATTTAAATTAGGATACCTTATATATCCAACATTTGGTAGTGGATTTGATGTTCCAGCTCAAGACCATTATAAGGAAAATCTCACTGCAGAACAACATTTTCATCTGGAAACACATCCAATTTTGAACTTCCCAAAATGTCAGCATAGAGGTGATTCAGATCTGATGTTGAAAATCACATTTGCCTTGAGTTTTGGATTGGTTAAAATAACAGTCTGAAAAGAGTGGTTGGTAAACTTTGAAAGGATCAGATTTTGGGTCTGATTCAGAGAAACAATCAACAGCTTGAATGGTTAGCCAATGCTCCTCCTGATTTCTGTTTCCAGATGGATGGAAATATTAAAAGAATAACCTTTCTCGGATGTTATTTGGCATCTCTGGCCCTGGCCAAGCATCAAAAGTATTATGCCACAAAAATGAAGTGTTAGAAAGGGGAGAAAATTATCCAAAGAAGTAAAGTAAGTTTCATTTAAAAAAAGTAGGTGGAGATCGGGTTTACGTCTTATTTTAGCTCTAATAATTCACCCATCACTAGATAAATAGTGACATGACTCTGCCCAATAATCCCTATATACTTTCTCTCTGGGTTTTCTATGCAATGATATGCATTGCAGGAATTTTCATGAGATAAATCCAGATTATGGAATATGCACACACAAATCCCCATGCACCTATTTGAGAATGTCACAAACCTATAGACTTTTTCATAGGCACAAACAGATATGTGCAGCATATATTTCATGATATACCAGCAACAGACAAAATCTATGAAAATTGTTAAATATCAGTCTAAGATATTTTATATAATCAAAATAACAGGCATATCTGATATTAAAAAAACCCTTATGCTGAATGTTAAGGTACATCGTCAAAGTCTTATTGCTATTTAATAACTTTGCAAATGGCAAAATTCTATTGAAATTATTATGAAATCACCTGTGACACAACTAACTATGAAGGCCATGTGGTCTAATATCCTGGTCAGGCACTGATTCAGTAGTGTTTGAAAGGGAAAACCAGCACTCTCTGAATCACGATTTTACTTCTTGAAACACTAGGTGTCCTGACACAGTTTGGTCCTCCTTAGCTAATGAGATCTGATGGGAAGGCAGGCCAATTGGTTTGGCTGAAGACCAGTGGGTTGTTTTTTGTTTTTTAAGCTCTTTAATATAAATTATCATAGCCAAGCATTTAATCCAAAATTCTATATCACTTTTTGCTATGGCTACTGCAGGTACATAAGGGATGTCCCAGTAGGTTGTGCAGAACCATATATCTAATGTAGGGAGTATTATTTTCCTGCTGGTTTAAGGAAAGTGTGTCTGGAGATATGGAGGAGTGCAAAATAAGAAGGAAAAGTAAAAACAAAGAACAAGCCTAGAATTTACTTCTCACATGCCAAAACTCAAATGCAATGTTGATACGCTTGGCTGCAACATCCGGTTGCAGAGTATGTCAGAAGAGTCCTTCCGTTTTCTGCTGTGTAAGAACAAAATACCAGGTCTTAGTAAAAAAAATAGCAGAGTAGGTGATCTACCAAGATGCTGTAATATTGCCAATATAGACACATCTGGATTTTGTATAGTCAGTAGATAAGGGCTTTGGGTTTTTTGGATGAGTTTTGGAACATCCATAGCACTGCTGTATTTTGCTTTGTTTAGAATTCCGATTTAAGATTGTATGTCAAGAATTGACAGAACCACTCAATTTGCTTTTCTGCATTATACAATGAGATCATTTAGTTCAGCTAGAAACTTGAAGACAAGTTCTCCCTGCACATGAATGCACCCACTCCAATGAAATGTGACCTTCTAAGGGCTGCAAGGGGTGAGAGCCTCACTACCATATCTCATCTGAAAGACAGCACCACTTAAAAGCATAATGCCTTCTAGCATCTTGCATGACTCTCGATTTAGTACAGACTCAGAGAAAAATATGGCACCTGTGAAGGCACTTTAACTTTTCCTGTTGCACAAATATTTGATGTTTCTTTGATATCTGTTGTCCCTAAACATGACTTTTTTTAGAATGTAAGTATTCAGAGGCTTGTACAGAGGAGTTTGGTGTGTCCTTCATAGCTAATAAACAAACAAAGTCCTATGACTCAGTGGATTAATATATGAAATGATACCTTGAAATGTTTAATTTAGAATTTATTTAGAATTTTTTTACTTCTAGATAGAAAATTTGTTTGCATTAAAATAAGTTTCTGCTAAGGCAACAAATTGGGTATTATAAGTTCTTTTTCTGAAGTTAATTCTGTTTACTAATTAACTTTAAAAGTAGTGTGGAAATTTTCAGAAGAACTGGCTGGAGCAGAAAGAATAGATGACTAAACTAAGAATTAGTGATTAAATGTCCTAAAATTACATTAGCTAGATGCAGACTCTTATAGCATATACTAACTGAATGGATTCATTCAAATGAATAAATGATATGATTATGATATGTTTTTTCTTTCTTTTAGGTAGTGGAGAAAGAAGGATATCTTCTGAAAGCTAAAATAGCAGATGGTGGCAAGAAATTAAGGTATTATATTTCAATGTTACAGAACTTATCAGTTGTAAAATTAAGAATTTGTATGTGTTTAACCATGTATCACTATTACTGCTTATAGACAAAATGCATTTGTTTCAGTATTAAGCCAACATGATTTCACGTTTGGAGTGTTATGGCCTTCCAGGCCCAGAAAGCAAGTGGCATTGGCTAATGGCTTGATCGTGTGCTGTGAGCCTGGATCAGCCTTGGCCTCTCTACTATATATATTATGTGCATGCTAGCATGAAGGCATCAGGCAAACCAAAAATATATTTTTAAGCAGGCAGATTTTAGGTGCTGAGTGTGTGTAAGGGGTCAAGGATAAGATGTAGGTACCTGCCACGTGTTAATGCCACAAGGACAGATAGGCAAGATTATCAAAAGCAGTCAGCACTTACTCACTTGGCTCCGTTTCTGTTGAAACTAATATGAATCTTAATTCTGACTTTTATGGAAGGATTCACTACAGTCTGCTGCATTTAGGTGCCTGTAAAGCAGTAGCAGTGATATGACCAGTACTGTATATCAGAGAATAATGTGGTATATTAAATTTTCTGCCTGGAGAAAAGATCTGTGTTCTAAGCTTTTGTACATCATATATAGTGCTAAAGCATAGGGATCCTAGAAATGGTGGTTGAGCTGTGAATTAAGTGAGAAACCAACTGGGAACCTGCAATGGCTTAAAAGTTCCTCTTCAGGATAAAATTGCTGTTTCAGAAATCAAAGTTTTATTTACTTTTATTTCATCTGCAGCTGGACGTACAGCACTAGCATAGCCCGATCTGTAGGTAAGCACACGACTCCCTGAGGCCAGATTATAATTTAGGAGGAACCAGTTTCCTAGCAAGCACTGCTTGGAAGCATTCATTTTTTCATTTTGGTGCTATGCAGTGTATTAGTGGTAAGCTGAGTAGGCCTGCAGGTTTCAGGTTGCTTAGATGAAATAAATACAAAAGCATGTTGGTATATCAGTTGAAAAGAAAGCATGTTGCGGTTGTATTTTAGTTTTCTAGCTTTAGCTTTGTCTAAACAGAGGTTGTCTATGGGTAGAGACTAGGCTTTTGAATGACATTAATTTGCAATTTTCATAATAGAAATACCTAAAATGTTTACCTCCTAATCATAAGGTTACAAACACAAGTCCAGAATATTACTGACATACAAAAAAGGTATTTTTCATGTATATTTTTAAATAGGACTAAGTAATATTATATATTTTTAAATAGCCTCAGAAATTGTGAGCACCGTTGATGTTATAGTGTGCTGCCATCAGGTGTTCATTTGGTAGAATGCAAATACATTTAGTAACCGTAAGGCTGAAGTCTCGACTATATTGCTTCATTTTACAATCTGCAAATGTCATGTTTCAGTGGCTTTCTGACAGTATGTTTCAACAATAGTTTTAACGTTTCTTCTCTGGAAGAATTCATACAATAGACTTGCTAATTCTAGCTGGGTATTCGCTGCATACTGATATTCATTTGTCTTTATACAGACAAAACATGGGCAGTGGTGATTTATCCACTCTGCATGCACTGTATGACTTCTCCCTTTATTTACCTAAACTTGCTGCTCATTGACTGGCAGTGATTTTTTTTGAATAATGTTGGTAGCCATATGGCAAAACCCAGAAATATTGCTAAACGGACTTTTCTGAAGAGATTGAAAACCTCTTTGTATGTGTCCAGTGAAATATGGTGAATGCCCATATGTACAGAGACCAATGCACCTTAAAGTATTGTTTATTTCTTTAAAGTCTGACTGACAAATTTATGGATAATCTGATAAAAAGGTTGTCTAGTTCATATATCTTTTATTTTTAGTTCAAAAGCAATCAAGTTTTGATTTAAAATAACAGTATTTTTATGAAACAATTGTAGTGTAAAGGGATGAGAGAATTTGAATTTAGGGGAAATAAAAAAAAACTTTGTTCAGGTATTGTGGTGAAATTCAGTCACATACTCAAAGCTTCTACAGTTCCTATACAGTCTCCTACAAAAAAAATTCATGTTTTCTTATCCCTGATTGAGTCAAAACATTCTCCCCACCCTCCAAAAGAATCAAAATTTGCTAATTATGACTCTTGCCATTTGGTGACTCAATTTTTGTATATTGAATCTTGAATATTTAAGAATCATCATGTTTGTGATGTTCTTACTAAGAAATATTTGGAAAATGATTAAAAATGTGTTCTGATAGGAATTCCTGAGTGGTTCTGCTTCATAAATTAGAATATCACAGCATGGCAGATCACTGCCATCATGGTGTTTCTGAACAATCTGATAGTTTAAAATTAGGACTCAGAGAAACAGTGATGATGAGCTAGCTGTGCATATAAAAGCACCAAGATTATATCTTCACCTAGAACTCATATGAAACTAAGTTTTCAATGTTTCTGGACCAAATTATTTATTCAGTTCCTCTGTTCCCTTTAGTTTTAGGTGTAGATGAACCATAAAACTGAAATGAAACTCAGATAAAACATAATCTTTCCTGATATTAAAAATATATATACTTTGACTATTGAGTTCTTGTTGAATCTTAAGTTCAAAATCATGAATATGACTGAATTTTCTTGAATGGGGTCCAAGTTCATTTCAAAAGTTTTCACCTTGAGACAAACTTCCCGATTAGTTTGATCTGACATTTGAAGCTTTAAAGAACACTGCACCCAAGTCTGGACCTCCAAGCATGGTTGCTGTTTTTTATTTCTCAGCTAACAGGACCCACCCCACAAATAGCTGGAGCAAGCATGACTCTGTCTAGTAGAAGAGGCAATGGCATAGCAATTGTCCTCTCCATAGCTAGTATCAAGCATCTCTTGTAAATTGGGTACTGAGCCTAAGCTGTCTCCTAAGGACTTTAATGTGTGCCTTTAGTAAACCATACTTACCTAGGATATCCAACCCACAGGAAAATCTGTTTAAACTGGCATAGCAACCAGCAAGCTTGGCCATTTATGCCCTTCTACATTAATAAGAGCTTTTTTTTTTGTTTTGAGGAGGGAGGAAAAGGAAAGGAAAGAAGTGAAAAGTATTATTTACCAATAGAAAACTTGTGTTCACTACCTTGATGATGATCATTAGCTACAGTAGTCATCTCCTAAGGATACTGTAAGGAATAATTAAATAAGGTGATGGAACTGTTTTTCACACTGACATGCACAATCTGTGGTTATGACCATCAATCACGTTAGCTAAGGATATGGCTTTACAATTGTGATAAATTTAGCTGAAATTTTCAGTGACTTACAATCACTTGCCTTCTGTGGGAAATATTTGCCTGTGATGGTCAGATACTTTTCTAAAATTCTACTGTTTGTCTTTCTCACTCTTTTCATCCCTCTCTTTTTCTCCATTAACATGAAATTAAAAATGCAGTCCTGTTTTCTTCAAATGTATTCATCTCATTCATAGAGTTCACTTATTTGGTTTTACCATGAGTTGACCATGTTTTAAGGATGATCATCACTTCACATTGGGTGAAATCCTGGCCACACTAAAGTGAATGCATGTTTCTCTGCTAATGTCAGTGGCGTTAGAGCTTCATCTATAATATTAGTTATACTCCTTCAGCTGATGATTCGAACGTATTGAATAGGAAGGTTATTAATAGTTATTAATATTAATAATAATGCCTATTATTATGCCCAATGTGTAGTATGATGGGATATTGAGTGCAGCAGAGCTTTGAGGTGGATCTGGAAGTGAACGTCCCAAACACAGGCTTTTAAACTAGGCAAAACCAGGTTTTCTTAGAATAAAGAATTGAGTACATTTGAGTTACTTAGGAATACTTGTATGGGAAGAACTTGGAGGGAATAAGGAAAACGGGAGATAGAGAAAAAGGTTTTACAACAGCTCTCCCTGGTCCCACAGTGTCCTTGCAGGCACGTCTCTCCGCTTAAGGCACTCCAACATACACGTAAAACAAAGCCTGTTTGTCACATGTGTTCAGGTTTATTCTAAAATGTTCAGGTTTGCAATTTGTGTTTGCATAAAGGAGATAAACAGTGGGGTTATCTGCATTCTTATAAATATCAGATTTTATGACCCCAAAATCATAGAGTCAAACTTGAGACTTTTATCCAAAAATATAATTTTTTCTATCTGACCAGCTCCATTTGTTTATGGTTATGTGGTGGTTTCAAACACCACATTATAGAAGTATTAATATATATAATTTAAATAATATGTTCCTCTGTGTAGGGGTACACTGTCTCACATATTCTTGTGTATTTTGATTTCTTCACCCTGGCCTCTGCAGTTTACCAGCTTTTTAGGGTTGTACCCTGAGCTCCTGATGTTTTATGATTACTGAAATCTCTCTGAAATAGTATTTTTATCTTGATTTGTTTCCTGTATATTTTTAATTTAGGGACAGAGAGAAAATATTCAGGCACTTCCAGCATAGACCCTTTACGGAGCTCCGTGTAGTCAAATTGTATTGTATTTTCCATCTTGGTTCTTTAAAACTAGTTACTGAAATGACACCAGTCTATTTATAGCTCGGAGTACTCTGTTGAAATGCATTGCTGACACTGAGTTTGAGTTTGGAGCATTTTCATTTCTGACGTGAAGGATTTGAAAACACATTCTACACATGGAGTCTCTTTCACTTCCTGGTTGCGTGCCTTGTTAATCTTTTTTTGTGTTTTATTATTTTTAGGAAAAACTGGTCCACATCTTGGATTGTTCTTACTGCTCGGAAAATGGAATTCTACAAAGAATCCAAACAGCCCGCGCTGGCCAATCTGGTAGGCAATTAACCGTCTTTTAATCTCAGCTGCATTGGAATTGTTATTATAGTATAAAAAGCTGGGAGCTTATATACAAAGAATTCAGACTGAGCTGACAACCTTCAAAGATTTGAGAGCAGTTGTAGGAAAATGCCTTGATAAACTTTTAATCAGATGTAGAGTATGAGGAGAAATGAGACTTAGCATGTCCTTTATTAAGAGGTGCATTTTGAGGATAATTGCAAAGTGAGACAAATGACGAGTGACTATCCAGTAATGTGAAGGTAACACTTTAAATTAAGGTGCCATTTATAAATGCTTTATTCTTATTTATGAAAATGATCACTAAATGCAGCTACTTCCTCAAATAATGTATTATAAAGTATGTTATAAAATGCATTAGTAATAAATGCTTAACAGATGATGCGATGAGAATCTGTTGCAAAGGATATTGTGAGACGTAAATTGTATTAAACCATGTATGTGCATCTTTAATACATGAATTTAAGTTGTTATCCACCATCCTATAAAGTGGCTTATACATTAATAAATAATAATAAACTATTTATAAATGGCACCTTAATATAGGGTGCTACCAAAGCAGCAAACACTATAAGTTAGTAAAGTGATTTTTTATCGTAGTATAAATGTGACATCTACCATATCCAGCTAACCTTCCTGAATATTTCCATGACTCCATCTAATGCAGCTAATGCAATTTCTGTAGCCTGTAGTTACTACAAAGTGAAATTTGCAGTACCTTTTTATTGTGCCCCAAGGAAAGGCCACTGATCTTAGTCTTCAGAGATGTGACAGCTCCGTTGCACAAGCAATAATGGCATGTATCCCTTCAGTGCTAGTTACTGTAGAGTTTGAGCCTAGAAACCTTCAGGTGGGCAACAAAAGGGGAATCCAGTAAACGTGTGACACTGTGGGCAGCGAAGGCACAGGTTTGACAAAACCCTATTGTGAAAGGTTCTCAAGGCCTGATCAAACCTGCCATACCACATTGACATGATGGGTGGCCACGAAGGTGCTCTCTTTGGCAGGATTCGCAAGCAACAAGCTAATTTGTATGTGGCAGGTGATAAATATCCCTTTTAGTTCTATGTTCTTGATCTACCAATACAGTTGACCATAAACTTAGTTTAAAGAGTACCTTCTCATGCTTTTCCTTTTTGGTAATGAGGTGAGGCTTGTTGTAAAAATAAAAATAATAAAAAAGGATGAAACAATAAAAATAAAGGATGAAATCTTGTTGTATAATGTTGTATTTCTGAAGCTAAGGAAACTGTATAGCATGAGTTAATATGTTTTTGGAATCATCCATTTTTCTTAAAATTCAGTTAAGTGTTGTTTAAAAAAAAAAAAAAGGAATAGTCTTGTCTGGACCTAAGGTGATTTATTAAAACGTATCCTATTCTTATAACTTACTGGCTGTCTTATACTTCTGCCTGCTGGATGGGTGTTGCTGTCACAAAATCAACATGTTTTGAAAACCAATTCTCATCATGTTTGAGAGTCACACCGAAGCAGCAAACACAAGAAATTGTTCTTCCTCTGGGCAGCACAAGTTGGAAGCTGTCAAGAGGACATTTTAAAAATAACTGTATTCTCTTCTTTTAGAAAAGCTTGTAAAAATAAAGAACCTAAGATAAAGGTGTATGCATGAAAACTTATCATCAAATGATGAACTAGACATAGAAGGAAAGCTTTCACAAATATCGTTAGCACTCACCTGAAGGATCTGCTCCAATGATGTCATGATCCCACTGACTGCAATTCGCGCAGCAGGGGCCAAAAGGGCCGTCGGGGATGCTCAGCCCTGCTCTAGCAGCACCTTGTGCCTTACAGGCTCAGGCCTTCAGTGCCAGAGCCATAAATGTATTTAGGCCCCTTGCTGCTTTGAATTTTGGTGGAAGTTAGATGCCAGGCAACCTGTTGATCTGGGTACAGACATTAGCTTTGTTTATAGATCTAATTTGGTGCAGGACAGGGGAATATCATATCTGGACTTTTGCGAGCTATTCAAAGCTCCACCAGGAGAGTTCATCTATTAATTTTGCATTTCATGACTTCTGTGGATTTTGAAATTGAATTTGGTGCCGATTCATTAGTGGATTAGTTGGCAAACTGGAAAAGAAACAGTTTTCAGGTGCCAAAGATTTTTGTTTTTATTTATTATTTTCACTTTTCAGGACATATTACAGAAATGCCTTTTGAGGTGAATGCTATATTTCATTCTTGGGACTTCTGTAGCAAAATAAAATTTGGGAATGAACAGCTAGATTCCCAGTGGACCAAGGTATTATTCACAGGCTAGAAGATGACAGTGCCCCTTGCGCTTCTCTTCCTCTTTTTTTCACTTTTGGCCCTGCCATCCTTACTGCATGGTCTACTTAAAGTAAGCTGGGATTCATGAAAAGTTCAGGCATCATCACTGACTGATCTGGACTGGCTTTGGAAAAATACAATGTATTCGCTGCTGTAACTGGAGTTTGGGTGGCAGACTTCCCTGCTAATCAAGGGCTACCCACATGCACTGCGCGTCTTCCTTTGGCTGCTGTGTCTTCTCCTCTATCCTTGCAAGGCCTAGCCCAAGTCCCAGGAGACATGGACCAGCATAAATTCAACACACAGGGTGCTTCATTTTGCTCTGAGACTCCTTCACGTAGTTAAAATTCCCATTAGAAGATTAAGGATTGCCTTTCAGTTCTGTGGGTGGTTAAAGTAGACTTGGCTAGAGAATGGGGGTCTGGCCCAGAACTGAATCTATTTAACTCAAAAATTAACATGTGTTATCAGAAATGATCCTCTGATAAGTCAGTCCTTCTCCCTGACGATTCGTTTCATCACAAGTATTCACATTGATGAGATAATATGCACTTGCCTTATAGCTGTATTTTTCTTTTTTATTTATAAAGCTAAGTTCAGTGAGAGAGATAGTACACAAACTTGCTGGAACTGCAATACCACATCCTGTAATTTTTCTGGCCTCATCCGCCCCCCCTTTGCTGCCTTTTCTTGTCCCAGCTCTGGCACCTGCATATTTTAGTGTGAATTTCCTCTATCTGACCAGACACCAATTCCCATCCTCTGGTTGCATGTAGAATTTAGTGTTAGGAAGAATACAGGCATAAATTAATCTAGCTTTTTGTTTGATAAAATAAAAGGTGGGGCTTTTTTTGTTTGTTTGTTTGTTTGTTTGTTTTTTGTTCCCTGCTAGGTCTGAGTATTGGGGCTGTGAACTCAAAGTTCACTAGGTGAGAAAAATAATTGAGGTTAAATTTCTGTCTATTCTAGACAAATTATAGGATGATTAAATAAATAAATTAGGTAAAACTTGGAAAAACAGGAATATCAGTACTAATAATGTCATAACCCAATTTCCTAAACCCAAATTTTACACATCAGAAAAAGCTAAACTGGCATGTTGATCTCATCTGATAAAGCAAATGCAATGTCTGTGTCCTTTGTAAACCATTTACCCTGGTATAATTTTGACAGCAGAAAAGAAATAATATAAAAGACTTCATTAAAAATCATTTGTTTACTGATATTATTCAACTATAGTTTACTTCAGAAAAAGAGGAACTCAACCATTAATTAAATAATGCAATAAAGTCAATGTTCATTCGCTATAGTATGAATTATAACAAAGCATTTTTATTTGTAGCAGGAAAATGACGTGACTTAACAAAAAGATTAACGTACCTTTGTATTGTAAAAATATTAATTCATTAATTATTAATAATTAAGTACTGTACATGAAGTGAAAATTTAAAATAAGAAAGCATCATTATAAGAGGAATGATACTTTGCAACAAAGGCAACAGGGGAGAGGGAAATGAAAGCACATTCTAATCATCCCTCTTTCTCTGATGATAGGATAACATTTAGAGGTGATTTACAATTATATTTACCAAAATCTTTAATAATATTCTAACTCATAGAACTGGCAATATCTAAAAGGAGTTTTTGTTATTCCTTTGTACAATTGTAGATATAAGACTTGCTATAATAACAACTTCCCTATTGATTCAGACGGGGAAGACTGGGATCCACAGCTTTTCTGATGAAGGTAGTGATGATATCTGGTATTATTAGTAGCAATAATTAGGGAGCATGACCATTGGAAGCACAGATAGGAGAGATTCAGAAAGCCCACTTGTTTACAAATATTACTGAAAATCCAAGTTTGCATTCCATGTAGCTAAATTGGTGTCTTTTGCTGCTGTTTGATCATTTGTAGTCATGCTTTTGATACTTTTTTTTTTTTTTTGCCTTCATAAGAATATAACTTTTTAATTAAGGACACTGTGATCTAGAGTTATCACAGCTCTGTTGTTACTTGCCAGAGTGAAATTCTATTATCACTGGTCTTTTTGACCACGAAAAACCGGTCTGTTTATTCTCCAAGATAGTTTATTCAACAGAGGTTATTTTAACCTCAGGTTATTATCCCATCTGCAAAGTAATTTAGTGAGTGAAAATGCCTCTGAAATCCATATTCATGTTTAGGAAGATTTCATTGTAACAGACACTTGTACCAATTTACAGCATAACCCCCTCCAACAACGCTGATATAACATAATTGGTCTGACTGAAAAACACAAAGCAAGGACGTGAAGCGTGCAGGCTTTCGCGTTAACCTCAACTTACTGCATTGCAGTGTCCCTGGGTAATGCCTGCACTGGAAAGCAAGCTCAACATAACAGCGCAATGTTTAGGCCAGGATGAATTTTTAGGTGTCTTTCGTAGCGGTCACACAGGCTTAAACAAGGGCATTTGTCCCCATTGCTCAGAGCGCTCGGTGGTGGAGAAGCCAGGGGGTCTTGCAGAGCTGCGTGGTTGCTTGTCTTTCCAACACCCTGAATGTGCATCCCACCCTTTCTGGAATGGGAGAACAGCACATACCAGTCCTTTTCTTCTGCTTCATATAAGCTTGGAGGGCTAATCAAACTCCAGATTGCAACAACAAAGAAAGACTAAACCAACTGCCTGTACACCGAGTGCTGGAGGAGTCCAAGTCCTTTGTTACCTGCATTTTTGTAGAATACTAGATATTAAAGTTGATAAAAACCTGTAAAGTTCCCTAATCCATCTTCTTGCAAAAGTTCTCTGCATCTTCTGTTATTTTTTGCACTTCAGCTTAAAATGCAATGACAGTTTCCTGAAGGATACTGGGCTACAGAAAATTTTCCTCACTATCGAGAAACGATTTCCCTATTCTTTGTCTAAATTTCAATCTCTTTTCATCTCATTATATTTTCCAAGATTTCTTGATGCTTTTTGTTGACTGCATAATGCTGCACTTCTTAAAAAATTTTCAGGCTCAGCCTATCGTTCTGGGCTCTTTTTCAAAGAAAGCAAGCTGACCCCGTTTGAAAGACTGGGTGTACCATAGGTTATATGACTGCCTACTCTGTGTGGTGCAGAGCAATCGCTTCATGGAGTCGTGGGGATGAAACTTCCCGAGTCCATCTTCTAGCCAGGGAGAGTGATCTAGTCAAAGGATACATGATATCCCTGTTTTTTAAAAGTATTGTAGTACTGGAGTGTTGAAAATTGAATTTTTTTCCTAGTTCAGTATTTGTTTTTTCTAATCACGACTCTTTTTACTTGATCACTTTTGCTTTACAAATATTAACTGATTCGACTTTGCAACATCCTTGTAAAATTGAGTATCACTACTGCAGTTTTGCTTTGTTATTAAGATTTAGAAAGGTTATGTTTCTTGTCAGAGGCCAGACAGGAAGTCTAAGGCAGAGCTGGGAAAATAAAACCCTAAACCCTGCTCTTCTACTGGTTTAGCCACAAGAACATCCTTCTGTTTTGAATAACATATTTTTTCTATTTAAAAAAATAAAAAAAGGGAACAAAGACACACAAGGCTGTCAGTTTTAGAGGAGCTGAACCATGGTGGTTTTATGGTTTGGCAAATAAAGATTATAATTACAACTCCAGGACTGAAAAATGCCAGAAACTATGGCTGCAAGTTACTTGACCAGGATTTTTTACTCTGCTTCTTTTAACCTAAATAGATCCTTTGCTGCCCATTTCAAAAGCACCCTGGAGAACACACATTTTTTTAGCCTTTAGTAACAACATCAGAGAAATTCAGGGAGCAATCTTTGGAAAGCTGATTATGTGGTTGATGCTGGACTGGCCACCGTAACTTCTGCATTTAAGTCTGTTTTCTTTATCACCAATGTCATTTTTGAAGGTAAAATGGCTTAAGAACAATAGAGCAAAAAAGATGCATCAAGCCTGATTAATTACATTATGTGGATATTACTCCATATCTTACCCAAAAGGGACTTATTAGTGCTATATATTGTTAGCAGTAGTAGTTTCCTTGTTGTCTGGGATGTACAGTAACCTAATCTATAAAGGATAGTCTAAACTAGAAAGGCTTTGCCAGAACTGCTGCACAGGCAAAGTCCCTGGAGAAACAGTTTATATGGCAAATGAGGATTATTTTGCTTTAAACCAGCTCCCAGCAACATAAATGATACTGGCCAACAAAGCTGCTGTTAGTATTATTTGCATCCGTACGGAGTAGCTGGGGAGGCAGAGCTACGTCTGGGGATGTGAGATTGTCTGTCGTAGACTGACATTGCTGAAGGAGCAAACTTGGGAGTGTAGAGCTAGCCTACAGACATGAGTTCTTTCTGGGCGTCGCACATGCCCTCAAAGCTGTTTTTAGGAGCTAGAAATGATAATTTGTTTGGAGAAAGAAGATGGTCTCTCTTAGAGGGATGATGCATGCTCTCGTCTGGTTTTTGTCCTTCCACCTGCATCAGTTTAAAATCATAGGTGGATAAACCACAAAACTTTACCTTTAAATACAATGGCTTTTCAAGATGTTTTGCAAAGTAAGCAATTAAAAAATCCACTTGATGTGTATGCATTTGTATTTTGATCTGTTGTATATATGTGGTATATCAGACTGTTTTTAAGCAGTCTAATTATATTTAAAATTATGCATCTAATACAAGAACCTTACTCCTAAATTAACACACCTCGGAAGTGGTTATATAATACTGACAGGGAGTAATGAACTCTTTTAGAGTAATACTAGCAGCAGCACTACAATATTGTGTCACTTGATCTATTTTGATCTTTATCTAATAACTGTCCCCATTTCTGAAAATTCAGGACATATTCATAGTTATTTTTTTCTTTCCAGAAACCAGGATATAAACCTGAATGTGTGGATTTGTGTGGTGCTCGCATTGAGTGGACCCCAGAGAAATCCAGCAGAAAGAATGTCTTTCAGGTAAGAGGCAATGCATGCATTCCATTGCTCATTTGAGTATATAGTCTCTTAAGCTAAGAGGTACGTTTTATTTCCTTTATTGGATATTTTAATAATTACAGGCTGATTTAATACAGCATTTTTCTTATCCATATAGGAGTGTAACATTTTATCAAGCATTGGTTTACTATTTTTCCAAGAGAAGAATTTCTGATGACTGAATCTCCTTAAACACTTGAGAACCTGTTGATTTATTGATTAATGTTCTATATGCAATTTGTTTTTAAAACTTAGTAGGTAATTGCTTTGGGTTCAGGCCTAGAATCTTGACCTAAAGAACTTCCATAAACACAAATTCTTCAAAATGCTTATACAAGCATTGCTCCAACGTAGTGTGGTTACTCTGTTTATTTTTATTGCTGTTAAGGGTGCTCAGATGGTGATGACCTAGGTTCGTTTCTGGAAGGGAAGGGAAAGACTGTAAGAGTCCACCTCTGTCAGGGCCAAAATAGAAAGATGTGTATTTCTCATATGTCTATTCTTTGTTGATGGATAATAGTGTTATTTAATTATTACATCTAAATTCCATTGTATCAAATGGGAGGATCAAGGCCTTAAAGGATAAAAGGATGAAGAAAGCATTATTTCAGGGTTAACATTCCAGTATCTAGGGGCTAAAAATGTTTATTGCAACATTTTTAATCCTTGGACGTAACCCAGCTCCCACGAACATCAGTGGAAATGCTTTTTTTTTTTTTCACTAGAAGTTTTATCAAGCCACATAAAAATAGTATTTCCAATGAATTATTTGAGTTGCTACACAGAGTTCTAACATAAAGAATTTTTAACAATATAAACTTCCCTTTGCTGTTGAAGGGAGGAGAGACGCAGAAGGGAATATGCTAAGTACAAGGTATCTTTAATTATCAGATATTCCTTTTGCATTATCACCGACCGGAACATGCTGGAGGAACCACCAGTTTGTTTTAAACTGTGGCTGGGTCTGGGGCTGTAAAAATACAAACAAACAAAAAAAATTCCCCAAACCAAGGAGACTATCTGTGGGGGTCAACTGGGTGTTTACGGAGACTTTTTCAAGATTTATTTTTCTAGATATGTTTTTAAAGCACATGCAATATTTAGAAATATTCCCTGGCTTCAAGTCAGTGAGACTTATGCTTCTATTCCCCCACATCCTTTAGGTTGTCTTGAAACAACACTTGGAGCCTTGTCATTTCCTAGGTATTTTTAGAATAAATATTTTGGTTTTGCTGTCAATCTTCGGCTTTTTCACTTGGAAAGTGATTAAGTATAACCTTAGCCTTCAGTCCTGCAACCTCTTGTGCACACTGACAGATCTTCTGAGCTTTTAGGGTTTATTTCTCATCTTGCATTAGGTAAAATTTTTATTTGGAAATGCATGTGCGAATGATGATTCATTGAAGCTATTATATTTCCAATATAAAGAAAATGAAACCCTATGTTATTGATTTACCAAAACTGGTTGTATGAAGACTTTGCAATATATTTTCTTCTCACTTCTATTAGTGTGAGGTGTAACTCCACTGAATCAGAATAATGTGAGAAAGGGAACTCATGCACTACTGTTTGAACCCATTAAAATGCATCTTCATCAAGCCAATAAGTGAGTGGGAGAGACATTAAGAAGTAAAGAATGGGAGGAAGGACATATGTTAAGACACATTTTGAAAAGGGATGGAGCATTGTTTAGACAGAGCGCTACAAGAAGATGATGCCAGATGGCAAGAGCGAAAGAGAAGAAGGCTTTGGCATCAATAGTGGTGACATTTTGGGAAAGCAAAGGACTGAAGAAGACTGGTGCTTCATGAGGAGATAGAGTGGGAAGGGGAATAGAGAGAGAGAGTGTGCACAGATTTATGAGATAGTCTGGAGAGACTCCAAGACAAGTTCTAAAGCTAAGAGGTCAGTTTGTACCTGGATACTGAGTATTTCAGGAAACACTTATGATGCTCTGCTTATTCATGTATATGGATGGCAATAGTATTGATAATATATATGTCTACTTGTTCACAGACTGTGGGTGTTTTCTTTTTTCTTTTGCAACCTAAATATAGACACTTTGCATTGCTATTGATTAAATATGTTAGCTGCTGAACTCTGAAATGATCAGAAATAAGTATGTTTATATCTTCAAAGCATGACAACAAGGCATGGTTGGTGGGGTTTTGTTTCATTAGTTTCTAAATAAGAAAACATTATTTTCTGATTCAAACAGAGCAATGGGCGCTTTCTGCTAATGTGTTGTACCAGAACTAGATGCAGAATTTTGAGTTTGATTTAGCCTGGGTGCTCAATTTGAGTTCATGAATTATAGATTAGAAATAGAAAATGACTATTGAGATTTTGGTTTGAAGAAAAAGCAGGAAATCTTGAGTTTAAAATCTAAGCATATGACAGTTAACGGATCATAACAAGAAGATGGAGTATAGGAGTATCATGAAGAAAATTAATTGGAAACATGATCGATGCAGGGAATAAAAAGAGGAAACTTCAAGCAAATGGTATTCAGGCAGGAAGATTTGGGTTTCTGGTCTTGATCATGAGGTTTTCAGCAGTGTTACTCCATTCATTTTAATTGAGCTACTCCCTGTTTAACAGGATAAGTCTGATCTGTCTCACATACTATCCGATTTGTGCATGCAACCTGTTTCGGTTCTTGATGAACGTTTTGTTTTTTTTCAAGTTTTCTTTAACAGTAACCTAAAACATATACATTTTGCAAAGTATAGCCTTTTGATTTTCCTTCGTTTATTGATGATATAGCTAGCACTGAGAAAAAGAACTAGTTTGAAACAGCTTCACACAATGAGGGGAAGCGTAGCAGTTTGCTGCGAGCTACCGCACTGTTTGTTCTCTCTGGCTAAATGACGCGATACACTAGGTCTTCATCAGAGGAGTGGTGAATAAAAGAAGATTTATGTTCAAATCACATGCTTTAAATATTTCTGCTAAGTGCTAGTTTGCTCTCTGGTGTTTAGCCTGAAATTTAAAGCACTGAGGATTAAAAGGATTACAACATAATCTTAAATAATCCTAAGTGTCATTTACAGAGAGATGGTTGTAATAACTAAATAAAACCATGTTAAAGGATGGCAGTGTTGTCAGTCAGCAACGGGAACAGAAAGGGTGCCTATGTCACTCTGTCGCTCTCCTTTTTCCTTTATTTAATTCAGTTTTATATCAAATAGTTGGGTTTTGATGTGAGTTACAAATGAAGAAAATAGTAACACGATGCCCGCTTTGCGGGCAGTGCTAATCTGGTTGCTGAGGCACTGGTAACTAGATTAGTTTACAGATTTTCTCAATACTCAGTATTTTCTGCTTCTAGTAAACTTTTCATTTAGAGTTTAATCTTTCCCCTGCTTTACTCATCCTCGCTTGTAAGTCAAGCAGCCCTTTTTAATTTCAAATTCTGCCAAGATGGTGTGGAAGACGTTCTTCTGACCTATGGTTGCACAATTCAGAAGCTTCATTAGCACAAAATCTTGTGGCTGTGGAGTGCTTCCTTTTTAGGAAGGTTTAGAAGCATTTCTTTTGCATGATTCTAAAAAGAAAAGGAGGGGGGAAAAAAAAAAGAGAGGTGAAGAGTGGGCGGGGGGGAGGAGGGAGAGTAGGTCACCAGCAGCATGCTTGTGTATCGGTGAAGCAGATTGGTTCTCTTAATAGCACTATTCATTTAACTATCACACTTTTTTTATTACTATTTCTTAAGTGATATTTTTTTTCTCCCTTTGCCAAGTTCAGCAGGTTTCCAGTGCAAAATTTCTGGAGCCTGATGCCCTGGCTCTTGCCACAGTACTAGTGTGATACCAGTTTTTATCTCAGTAAACGGCAGCCATTTGGGGTTACTCATTCATACACAAATAAGAATTGTAAATATATTTTTGTGTCTCCTTATGAGATACTCGGTGTTCCAACAATGTGACACTTGAAAGTACAACTGTACCTACGCCTAATGTGAAAGAATTTATTTTGCAGAAATTTCGTATATGCTGCATATATTTCAAAACATTTGTGATGCTGATACAGGGTAACTCCCGTACCCCTGAAGTTTCTCAAGCTTTAAAAGCATAATCTGAATGACACGCTCTTTTGTTCTGTATACTGCGGGATCACTATAGGATCTGGATGCCTCCCAAAAATGGTTTAAGTCACCACCTTTTGCCATGGGCGGGTCATTTTCTTTTTCCCGATCTCTCTAGAGGAAGCACTGAGAATGCCATGTGGAGTGTTTTGGAAATGTCAGAGGTATTTGGATTTCTTTTTGTGTTTTTAAAAGGAAAGGCTGCATTGGGGAGGCAAGTCTAAGAAAGAGCTTGCACTTGGATGGATGTGGAGCTTCTGGTAGTCCTTGTGGTCAGCCAGAGTTTGGTCCGTACTCTGAACTGGCCCGGAGAAAGTTTTGTGTCATTAGACTTTGAGCATTTTTGTCTGCAGTTAGTACACTAACCTTTGCTGGCTTTGAATTAGGTCTGAATTAGACTGACATGCTCCTATTTTAAAATCTGCATAGCATTTTGTCCGCTTCTGGAGGTTACCGCTATGTTTTTGGTTTAATTTCTTTCCCAGGGACCTGAATTTATCATTGCTTAATTAAAAGACATAGCCGCGTCACACAATTTTTAGATGGTGTCAGCAAGAGATGCTCTAAATAATAAACTTGTAATTAGTTTAAAGTAGGCACAAGAAATGGTCTTCATCATCATTCTCTTAGAGTTGTTCAAGTGTATATTTTCAGGCAAGTAAACCTCCCCTATTGGCATGAGGGAGAGCTCTTGAACAGGGCAATGTGGACTGGTTTCTGTATTGTGTTTCAAATTTTCCCATTGTCTTTTTTTGACCTCACCGTGTAAGTCATGGCCAAAATGTTCAGTAAAACCTAAGGGATGGCTGCATATAAACTCCTGACTTCTCCATGTATCAGCTATTTTCTTTTGTAACCGAAGTACAATAAGAACTGCGAATGCATTTATTTTATTGAACTTACCTGCCTTTGTTCTTAATTTCTTACATTTTTGAAAGCCGATTAATACTTTCTGTACTTGATAAATCTGCATCCAAAAAGCAGAATCACGGCTGTGGATACTGAATACTTTCTATATACAAATTTGTACTGATTTTGCTATTCTGGAAGCTGACTCTTATTCTACTTTCACAATATTGTAACTGTGTGGACATTTTTGGAATAACTTCTGATTTACACCTGTTGAAAACCAGACCTTTATTTATTAATTGTCCTATTATCATTTAATTTCTTTTAAACCAAAAGTTACAAAAGAAACCGTGCTTTACAAGTTTATTGCCTTAGTCTTTTGAGAACCCAAATTTCCTAAGGTATTAAATGCTTCAGATCACAATCACTCCTTTTGGAATACGCTATTGTTCCAGGAACAATTAGTCAGAATCTTTTGCAAGGAATGGCATTAGAGCTATGTTTTCAATGCATTCCTGTATGCCAATTTTTTGTTGTTGATTAAAAAAGTAAGAGAGATGGTACACAGCGTAAGAACAAAAGCATCTTGCTTATGAGGGAAAGTTCTGTAGAAAATACAAATGCACGTAGTACACATTATTAACATGATGAAATCGAAAAGTCAGTTCCCTTCTGAAGACTTTAATACAAGATTTTAAGCTGATAAAGAGGAGAGGCATTTAGAGATGCTTGGGAAAGTTATAACGAATTTTTTTGTATGAAAAGGGCAGATTTAATGGTAATCAGTTTACCTGTGTTGACAGTACATATTCTTGAGACCCAAGGAAGTATTGGTTGTTAAAAAGCACGATAGGTAGAAGCACTGGCTGGGAGAGAAAAAGATCCTCATCTAGTTCAAAATAAGCAACAAAGTAAAAGCCTAGTAATTCGTATAAGAGATGGGGACCCAGGTTCATCGTCTTGTTTCAGAAGTGCTGGGTGAGTAATAATTATGCTTTTAACAACTCTGAGAAAATAGATGTATTTGCCTTCTGTCACTGTTGTTTCACTCTCGAAGTTCTAATGTTATCTGCATTTCTCCAAATGAAGTATATCAAAAGAAGATGAAATAGATTTCAGGCTGCTTTGTAAACACAGACACACAAGTGCCGAATGTGATTTAAGTTTTAAGAAATGTCAGGTAATGAAGTCCCTCCCCCTCCCCCCCACCTCCCCCATGCGATGGAGAGAGAGATGCAGTTCAGTAGTCCGACAGCACAAGCAGTTCCTGCAAAGCTTACCTTCGCACTTAGTGACGGGAGCATGCAATCCCTAAAGCCTTGGGTTTCCTACATATAAGAACAGTAGAAAGAAACTGAAACAATGTAGGCGTATTAGAGAAGATGTGATTTTTTTTTGGGGGGGGGTAATAGGTATGAAAACGTTTGTACTTTGTTTCATACAGTATATGAGAAAATAGACAATGTTTTAGCAGGGAGCAAAGTGGGAAGAAACTGTTTTTGAGAACTGTATATGTTTACAGGGCTTGGGAAACTGAGTCTTCAATCTCTGTAAAGAGGTAGTTTCAAGGAACGGTCAACTGTGCAACTTCATTCATGAAAGCAGCAGGTTGAGCTGGTCATAATTTTGTAGCAAGTATATATTGCTAATATATTTTTCTTGCTTTCTGTCGTTCTTGCATCTGCTTTGGGGTAAGACTTTCACTGGTTTCAGTAAAGGCTTTGTATATTTTATGACTCCAAAATCAGAACAGCAGAGATTCTTTGGCTTTCTGCTACTCAAATTTCTTTTTAATTAAAAAAAAAATTCAGCAAATTTCTGAACAGTTATTACTGTTTAGAAATTTTGAAGGCCACTTCTGATATGCAACTTTTTGTCATAACTGCCTACTTCAAAGAAGACTGAAATTCTCAGTAAAACTTTGGTTGATTTCTCATTAAATATCATCTTAGCTAAACAGTTCCTCTTCTCTGATCACTGTCCCACTGAAAACAAACTTCACTGTATTGAGAATAACACCTTGATCAACTCATAGGGACATCTAGAAAAGATAATAGAAACTATAGAAGAAGAAAGCTGTTATGGGTGTAAAAAAAAGACATGTAAAAAGACGTGACAGAGTTAAAGGACACTTTCTCCCTGAGTTTCCAGGTTGTGCCCCATGAGCAGCAGAGCCCTTTCCACCTCCTCACAGCAGGAGGTGCCGCTCGCCCCAAAAGCATGGGAATGGTTTTGGCCATGCTCTGGCTTTCTCTGCCCTGAAATCTCTCGCGTTGAAGCACCGGGGACCTTGGCTATCTGGTGTGTCAGCGGGATTCGTCTCTGCAGCGGGAAGTGAGAGCAGAGTTGTCCCCCGGGCAGCTCTTCTTCCCTGCCTTGTAGCAGGGGGATGTGTTTTCAGTGGAGTAAAACGTAGGTTTTGAAGGGGTAGCGCTTTCGCCGCCACGAGCCGGACCCGCAGCTGGTACGAGTCGCCTGTGCATCGCTTGCCTCACTGGACACAGGTGTGCGAGGCAAATCTGGGCAAACCGGGTCCTATAAACACATTGCGCTCAGGGTTTCAGCAAAATCCTGAAAGCCTAGGAATCAAAATGCAAAGCAAGGCAAAGTCTTCTCTCTGAAGACCAGGCTGATTAAAAAACCCACGTACTCCAGATCTGGCGCTGTGTATACATAAATGCCTGTCTGCTGAAAAATAATTGCAATAATAGCTCAACGCGCTTTTTTAGGAGGTCATCTTCTGAGGGACACAAGCGCTGATATGTGAGTGGCTTTGAGAGGTGCGAGCGCTGGGGTATGCTCATACACATGTGCTTCTTAAGAAATTATGTGAATCACTTAGCTTTTGACAGCTACGCTGCAGCTTTCATAACTGCAGATGTTATTTGTCCATCAGAAAAGAAAATATTTATTTCAAGCCACAGGCATTTTCTGTGTTACAAAAATAAAGCATAACAGCAGTTAATGCTTCATGTGCATGTGAAATAATTTTGTCGGGGACGGATGCACCGACGAGCAAAAGGGCCTGGACAGAAAAGTGACTGTGGAGTAGGAGAGCCCCCGGCCGCCCTGGCTTGTACCCTGCGCCCTCCACAGAACCAGTCGGGGCTCCTTTCCCCGCACGGCAGCAAAGCTGCTCGTTTCCCTGTAGCCTTCCGCCTGCCTTCACGGCGGGGTTTTCGCAGCTCGAGCAGCGAGCCTGATTTTGTGGCTCGCATGCGAAATGGCAGCGGGCTGCAGCCGATTGCTGCATTATTCATAAACATATTGCTGCCATCTCGTGGGCAGCGCACGAGGCAGCGCCGCCGGCCCGGCCGGCTTCGCCGGCAGCCGAACGCTCGCCCGGCCCCGCGTGGGCGCCTGGCCGTGCCCCGCCGCTCCGGCGGAGACCTCCAACGCCTCCACGGGGCCTGGCGTTTTCCCAGGCCGTCTCTGGCGGATGAGGCTCCCGGCTGGGCTTTGCACGTCAGGGAAGGTTTCGAAAGGCAGGATTTTCATTCCAGCTTGTCATTTACAGCTGGAATTGGGAGCGGTTTTTAAGCGCTTTTCCGTGGAAAGCGGTTTCTAACAGGCCTAGCTGAACAGTGCATCCTATTAACACTTATTTTAGCTGGTCGCTAAATGAGGTAATGTCTGATCTGGAAAGGAATACTGCTGTTGCAAACCTGTAATCTCTAAATTATGCATGCAGTAGTGGTTTTATATTTTAAAATGGTGATTATCTTCTGATCAGCAGCACTGATAGTGAAATGGCAAACAGCTTCATAAGGACGGATTGGTTCCTAGATAAAGAACTTAATGAGAATTACTGTTACAGATATCCTGTTTTGTGACCTTGGTAAAGCCTGTGGTGCTCTGATGTGGGGCCTTGATGCTGCATTTTGTGTACCCATAAAATGGGGGAAGTGGTATTTTCACAGGCCTTAGCAATCAAGAGCAGAAGGGGAGTGCAGAAATGCGAAAGGAGAGTGTATTTTCTCATTCTTTGATACTTAAAGTTTAGGTTTTTGCAGTTTTCCTGAGTGAAAACAGCTAAATTAATTTAAAAGCATTATGATTTTTGCAGGCCTCTTAGTCTAAGTTAATATTAAAAAAAAAATTGTCTTGATATGTGCCCAAACATTGCACACGTTCCCTTAATTTATCAAACTCTTGAAAAACAAAGAGAAAAATGAATCCTAAATGAACTCACTCAGAGATAATCAAATCTGACTTGTTTACATGTTTGGTGCTGGTATTTCTGTATTCAGCCACTACATTTTTTGAAATCTTGGCTAAGTCACTTTACTCCATTTTTGTGTTCCTCTTTAATGAGTGAGGCAGATATTTAAAGTTGGCTGGGCACGGAGAGCCTTGGCTGTCCTCTCTTTGAGAGGCAGCACCTCACATTTGTGTACAAAGGGATGCCAGATGCTATGGTAGGGATTCACGTTTCTGTGTAGGAGTGATTTGGGCTGCTAACTTTCTTTTGGGAAAGGATGGGTTTAGATGTGTCAAGGTGTTAAATGGACAATAGCCGGCAATTTGAATGCAAGGGGAGAAATGCAAATAGTGACCTGCCCTCTCTTTTAGAAAATATGTCCCTCTGTTTGCAGCAGAACAGTAATTCTTAGACTGTGATTCACCACTGATGGAAGGAGGAAGCTTTTCGAAATGGTAATACAATCCTAGTCAGCCTAAGAAGACATTTAAGGTAGTTTCCAGATGGTGCAAATGGAAGGAAAGCCTAGAAGAACATTTTCCACATGGACCCTTGGTTTCGAAACCTCCTCCTCAAAGTTTATTGATTTTTAAGGATGCACTTCCAACTGCTCCCATTTGTAGAGTCTTTTTATATGGATTATGGAGTTGTTACAAATTTGAATTTGGGTCTAGGGGCTGGACCGGTTGAATTTTGGTGTATTTTTTATCAAATTAATTTTTCATTTCATTGCCTTTTCCCTGATTTAGGGTGAAAAAATTCCTAGGTATTTCATGTAGACACATTTGTAGTTGCTGACCAAAAATCATGTAACCTGGAATAAAAGTGTTTTGAGATATAATATTTCTCAAAATAAAAAATCTTTTCCTAATTGATTCATTATGGGGAAAAAAGGGTGATCCAAGAAGCTTCTGGTACACTGTGTGGAAACGTAATGTGGACACCAATCAGTAACTTTTTTTTTTTTTTTTAAAGCTATCCTGAGGAAATATTTTCTTTGGCCTACAAAGTTGCAAAGAGGAGATATGGCTAGCTTATCACTTCTTTAAAAATGGAGTATCTAACTTACATTACCCGATTATTTTAACTCCTAAAATCCACAGCACATTACCCGACATCCCTTTACTGTGTTTCTCTGATCGTAGTCATGATTGTTACGAATACGTTGCTGTTTAAAATGTTGACATCTTTGAGATTTGGAACGTGATTAGGGGCCCCCTACGTCAGAGTCTGCAGGTAAACTTTTACAGGTTGAGGCTCAGAATAATTTTTCAGGATGGAAAGTACACATTTGTACAAGTACATGCTTAAATTTAGGAAACAGGTAGCCAATCACCACAATTCTATAAAGTAAGAGAATTATTATTTTCTATTATTTGTACATAGTCATCACTAGGTGGAGGCATACTTTACATATTCTGTTAAATGTGTCATCTGTTATGGGCTGAGATGAATTGCATCGATACTGCATAGTTCAGTGAATGATTTGATTTTTTCACCTGAACTGTCTGAAATAACCTGTTACCACCAAATGCCAAACTCTCAGACAGAGTAAGCAGACTTGTGCTTCAGCCCCTTTCAATGCTGAAAAGCTATGAAAAATGGCTATTTATTTTAACCCTGGTCTGTGGTGCGATCTCTCGAATTAAATCAAGAACAAGCATGTACTTCACGCCTGGTAAAGTTAAAAGGAGACACAATCCACGTGTCATGGAGCAAGAGATTAGAACAACCGCTATCCACCCATTCTCATACCACATCCTGGAGTGTTTAAAGCAAGGTAGAATGGGTTGAATTTTTTCTTCGCTTCTCTTTTCGCTGCGGTAGCTCTGCCCATTCGCAGCCCTGTGTATTTTCTCATGGTGCAGGGCCACCTGCTGTAGACCGGATCGGCTAGAGTGCGTTTTGGATAGACCAGGCTAGATTTTCCATGAGGGTAACACGAGCCGCCTCCGTTGGCGTTCATAGACTTCTGTGGAGCTCGCGCCTTGGTGAGCGCAGCCCCAGCGGCGCCGCGGCCCCGTCTGTTCTCACAAGCAGAGACCCGCGGGGTGGACGCGGGAGTCGCAGGCAAGAGCTGGCTCTTTCTTGGTAATTTGAACGCTGGATTATGACTCTTTACAGTTTATTATATCCTCTGGCTTTTATCATAGGAGTGACTGGAGGAAGAAGTGTCACAGCACACCGAGTATAAAGAAAAAGTGCAATTTATTCAGAAAATACTGCCCACCTTTCAGAGTAAGACACGCATTCTGTTTTAAGCATCCTGTGGAAAGTGGGGGGAATACATTTTTACATCTCTGACATTTTAGCATGTTTTGGAGACTGGTGTCATCACTGTTGAGAGAGATTTCCTGTGCTTTGATGCTGCTTAGCCCCAAATTGGTGAAGTGGAAATTGCTCTGACCTCAAGCCCTGTCACCTGCCTTGTCCCTGCTGAGGCCGTGCTCTGTCCTCGCCCAGAGGTTAGCCTGGCAAAACTGCCTGTATCCTCCCTTCCTTGGAGAGAGCTGCAAAAACACGATAAAGCAGCTGAAATATGTCCCCCCTTTTTTTTGTTTGTTTTTTTTTGTTTGCTTTTTTTTTGGTAGTGGTTTGGAATCACACTTTTAATAATTATATTCACAATCTAAAATTAAATAAGCATTTTGTTTAGTGCTAACAGACTCACCAACCAGTGTTCAAGAAGGGAAGTCCAGCAGTTTATCAGCCTGTAGAAAATAATTATAGCAATATTTTGAAATACATTGGTTTTAGTTTTGGTTTGATTTATAGAATGCAAATCATCAGTTTTGATTCTTCTGCTTCAAATGGTTTTTTTTGGAACTGAGGCTCTTGAATAAGAGTCCCTCAAACCAAGCTGTTACTCCTGGGAAATTCCGTAGTGGTATGTTACTGGCATTTGAAAAATGCACACCTTCTGAGAAAAGGCAGGAAAATTCTGTCAAACAGACTGATGGGAATTCCCAAGTTTGGAAATACAAGTTCTCTTGGAAAACAATGGCAGTGCAATGTAGCGAAGGGTGTAGCTGGAGTGAAAAGGATCATGTTTTCAGCATTGCATACGTTTTCTTCTTTTTTTATTGTCATTCTGGAAGCAAGTATTCTACATAATCAGGAAAAAGTGCAAAGTAAGGAATAAGAGAGAGTAATGTCTGTTGGAACATAACATAGACTTTACCAGTGTAGAAAAGTGTGAAGAAATATAGTAAAATTGAATGTAAACAAAGAAATGGGGAAAATAAATGTGGGAGTGAAGAACTGTGTACAGGGAGTAGGAAGGATGTAGTCCAATAGCAGAAGATCAAAGGAAGGGAAGCCAATTTTTTCAAATACTCGGTAATAACTTAGATGTAGTAAGGTAAAGGATCTGAACAAAGGGTCAGAATATCACAAATGTGAAAGGAGGAAAAAAATATATATATATAGCAAGGAGTGTACTTTTTTTTTTAAAAAAGGATCAATTATTTTCTCCATCTCCTGATATTTCAGGACACTTTTATAATTACTACTATTATTTTTGCTGCCTCGCGTGCACACACGCTGCCTCCCTCTCCCCCTCGCAGGCGACGCTTCTCCACTTGCGCAGATTTGAGGGGGCAGTACCATCTCGGGGGTTCTTTGCAAGATGCTCGTTTCCCACCGCAGAGAGTGGCATTGCCAGGACTCTTCAGGGGACTCGCTGCCAGCTAGCCTGAAAAGCTCGCCGAGGAGTGGGAGAAGATTTGCATACTGCCCAAGCAGGGCCAGATTTGAACACCCCTCTCGGCTGAATAGTGCATTTCTGAGTAAATAACGGCACGGAAATCGTTGCAGCTTTTGTAGAGCAGGTGCTGGACTGTGTCAGGCTAGTAGGGTCTGACCCTTAATTTATCCCCCCGCTGCCCAGTGCTCCCTTTTTTTCTTTTTCTTTTTAATTCGAATGGAGGTTTCTTTTTACCTGTACATTCCCCCCTCATTTTACCTTTCTCTAGTTTTGTTTTCTTTCCCCATTACCCTCTATTTTACATTTTTGTGTTTTAATAACATATTTTAAGTCATTTTTCTCCTGTTCTCAGTGTGATGACTGTATCCTGATGGAAAGATAATAATGCCCAAGGAGGTTTTCTTTTATGAATTTTGCTGGTGTTACTTTCACATGCACAAATATATCATCTTGATTTCTAGCTCTGGGTCATTTCATTGCTCTTGTATGTCTTGCTATGAGATGTTTCCTGTAATTAAAAGATTAGGTTAAATAGATTGTTTGTGCTGCCCTGTCTACATAAATGTTCTGTTTCTATGCCTCTAGATACTGGCTTTTGTGTTTTAAGGCAATGTTGTGCTACAAGAAGTTGCATCACGTCTTCTTTGTCTTTAAGATGATGACTTATTGGTAGCAGAAGCAATCAAATGAGACGTTTACTGCCATAGCTTTGTGGGGTCGGTGAGTTAACAGGTGCCAATAAGATGAGGTCTAAGTAAGTGTTTTAATCATTTCTGAAGTATTTAATTAATGGACTCTTTTTGAGGAGTGGTGAGTGAGGAGACATAATAAATGTTTAATGTTTGTGTCTAGGGAACTCCCCGCCACCCCCATGTAATTTAAGGTGTTTGCTAATAGAAAGCAAACTTAATTGCTGTGTAGCAATCAATGTTAAGCAACTATGAGACTGTCCAACGTTTGGGTGCCTCTCAGGAATTCGCCTATATGTACTGTGATATTCTTGCGTTTATAGTCCAGCTTGTCCAGAGAGACTTCTGGAGGCAGGTTCTCGCTCCGGTGCTTA
This sequence comes from Apteryx mantelli, assembly GCF_036417845.1. Taxonomy (NCBI): domain Eukaryota; kingdom Metazoa; phylum Chordata; class Aves; order Apterygiformes; family Apterygidae; genus Apteryx; species Apteryx mantelli. Next base: position 46,057,216 of record NC_089983.1, read on the forward strand.
TTGCTAACGGCAGAAACGTGCAGCTTGCAGGGGCTCTGCCAAGGCCTCTGAAACGCTGTTCTCTCCGCGGACGTTGGAGCCACAATTTAGCCAGTGATGCAGGTTCCCTGTGCTCCTCGGCTGCCTGGTGACAGAGATTTATGGGGATGCTGTTTTCTCAGGCGAGGAGCCTGCGGTTGTACCTGGCCTCTCACAGGCGAGCCCGTGCCGCGGGAGCCAGCTGCGCCGCCAAAGCCCCGTGGCCCTATCGGCGTGAGCTCGGCCTCGGCAGCTCAGCGCGGCGACCCCCTCGGACAGCTACGCGCTTGCGGTCGAAAGCCGATTCACCTCTGGGTGCCTGAGACTACAGGCAGACTTAAATCAGAGCTCTCTGTGGAAGACTAGGATCATATATACTTAAGCCCAAAAGGTCAGTGATGCCAGAGTCATACTCAGGTTTAAACCGTGTAGTTCTTTTACCAGTAAAAGGTCATCGTTTTATTCTCTGATTCATCTAAATACCTCTGTTTGTGCTTGTGGGCTGTACCAAGCGTATTGCCTGGACTGTCACGGCTTCGGTCACGCTGCCGCTCGCCGGGCTCAGCACTAGGGCAGGAGGCACCGGTCGCAGCCTGCAATGTTCACAACTCCTCCTTTAAACAGTGCCACTGTTAATGCCATGGCCATGATTAAACCTATGTATGCTAAAAGGGATTTCCTTGCTTCTACTATAGCCCGTTTTTCTTGACTTCAGAGGAACACTTCCTTTCCTGTTACTTTCCTAAATTCTCAGTCTTTATTTAAAAAAGAAAAAAAAGAGAGAGAAAACAGTCAGTTCTGTGTCTGAGCTACATTTGATTTCATTTCATTCCTCCTGAGGTCTCCTTTGTTCTATTTTTTTTTAAATAATTCTTTCACTAAATGTCCCTATCTTAAGGAACGACATAGCCAGCGTGGCCCCATTGATTAAAGGCTGTTTTCTTGCTTCTCGGTTGGCACAACGAGCGAAGTTAATAAGCCCAACTTCAGAAGCAGCAGCCTGGCGGAGTTAAGCAGGCAGAGGGCATAAAAAGAGTTCAGGGTGAGCGATCGCTAAGATTTGCAAGGCTCAGTCAATTTGTACTGTAAGCTACCCGTTCCCCTCCGTTCCTACCGCTTCCCCTTCGTTAGCTGCGACTAAGTAAGCTATCGCAGTCCTGACGATCCTCCAGCACCAAAGTGTTAAAGCGTAAAGCTGCCTCCAATAACTGGTTGGCTTCCCCGGCCGGGAGAGCGCTACGTTAATTCTCGTCGTCGGAGCAGGGCCGGCAGCTCCGTGGCGTTGCTCATCTGTATTTCATTAAGGCACGTTCTGGGGTGTAATGTGGCAAGTTTAGAAATACAGGAACAGTTGAGGAAATTGATTCTATTTGTTGTTGCAGTTCAATAGACCTTTGATCTGAAATGCTCAAGTGTGCCGGGCTGTTCCACTCGAGCCACCTTTTGCCACTGTTAGTATAGTAATAGCCTTGTTATCAGCTCGTGTGAATTAATGTTGTCATATTAGGAGGGAGAAGTTGAGGTATCACAGGAGCAGGAATACAGTATTGACTGCCTCGGGTAACTGGCCGGTGGATTCACTGACAAGACTTCGTGTGAGCAGCGTAGTCTTGTTATTTTGGAGCATTGCTTCTAATTAAAGTGGCATATTATTAGAATAATAAAAATGTATTTATATAGTGTCCAGACCTCTTGGCTACTCACAAAATGTAACTAAAAGCATAACAATTATGGTAACAACATTGTTTTATAAAACCCTGAGCTAATAATGGGAAATAATAAAGGAAAAGATTATAATATGTTGCTTACTACCTAAGAAGGAAACAAAATATTTCCTTAAATGTGGTTGATCCTGAGGGAGTAAAAAAAACCCAACTACTTCTGGAGGTTGCTCTTGTCACTTAGAGATTTGAACACATACAGATCTATGGAAAATATGTGATACAGAGGGCAAAACATTTATCACCACAAGGACTGAATCTTTCAGAAGTGTATCATATGATCGTGTTACTTTTTCTCTTTTTGTTTTTTTCAGCTCTTAGTTCTACCTACATTTTCCTTCGCAATCTGTATCTTTCTTCATTTGCTTGTTATCTGCAAACCTTTTATGATGAGTATGTAATGTGTCCATTTATTATCTTTAAGGATGGTTAGTGCACTAGGCTGGGCTTGAAGTGATCCACATTTTCTTTCCAGCTCTGTAATATGTAGACAAGAATGTGCTTATAATCAGTCAAGGTAAAATAATTGGAAATGGGAATAATAATATAGCAATGGCTAATGTATTTGTCAGCTCAGCTGTAATGTTTTTGGTTTTCTGTTTAACTCACTGAATGTGTACGTGGCGTGTAGAGTAAAGCAGTCCTTTTTGTGAATTTGGTGTATGTAAAACTGATAATACATTTATTTTAAGTGCAGATTATATCTAACAATTAAAAATTTCAGAGGCACCTCTGCCTCTGAAAATGCAGTTTAGTTGTTGGGTTTTTGGTTCTGTTTGGTTTTTAGTCTCTTAGAGAGCAACTGTACCAATCTGAGCGAGGCATACAGTAACTTTGTTTGGACAAAATCTCACTTCGTTACTTTTTGTTTCTAAATGCAGTTAACAAGTTCTTTTGTACTTCTTTGAGTGTTAATTGATGTAAACAAAGCCTGCATTTTATCTAATCCCACTGAAGCTTGTTAAAATTAGAGATGTGCCAAATTATTCCAAAGCAGGTTGTAAAATAAGTGAACCATTAGATCCACTGGCTCGCAAATAGCATGTACAATGTGTGTTCTGTTTGCTTGTTTTTCAGTTAGAACTTCAAATCACATTTTTTTGCATCTTTGATATTGTATTTAGTTTATCTGTACAGCAGGAGTATATTACAAGCAGCAGGGCTGAGCAGTGTTGAGTGTGGCTGGAGCTATTTCTAGAAAAACCCAGATACATGCCCATAATTCTACCTAGTAGTCAGCTCTTTGTTAATTTTTATATCCAGTGTTTTCAGTTTTGCCTGGATGTTTGTTTCTTAGTATTTTCTCTCTGTGGGAATTGTGATTTGCAAAACTAGTTAATATCTCAGGTTCCAATGTGTTATTTTAGCTATGGTAATCTAATATATAAGGCACCAGGCTTGCCTCAGCTAAATCGCAAAGGCATAGAATGAGTGCTAAGGCATCACTTCCACCAAAAAGTTGCATGAAACTTAGAAATGATAGCCCATCCTCAACTGTCTTAGCCTGTTAACTAGCTCTGATACCGTAAACTGTAAAAATCCTGTTCTCCCACAGCTGCTGTGATTCTGCCCTTTTCTGGTGATTCCCCATGTCTTTATTTGCTCCTTTGACTTGTTTTTTGGAAGCTGAGTCTCTTCCGTCTCCTGCCTGCTCTGGGGACTCTGAGAGCTGTGTTCCTGGACTGGTACGCCTTACCTGCGGACAGCCTCATTTACCAACACAGTTAAGTTACCGTCTCTGCACAATAAACGTAAAAGCCTACATCTCTCCTCCAGCTCTGATCCCCTTTCTGACTTGGGAATCAGCTGATTTTCCCCAGCTCTTCTCACAGGCACTTCCTTAGGAGCACAAACTCAACGTGCATGCAGTAGAGCATGGAGAACGGTTCGGCACTGAAATCCAGCAGTGCGCTCACAGTGTTGCAGTACAGCTCAATTCATCTAATTTCCTTACGGATGGCCTGATGGTGAGGGGGTCAGCATGGATCTCAAAAACAGATCCAGAGTTAATGCTTTAGCAGCTAGTCTTTGCTGTGTGCTGTGCTGCCAGTGCTACTCTTCTCTAAGTACTTTAAAGCTGGACATGTTTTCTCTCTTCCTATACTTTGCTCCTACAGGCAAAGTTTATGTATTTCTTCCATGACAGCATAGTGTCTAACGTTATGAGATACACAATTAGGGCTTTCAGGATTCATAGTAATACAAATTATAAAAAAAGAATGTTTCTGCAGTATTTTCAAGTTTTCTTTAAAGTTGCAAGAGGTGACCAGAGGTGGTTAACCTGTAATTGCACATTTTACCAAATCTCCTAGCAATACTGCAATTACTGCTAAGCAGAAGTTTGATTCTTAAATGGTGTTATTTCAGGCAAAAATGTTATATGCACCCAGCAGGAGAGTATACTGCTGCCCTCAAGGTCAAGAAAGGTGGGTCTAGAGAGATGGCTAGTGATCAGTGTTTCCTGGACCTTGGGAACTGGCTAGCTAGATCCACAAAGGCATTTAGGTACCTAATGAGGAATTGGATTCATAAATAACCTTATGGATTATTAGTGACTTTAGCTTAATGTGTAGGGTTTTCTTCCAAGCAAAAATGTCTTATGGACCATTGTTTCATCAGGTAAAGCTCAGGTGATCTGGTGATGCACATTATACAAAACAGATCTGAAAAGTCAGTATATATAGATGTTTCTCTCTCTTTCATAATTCTCTGTTTTTTCTAGCTGCCAGCACCACAGTGTCTAATCTTTCTAGCAAACAGGTGGCTCTTGCAGTATGCTTTACAATCAGTCAGACTTTGGCTCAGTCTAATTTGCTTAATCATATTAATTAATTACTTTTGTAAATGTCAGAAAAGTTCAGTGCACATTTTACTTTTTAAAAAGATTTTTGAAGATCTTTCTAGTAAATATGTAACTTTCAAATATCTGCAGTATTCTTACTGAAATTGCAGAGCATAGTTACTCGGAGTATTCAGTACAAGTAAGTTATTCAGCTTCCTCAGGCTTTTTTCACTTAACAAATTGACTTAAATTTCTATGAATTTATTTCCTATTTTCCTAACTGTTTAATCAGGTGAAGCCAAACAATTTCAGCCTATGACCTTTTCTAATTAGTCACCTATGTTATTTGGTAGACACAACATGTGATTGTTGCATTCAACATATGCCCTGATTGGAGGATGATATATTTTAGTGGCAGATAAAAACTATAAAATAGAAATGATCTCATTTTTGCACAAATACCTTTTGTTTATGAATTGGAATTGACTGCTGAACAAGATTTCTTCAAGTATTAGCAACCCCCAAAAGCCAACTTGCGAGCAGGAAATTAAAAAAGTTGCATACCTCCCAAAGGTGGAACTCATGTTTGTGTTGTGAACAGTCTTTCTTGACCAGTGCTATTTGTTAACAAAAGTGGTTGCATTATAGTCTTGACTTAATTTATAATCCTAAGGAGAGGTTGCGAACATTCACAGCACAAAGGTTGATAGTTTTGCACAGCACTATTTGTCTGCTCTTTCGATATACCTATATTTGGATAATGTGCAGTTGGCTAGTAAGAAATCATGAGAGCCTAGATGGTGACTGCAGTGATAGTTCTTCTGAAAATAAAAATTCTGACACTGTATAGAGGTCCACAGTCACTGAGTTGCAGCAAGTCTAGGTGAAACGAAGGAAAACGAATGTTCTTACCCCAAGAAACCTTGGGGGAATCGCTTCAAATAAAGCCTAATTGACTAACAAATCTACAAATGGTGCCTTTCCATACATCTGACCATTTTGTGCACTTATCATAATTTTTCTGCTGACACGTTTTCTGACTAACGGCATCTGATGTGTTCAGTCTCCCCTGCCAGTCTGGGTGTAGACAGCATGCTCCAGATGTGCACTGCAAGATCACTGTCCTGCAGCAATAAGTCCTTCTGTTCCCATCTGTAACAACATTTAACTTTGAACAGACAGTTTTCCTTACTAAGAATTTCTCTTTCCTTTCATCATTATACTTAATCCGGAAGTATTAGACTCACAAACTAAAAAAATATGTTCTGCCACATAACATGTTCAGGTTAGTCATTAGCTCTCCTCTTAAATCAAGGTCAAGCTGACAACAAGAAGCAAATGTATCTGTATAGGCATGTAAGTATGCTGGTCCTTCAGACAGATAACATCTCCAGGCTGCAAATGCCTATGCCAGGTTAACACCTACCATATAGAAGTGGCTTTTTTGTTTGTGGGTGGCTGGCGCGCTGCCGTAGCCAGCTGTGGTGGCGGAGGCAGTGACGGCACATGTATGGCAGGTCATCCCAAGCAGGCGCTCCATGAACGAGGCCTGGAGCTGGTAGAGAATTCTCCAGGTGAAAGTTTGTGAAACTGGTAATTCATTGAACCAATGTGATTTCAAGGAATGTAATTTTTTCTACAACATTTTTGTTAGGAAATACTTTTCTGGTTCAGGGTGGGAGTTCAGGGTTCAGAAAGGAGAGTGCTCAATACCAGCAATACAGTTGATAGCAGCAAGTATATAGCCAAAACATTTTTATCACCATCAGGTCTAATCCTGCGCTACGGATGCTGCCGTCTTAGAAGCAGTCTTAAAATGTAAGCCCTTAAAGATTTCATTGTTTCATGCATGCTTGTGCTGCCATGGTGCTATTAGTACTGTTTAAGCTTGTAGTCTGGATAGGATCTTCTAATTTTCCAATGATGCATGGAATTAGCAGGCATTATATAGAGAAAAATTAAGCAGAACATGAGCATAAGGGCTTGTTTTAATTGTCTGTGAATTTTCCTTTTTGATTTTGAGAGATGGTTGTGTGTGGCATTTTTACAATGAAACGAAAATGAAGGTTAAACCAAAACATGGCCTTGTTCACTTTAAAGTTCACTAAATCTCACTAGTCCTTCAGTGAGCGTGGGGTAAATTTAAGCAGAAGAAGGCAGATTTTGTGTGGATCTGGACCAATTGATGTTTTTTGGCAGAAACAATAGAACTAGAAACATATTACACTGTGTTTTTATGTTTGTTTCCTCACACTGTGTGGTTTTGTCTGGTTTCTCTGCAAGCAAGGTTCAAGCTGGCGAGCCACTCAGTTTCCTTTTGATTTCTTTGTTGTTCGTTTATTGGAATTTGAGATTGGAAGCAGATACAGTGGATGCAAATTCAAGCGAGCCAAAATGTTTTCAGTCTGCCTGTGCAGCCCTGAAAGCTCAAGTCATTGAATTTTATACAGCAGTGATATTAAGCTAATTCTTCCAACTCTTTTGGAATGTGTATTTCCATTAGGATGGATGTATTCACATAAACTAGTTATTTTAATATTCTTCTGAACTGGAATGCAATTACTCACTCAAATTAGCCTTTTAAAATATTTACTAAAGGGGTTATGACATTCTGATCCTTCACAAGGGTATGGTCAAAAACTAGAAGTTTCTCAAGATTCAAGATGTTAGCGCATGAAATGGAGTATGAACACAGGTTATGTATACTCCATCTACATCAATCGTATTTTAAAAACCTAATCAGTATAATATTGCTTGACAGAATAGCACGAGATAAACTAATATTTTCAGTTCAATTGCATAAAGGAAGTTTAAAAATAGGACTTACCATTTGATCATTCATTATTTTCCCTATGAAAGAACATGTGGAAACAGTGTAGGAAACAATAATCCAACATAAAACTATACAAATATACAAACTTTATCCAAATGCTCTAGGCAAGCCAATATGGTAACCAGTGTAAAAATATTCTACTGTTCACAAGCACGTTTTCAGGATCCAAAGTTAATTTTTTTTTTATGTTTAAATATTTTTAATGTCTACAGGCGGGTCCAGGCAGAGCACTGGGGCACCAGTGCCTTTATGTTTGAAGCTGTTTTTCAGCATCTGGCTCCCACCTGCCCACTTAGCATAATTACTAAGCATCACGAAATGTTTTGCTCATCTCCAGACTTCAAAGTCTCAAAGGGCAGTCCTTGTGCTCCTCTTAGGGCTTGCCATGTTCACCGTTAGGGCTGTATGACTTGGAGGTTTCCGGAGAACTTTCTCTTGTCAACCTGTCTGTCTGCCCTATTTCCATGCCATGCAGCTCCTGAGGCTAAACAGCTCTCTCCTGCTGCTTGCACAGCGCAATATGAAGTCACTCAGAAGGCAGCATCTTTTAAGACAAAAAGACCATTGTGCAACCCCCCAACCCAAGGATCCTTCTTCTCAGTTCCTCTGTAGGTCATTGGAGGAGACAGCATTTCTCCACGGTTACGTCTTAGTATGAATTTCTCAACAATGTGCATGTTAATATCAAGGGATGCTTTTTCAGGGTCTACCTGAAAGGGGAAACCAGTTCCCTCTATTGCTTTTCTTGTGCCTTCCTCAATATCTTATTGAGGTAGACTTTCATGTAGAATGAGCACCTATAAGTTTTGACAGGTGATTTTTTGACATTGTTCCTCAAGGTATTCTATTCAATTTTCACTTCAAGTGCACCCTGTTCTCCTTCCTTCCCCTCCCCTTCAACCCCTTTCCGTGCAGTCCATGATCCTGAGCCTCCGGGCAGAGATGCTGCATGTCCTCCTTCTCACCCTCACCTTGGGCAGAGTTGCTCATGAGTGAAGTCAGGAACCTGCAATCGGGATCCTGCCTTTCCCTGCCTGCAGCACCTCTGGGGCCCCATGCTGCACAGCCCCAAGTCCTGACTCTTGTCTCCAGCCTTCTCAAAATGAATTCAGGTCAAGTATGCCAGTTAAACGCCATCTCTCTCCAATTTACAGTGTTCATGCTGGTTGTTCTTGGGACTGAAGTGTGGTTTTTTTACCCTGTTAGGATATTTTCATTAAGGAAAAAAAAGGACTAGCTTCATAGGTAAGAGGACCATAGTGCTTTACCTACTTGAATCTGCTTACTTCACTTTTCTTACCCAGATTACTTACTGTGAATGAAGAAGCTGAGCCTTTCCTTCTGCTAGAAGGAGATATGAAGATCTCCATCCCTCTGGCTTGCGAGAGGGTTTTTGTAATTTTCAACCCTGTCCTTGTGACATTTCTTAGGGAAGTGCCTGGGACAGTCCGGCTCACACAGCTACCCCTGCGGCATCTCGCTTTCACCCAGAGCTTACTTTGCGTTTTCACCAAGTGCAATGGCCTTGTTTTTTCTCAGCATCGCGGGGATTCGGGAGCACTCTTCAACACGTACAGGTGCTCAAAGGGAAAAGAACAATTTCGTACCTATGATCATTCCTCTTTGAAGTGTGTTTGCTCGCATCACGGCCTCCTACCCTGCTCTGCACAGTATTTCTGTGCTTGAATGGTGAGATAGGAATACTCTTTCCCTGGCTGCCTGAAAGCCACACAGTAGTGGTCATGCTTGGGCAGTCCTGCTGGCTACTGTGAATTAAATATCTGACTCAGAGAGAGAACTGTGAATGCATGCATAGTCAACACATCTCAGAGAACAAAAGCTACAAGTAAATCTTTCTTTTTGTGCTCAGTATGTATTCAACTAGAGATATGCATACACTGTGTTATGGAGGTGCTATTCTTTCTTATTTCGGTTGCTTTCCTTTAACTTAGGGCAATTTAGAGATGTTATATGGATGTTCTTTTATACTGAAAAACATGTAATCCTCAAAAATGTTAAAAAACAAACTTTCCTAAAACTGCTCTACTTAATTTTCCTGTATAGATTAATACATGAGGAAAATTGTAAAATCAACAGTATTTTCTGAGCAAAAATGTTTTAGATAAAGGGCAGAAACAAAGAAAATACATTGGGTACATTAGGATATGAGTGAGTTAAGAGTCTTTGATAGCGGTTACTCTGCTAGTCCAAATAATGACTAATTACCATGGCAATCCTTATGTTCTATGCCATACGGACCCCACCATTCCTACTTAAAAACACTAATGGCAAATATACATTGCAAACAGATGCCATGTGCACATATCATTTGAAAAGGCTTTTAGGAAAACAAGATTGCTGGTCTTTGGATAGAAGTAGAACAATTGCATTTCAGGATGGCAGAGAACCAGTGATTCTCATCCCACAGGAGAGTACCCATATGTGATACCGTTGCAGGAGAAGCAGAGGCAGAATGAGAGAGAAAAGTCTGGCTCAGGGCTGAACACAAATCACCCTCTCCAGGTGCAGTCCTTTTGTGACAGCAGCACACCTTGGTCTTAAAATATTAAGACCGAACAAGCTGAGCTGCTCCTATTTTGCTTCCAGCTGGTGGTGTTCCTCAGCTGCCTGGGAATAAGTTTTGAAATCCCAGCTATTGGATAGTTCATGGGTGTCCCCGTCTGAAGGACTGTCTGGAGGAATGCTTTTTCACCTGCCTTTGTACACCTAGAAATGAATATTCCTCTGCTTGTTTTGAGCTAACTTCTGTTCTGCACAGCCCGCTTGTCTCTGGCTAGACCATGGGAGTTTCTGCCAGCTTGGTTTACCTTATGGTAGCTCTGAAATAAAAAATGAAAATTGCACACTTGTAATCCAGGGGCTGGTGCAGCTGCATTGTGAATAGGGAGGAAGGAGGAAGGGACTCTGCACCTACGCAGCTGCCACCCTGTCACATCCCTAGGGAGGTGCTGCGCCGAGGAGAGCTGCAGCCACCCAGTAAACCTGCACCTGTGTAATCTCAGGCTTCTGTGAAGGCTTAGTGTAAAACTTTGACTTCAGTAACGAATCAATTTAGAAGAGAAAATAGGCCCGCAGAAAATAGATATCTTTTGAATTACAAAAGGCCAGTAATTTGAAAATGTGTAGTTAAATTTTGGCAAACACTGCACACCCATACTTGCCAGAACCCCGTGCTGGAGAAAAAAAGAAAAAGAAAGAAAGAAAAAAGGAAAAAGAGAAAAAAAAGGAGTTTGGCTTGGAAATGTTTGTTCTGGTTCTTATCATAATATTCTGGGCTAATCATCACCTTGCATGAAATGAAAACAGAGGTCTTTTTAGACTTGATCCTAGAGATCAGGGGTTTTGGTCCACAGAGTCTGTCTAAATGCTCAGCCTACTGAGAAATTACCAGTATGTGCAGTCTCTCCCACTGCACAGCTTATCTGTGTTTCTGGCAGGAGTAGTTTGTACCAGAAACAGTAGAGGCTGCGAGCACAGCTGCTGCCAGTCAAAGTCGAGGGACACATTAATGTTAGCTCGGCAGTGGTGGCCAGTCTGCACAGCTCCAGAACTTGACACATCATAAGAAAAACATGTCAAAAGAGAATTGATATGTTTGAAAATTGATCTGCAAGCAGCCTTATACATTTAGAAAGTTTCTATCTGATATTTTTACAACATATTTTCCTGTGTTGTAATTTTAGAGGAATTAAGATATTCTCTTTTATCGTCATCCACTTATACAAAAATTCCCTATTAATATGAAAGTGTGTATCTGAAATACTAGTGAAAGCTATTTCTAGTATGGACTGCCGTTGACTGTTATTACTAATGTCAGTTCAGCAGCCTGCTAACAAGCAGGTATAACCATTGCAGTATCAAGGGAGGGAAGTTATAACCAGTGACCCCATGGCAATTCTTGAAGTGTCATGAGATCTTTATTAATGAGACATGGCCAAGAACTCACCCACGTTAACAGAGTAAACATACTAAGGAAAGCGCATTTTCTCTCTTAAAATATGAAGTTTTCCATGTATTGACCTTTGAAAGAGGAAGGCCTACCATGACCCAGTAATTATTCAAATCTATATCTTTAGGGCATCAAAATATTTTAAAATCTGATCTTTCATTTCCTCCAGCTACCTAGCCCTGTCTCGCACATTAGTCCTACATTTTTATTGCTTTCTACTGCTACCCTACCAGGCCCCTCAGAATCATGCTTACGCTACACATTCCTCCAGACGTTCTTTTACACTTCATAAGACTCTGAACTATCATTAATTAGGAGACATTTTCTTCTGAAAGTCCCCTATATCTCTCTGATGGTGCATGAAGATATATACATATATACACACATATGTATATATATATATATCTGCTCCTCACTAAATTAATAGTTTAGTCCTATAGATCATTTTCATTGGGGGACAGTGAAATCTGTCCTGGTGTCACTGAACATGGTAAAATACAGTAAGCTTACAGAAAACGTTTATGCAACCAAAGGCAAAAAGGTGTTTTGTTTCTATGTGAGTTTAACTATGTGTAATAGCTGTGCTCAGTCAAGCCCTGCTCATACCACTACTGTTTGCAATAGTCCCTCCAATTATTTTTTTCAGCCAATCCCATTATTGGTATTTCAAGTAATTTTTTTTTTATAAGAGTTCCAACAGTAAATATGACGTTAGTATTTTCAATGTATTGTAAAAGATTAATCCATATTCCTGTTTTTTCTGTTTTGACTTCTGGGTGAAGCACAAAAAACACCCCTGGATAATTTGCACTATTAATATCTCTTCTAATGCTTCACTGTATGGAGAAAAATACTTGGTCTCACTGCTTTGTTCGTAGGCTAAAGCTCAGTGTGAAACCTCAGCCTTCTTTTCACAAACCTTGAAGACATTTATCAGTGTTATGTGTATTCAAACCCTTAGGATTCTTTTCTATTTCTCCCCCAGGACATTATGGGACATTTTCCATGTATATCTTAGTGGGATTGTTCAGCACCGTATCCATTCCATCTACCTCCAACTTCACCTGAAGGGCAAAATCCTTAAGACCTTGACACAATACTGATAAATACATGGAATTATTAAAGTTGCCATCTCAGCAGAATAGGATTGCTGCCGCCTTTGTTCTCAGGGGAATACATATTTCACCTAGTAGCAAGACACCCAACTGCTGCTACAATCAAAACTCTCTGAAATGCCTTTAAGCTAATCATCTTTGAACATAAGCCTTTGTTGTTAAATCAGGGACCTTCTAGATGCAAGGCACAGAAACCTTTTTTGTTTTTTCTCCACCTTGCACAAAACAGCTTTAAGCCTGTCACCGCTGACAGTAAGGTTCAGTGATCTGTCAACATTCACCCCGATAAAGACAGTGAGAGAAATCCGTGGCTCTGGAGAGTTCAGTAGAGACCGAACAGTATGTTTGCAAAAGAGCATTTTTATATGTTTTCTTGTGACAGCACTAGTTTAACAGAAAATAGTTGGAGTGTGCCAAAAAAAGGGGTAAAAAGAAAAAAAAAAGGAAAAAGGAAAAAAGACAGTAGTAGTAAGTTAGGCTAGCATGACATGATGGATCTGGGCTATGACAAACAGAATTGGAAAAAAACTTCCCTGGGGACCAACTATACCAGGTTTGCTGAATTGTATTTCTTGATTTCTTACTGTGCAACAGTGCTTTTTAGTGTTAGATTGACTAGGCTTCAGAATATTTTTAAAATTGTACAAATCAAAATCCATGTAGCTTAAAAATGAAAGATGTAAAAGGTTTAGGAGTTTGATGTATTGAAAGGCATTCTGTATTCCCTCATGTGAGTATTAAATGTACACTTTGTCTGTTTGATGAATTTTAAATCTTTGTGGATTGCAACATGCACCACAGCAGTTTAGGGGGGCATAAACCTTGGCTGAAGAAAAGTGTAAGGGATGTGCAGTGTTCAGGTTTCAAACTAAGCTATTCTTCACCTATTCTGTTGCACCTAAGTGTTGCAATACATACCTAATCCATTTTCAGAGAAATAAATAAGAACAGCCAGCGAAAATTGTGAAAAATTCCTCTTGGAACCAACTAACCCCGATAACATTAAATGCAGAGGGATTTTTATCTTGTTCTAATTTCAGTGCAATATGGAAAATCAGGGAAATATTTACAAAGAAAGGAAAGGAAGGAGGAATCAGAATAGTTGGAATAGTAAACATCTTCATTCAAACCTACTATCAGGTCAAATAATGGTCTCACTTGGTGACAAAAAACGTGAGGACAAGAGGCTTGAAAAATAGCATTAGATGGCATTCATCTCAAAATCACTGGTTTCTTGGCAGCTCAACAGGGAATGCTGAGATACCAGGTCAAGAATGCAAGGGGTGTTTTACTGAGATACGTTATCTCTCCCAGCTTAATTCTACCTTCTAGTGATCAGAATCTCTTCCCTCCACCATAGCAGTGTTTTCCACAACACACGCATAAAACACTCATAAACATTAAAATCCGAGGAAATGAAGTGATGGTCATGTTGCAAAATTTAAATACAATGTATTATCTGTGCTTTAATGGGTATATTTCGGATGAGTGTTTCATAAGTATGTCAAGTGCAACGGCAGAAGAGTTGGCGTGAGGGAGAGGCAGCTCAACCGGTATGAATGAGATGGTGAGGACGAAGGTGGGAAGAACAGTCCCAGCCTTTCTGCAAATCTGGATTTGTTCAAATCAAATCAAATTTGGTTCCATTTCCTCCCTCATCCTGAAAGGCTTCCCTTCATTTCTGCTTTCATATTGAAATATTTATCATAAGTCCCGGAAACTTGAGTTTTGGTCATCAAATTTTGAAATCTTTGGGGATTTTGAGAAAGGGAGGATCATGAGTGAGCTCTCAGGCAAAGATCTTGTGATCATGTGGAAACTTAACAGTAGGTGTGTGCTGAGCCTGCGCAGAGATCAAGCGAGGAGAGTGAAGGATTAACTGGAGAAGAGCAGAGCTCATCCTGTGAGGGCTTAGGAAATGCTGAAAGATCATGATGAATGTATATAAGAGTTTTGTTTTTCAGATCTCACTATGAATGTTAACTGATTAATCAAAGCTGTCCATATGGCAACAGGATTCACATGCAGGTCTCAGTTTTTAGGTGCCTGTTGTTAACACCCTAAAGACTTGCTCTTTCTACATCCGAGGACGTGCAGCCCCTGTGAGGTAAGGGGACTTGTGTGTGCTCAGATGCACAGGAATAACATCGCACAGTTGAAGTAACCAAAATGGGGGAGCCTTTAGTTACATGGCTAATACTGTATATAAGAGTACACCAACAGGAATTTTTAGGGAACATAAAAAGCCCTCTCCTTTCCATGACCTTCCAGCATGTATCATCAAAGGTCACCTGCGAGATTATAAGTGAATTCTGGACTCTGCGAGGGGGATGGTGGTGCTGTTGCCAATTGCTTTGATTCGCATTATCAGTCATGGTACTGCCAATCACTGTGCTGATGCCTGTCAGGTTTCCGCTGCTGCCAAGCAGAATGTAAAATCGACAAGGAATATTACAGTGCTCGTCAGGCGCTGCGAGATACCTCTGCCTTTGGGAGAGCAGGCACCTGTGGTTAGCGACAAGGATCAGGGCTCAGGAACACGTTGTTGTTCCCTTTACATTTTTTTTTAAACTTATTAATTTTAGAAATAAATTACACGGTTCACCCATATTTAGATTCTGATTACAAAATTAATATTTCCACAGATAGGGGTAACATTATCTGATATTCTATTCAGTACAGGGCTTACACAGAGATGTGAAATAAAATCAGAACAGGACCAAATGTTGATGGTAGAGACAATACTCATTAATTTCGTAGTCGAAAGTTTTGAGGGGTTGATCTGTATCTAATACGTACTATGGTCAGTTCCAAAAATCTGTCGAAATGTTTCTTTTCTATTTGACATGGTTTCTTAAATTTCAGGAAGTTCTCTTCTACCTATTGCTATACTTAGGTCTATCTGCACAAAACCAAGTTTTGTATTTGTACAGTCGGTTCATTAATCATCTATGTAATGTAGGGTTTTGCAAATGTAATATACACAAAAACTATAGCCAGCTGGACTTATAGATTTCTAGTAGGACAATGACACACCAAAAATACTTTGCCATTATAACCTGACACTACATTTTCTGTAGAACAGAGAAGACTCATGAATACATTCAAGAGAAGTCAATAGCATGTGCAGCTATGGAGAATTATTTAATTAAATCTGGAAGCTTTCGAGGAAGCCATAAAAATGAGGTTAATATGTCAGACTAATAAATTCTATATAATTAAGCTCCCCAAATATAGAAATTTCAGAATACGACACTAAACATATCACAGTACGGACATCAATTTATTTAATCTTAACATTGTTGCATTGTCTCCATGAACTTCCATTGGTGTCACAATAAGATTATTATGACAGCACCATTAAGCCCCATTCAAATGAATGGGGAATTAGTGTCATGATGGAAACAGCTGCAGCTAAGAGCTGCTGTCTATGATCAGTAGTTATTTTCAAAAATTCAGATATTTTGCTATTACAATAATTATATTTTCTCTTTAGATATGTATGTAATATAATGAAGAAACCTGTTTTTTCAAGGCACACTATAAAAACAAACAATCAAACAGCAAAACACTGAGATAAATGGCAATATAAGTTGTTTCACAAAATCTTCACTATTCCAGCTCTATCTGCAATAATTTTACTGATCTATATAAAGCCCAGATTGAACAGATATTATGCTATATTTTAAGAACTGTCAGTTGAGAACTTGCATGAAGCCTCTGTAGTCAAGAATTTCTATTTAACCTACTTTATCCCCCTTCCTCTCTCCCAGAGGGTAGATAATAAAAGACTCTAGTCAATCACAGCAGCCTTGGTGAAGGTCAGAAGATAGGATGGAGATCATACTGATGACAAGCACGATGACTTTAATAACCTAGAAAACAGAGTACTGTGAGCTCCTCCTTTGGTACCCATCCACCCTTATTTACTTTCCACCCTTAGCTACCTACACGGCATCAGTCCTTAAGCCTTTCCATATTACTGCTGTATTACTTTGAGCTAGCATTTTTGTTAAAAGCACTGATCTCCTAGCGTTGCATATCACAACTTTTCTTAAATACTAATGGATTTAATAATGCATTCAGGATTTGTAACTCTTACCAGATTTTTCTTACATATTAAACATTTAGTTCTCTACATAATTGTAAGGAAACATATTTACATTTATGTTTATGTATTATATATATATATTTCTATTTAATAGAAAATGAAAATATATTATTGATAATATTGAAAAGAAAGTTGGGTTCTTCGTGCAAAGATGCATGTCCTAAATGTATATGAAATATAATTCTCCATGCTTTCCAAGGCAGATTTAGATTAATATGCATGTTTCATGACCAGCCTAAAAGACTAGAAATATTTAATACTTTAAGCTCCAGTCTGGGGTGCTGCAGAGTGGTTGTTTTGACATCTATGTTGTTTTACAGTTAATATTATACGTAACTATTTGAGTGAGATCGCAACCTTAGGGATTTTTAATGACTTTCCAGAGAAATGATTGTTTTCCTTTTTCATAGTGAAAATTTCAAGTTTGAAACCAAATTGTTTGACTTACTTGCTACCTGTTTAATGGTTCTTTTTGTGCCCTCGAGGACTCCAAACATTATCATAGCACAGTGAAGTGACAATATATAGTTTCACCATAAAACATATTTCTTGTTGTCCAAGTGGTATTCCTGGTCACTCATCACCTCTCTGTATCCTTTCTCACACACTTTAACCTGCTACAGTATTTCTGAGTCCTGAACTTCAAATAGTTCAGATTGCTGAAACTTGGGAGGTCAATTCATTCTTACTGCTGTTTCCTTTTGGCATTTTAATGGTTGCTGTGGTCTTAGGAGAAACACAGTAATGTGAGACATATAGTCATATTCCCGGGCCTTTGGGAACAACAGTTCTTTTGTTCAAATGGAACGTAAGCACCTGTTGTAAACAAATTAAATACTGTTTTTAAAAATACAAATATCATTCTGTGCCAATATTATGCCTATCAAATGGAACCAGTTGGTGGAAAAATGTACAATACAATATATGTTCTAAATAGGTATACTGTGCATCTCTCGTGTATATGTTCTTTGATGAAAAGGCAGTTTGTTCAGGATACCTAGATTGAATTTCTTGTAGGGCAGCTGCTTTAGAGGATATAAGATATTTTTCTCAACCACCTGTTTCCTTTCATTGTCTCAGCATTTGAGTTTGTTGGGCCAGCCCATGTGAACAGATAAGGCAGAGTTGCTGTATTTTGTTTATAAGGGCATACTTGTTCATGCTCTTAAATATTAGTTGAAGGACTTCAACTGGGTAGCCCCATGTGAATTAGATGAAGCAGCTGCTTTTATTGTGAACTTCAGTTACTTGTGGTTTTATGTCTTGGCACACCGTTATGTGTTTTTTTCTTTTTTTTTTTTTTTTGCCTGCCTTGCCAGAAGAAAAGAGTTAAACTAATTTTATCTTTTCAAACAGCTGCAGATCCAGAGAGGAAAAAAAATAAAAATCAGACCTTACAAGAGAGAAGTATTCATCACTGGTCTTTGAGCCGCTACCATGTTTTGTCATTGCTCATGTCTTGTGTAGTCCGTTACACCGGAAGAGTCTGAGTATAAAACCCTGTTGGTTTGATATAATTTTCCATCCAGTTGCTTTGCTGAATCCTTGCGTGAGGTTTGTGGGAAGAGCAAAGCAAGTGCCAGCGTGGACCAGGGGGTCTGCTGCGGTACGTTGGTGGTTGGGCTGCCACCTCTTGAACCTCAGCGGGTGCTGAGCGGGAAGGGATGAACAAGGAGTTCAAAGGGCTACACAGGTACCTGTGTAGCTGAGAACAGGGATTCTTGTATTTTTGATAAGTTAAAACATGCTTGTAAAGGTCAGATTTTGAGTAATATCCCTAGATTATGAGACAGAGGAGTAGCTAAACCATATTTCCTTCTTTGTAGGAATATTAAGATACATTCTGGTGAAATGTTGTAAGGCAAGAGAATTTCTAAGACTAAAATAACCTTCGGACTCCAGTGAAAACAGTCCTGCCATGTACACCACGAGTTCAGTATAAATAAGGAGGATTAAATGTCAACTATATTTGTTTAAGTGTCATTTCCCTTAATTTACCAAAAATAATAAGATCTTGACAATCGGGCATTTAAAAACGTGAAAGTTGCAACATGATCATATTTATTTTTATAGTGATACCTGATCTCTGCCAATTGACATTGGTGATGACTTCTGAGTGAATTCAGTTTTATTATTTTCTCTTAAAAAAGCTTCATTAATTCTGTCATACCATTTTTAATGTTTTAAAAATCCCAAAGTGCCTCACTCCCCTGCTTATGATTCTTGATAAAATCATGCAAACACAGCCAGTTTGATGCTGTTTTTTTGTTTACAGTATTGCTGTGTTGTTTTGGTTAACAGAATGAAAAACAGCACAGTTAGGCTACAAGTAAAAATGTTTTATTCTTAGTTTGTTTCATCAATAAAAGCTGACATTTTTGCAAGAAAGATGTTATACTATTGGAATTAACTCTTAGTCAATTGTAAATAATTGTATTATATTGGTATGTTATCATGAAGATTAGAAATCATTTCCTACAGAATCATGTTCTTGCTTTCTCAGCACTGTTTCAATTGAAAGGAATTTGAATGAAGTGCATCTCATTACTAACATAAAGTAGATGGAGCTTGAATAATTTTTATATTTATTTTCCATAGATAGCTATTACATTTCTTATCCTATCTATCCAAATTTTATAAAATAAATTGTTTTAATCCATTTTTTGGAGAGAAGCAATGAATTTGTTTTTGCAGAAGTAATACATCTGAATATATTGTAATATGCATAAAAATCTGTTAACACAGTTATTTATACAAAAAGTGTAGCTGCCTTACCTTTGATTTAATTTACATACTTTATTTGCCTTCTGACAAGTTCTTCCCTTGCCTTTTTTTATTTATGTGCCAAAAATATGTCTTTTCAGATAAGTCAACTAAAACTTTAATGTATTGTATATTTTAAAACTACATAAAATGTTTTATGCATTCGCTAGTTTTTTCCCACAAGCATTTGTTAAAGGTGATGCTATATCAAGATTAGACATGTTTTACCACTGATAACAGCATAATGACATTGTATTTCTTAAATATTATGAGCAAATAGATGTGTTCTATTTTAAAGCCTAAGCTGACATTTAGGCTGAATTATCAAGCTCAAAAAAAAAAAAAAAAAGAAAAAAGAGAAAAAGAATCTTTATTACTTGAAGGCTAAAACTTTGGCAGCCTTCATTTGTTAAATATAAGAATTCAGGCCCACACCCTGAGAAAGAATTTGATGCATTTACTTTAAGTATGTGAAAGATGTGAGCAACATAATTATTTTTCCATTCAAATGTGGAAAACAATAAAAGTTTCCCATATGTAGTTCATAGGCTGTAACTCATATCACTCAGCACTAAAGCAATAAGCAATAGAGTGTTGATACAAAGAGCTGAAACTCTGGAAATATCAACTTAACCCTTGCCTGTCTTTTTGTGCACTTTGCTACTGTAAACATGCTTTGAATTTACATAAGCCACCATTCATATTCTTGTGAGTTCATAATATAAATAATGCAGAAAATCTCATTCACTTCCCTAAATTATGCTAGTCATTACAGATGATTCATGTGAGTATTAATCTCTTGGATGTGGCAGAAAACTAGGGAGGAGAAACTACCTATCATATCATTTGCAGTTAAGAACCTGCTGCATATCTCTAAGCTTTACTTGAAATGCTTGTAGTAATTGGGTATGCATCTTTTAACTCTCTTACAATCCAAGCAGCAATATGGACTTCTCTGTGATTTCCTTGTGCTAGAAAATAAAATTTGTGGAAATATGCTAAAGTTGCAAAATGCCTGGGGCCAGAACGTTGTCCTGCTGTACCGCAGTAACATTGCAAGCTTCAGGGAATGTGCGTGCCATCGGAAACATCTTCAAATCTCTTTATTTGTTTCATCAGTGTTGTCTGATGAGGGGATAGATTCGTCAAGCTTAAATATTTGTCTCCTGAGAAAATTTTGATGTAAATTGCTTTTATCTCTCTGAAGGCGAGGGCCCGGCATGAAACTGCTGTCTATTTCTTACCTTGGCAAACTGTGGCACAACAGAGACTCGCATGCTGTAAGGATTAGCTCTTGAATGCTGTGTGCTTGGTGAAAGATACACCAAGATGTAGGCTATTGAAAGGTTTCTATACATTTCCACAGTTTTGACTTTCTCATTCGCCTGTTAAATGTGCCTGATCTTCCCCTGAGCCTCTGCACCTTTTTATCTGCCATGAAAAAAAAGGGCTAAAGGCAAATGATCGGATTCAGATGTTGGACTTGGGGTAAATGTGGCTTGGAGCCCCAGCTTTGCTGTTCACGCCTGTGACTGCACTCCTGCACGGTGTTTTCCAGGATACGGCAATAATGCAGTGGCAACTGATACAGGGAATTAGCTGTTGAAATCACTTATGCTTTGTCCATGGTATAAGCTCTTTGCATTCTTGATGTCTGTGCATGTACTTCATGCTCCATCTTTCTCCAGTTCAAGAGGTCCTTGGCTGGCAGCAGACCATCCTGTGGGTTCCTTGCTTTACGAGGACCTCACGAGGAAAGTCTGAGATAGCTGAAAGAACGACTGGATGGTGGCTGGGCTCTGAAGAGCACAGTCAGCAGAGTAAGAGGCACGTGCAAAGGGGAAAGTACACTCAGAGCTGGAGAGGGTGTCTGTTGGACCACATGCCTAAAGCTAGCTCAGACATTTGAACCGAGGTACCGAGGTAACCAGCCCTGCAGGTAGGTAGTGAGGAGAGCCAAGGTGGAGCTCTGTAAACATACATGGGATGCACATAGTTGGACATTTCACTGCAAAGCTCAGAAAAGTAGAGAAATACTAGCACTAGAAAATATATTGCAGTCATTAGTCACAGATATTAGGAGCTGGACATTTATACCTGGTGTTCATTAATAGTTGATGGATATATATAATACATTGCTGGATAATTATATTTAAAATGCATTAAAATGTTCTCTCTTTCTGAAAGACAGCAGTGGCATAAAAACATTGTTTTTGCTATTAGCAAGTGTAAGCTTGTAAGTTCTTTAAAATTAATATTTGATCCCACTTTTTGTGCAGTGGTTTTACAATACTGCCCATCCTGCCGTATTCCAGACTGCCTATTAGCTAAGGAGTATGCCAGCTTCTAATTAGAAGATGAGAGAAGATGAAAGTGGGGATTATTATAAAAAGACATGTCATTCATACTGCTATAAATACTATTGTGAAGAATCAGACGTGTGTAAGATAGGTAGTATGTGGGGGTTTTGCCATTGCTTACAGAAGAAGCTCATAACATGCCCATTATTAAAAAAGATCTTCAGGAAAAATGTATTTGTAGAAAATAGGTTACTGTAGAGATTGGATAGAGCTTTTCAGGTAGATACCAGTACTATGTTTTGAACGTTCACATCTCAAATATCTTGAGTATTTGAATATTTGCATCTCAAATGCAAAAGCAGGATAAAGATGTTGACTGTAGTTTTTATTTAAACCACTTCCTCGCATTTTCTTGTGACACTGTGCTGAGGTTTGGTTTTGAAAGATCTAAAGTTTATTTGGGAGAGCTTTTAGCTTAATTTTATGGATTATGTGGTATTCTTCACTACGAAGTTTTAAAAGATACAAAAGAAAAAACCTTGTTCAAATGTAGAAGTTATTTTTGCAGTAACGTATGTCATGATTTTTAAACATTCAGGCCTTTAAACTTTTTTTTTTTTTTTATAGTGTATGTTCTTGCCAATCCCAGCACAGTTCTACAAAGTAAAATATTTGGCAGTGAATTCATATTAACAGATGGAACAAGAAATTAACACGTTTTTGCTTCGCTAATTCACAGTTCTTTTAATACGCTAATTCTAAATCACCTGTTCTGACTTTGACAGGCTACAGACACCTGTTTGGGGTAATATTCCACAGCTAATTATTACATGAGAAACTCAGTTTCCAACAAAAGGGTTTCTGTGTGAAATTGTCATAGTTAACAAATTAGTAATACCAACTTTATACAAAAATAGCTTGCAGTTTTAATTTACATGTGCTTAACCTTGCCTAAAGAACTAGAAGTAGTGAGATTACATGGGAGCAGCACTCCCTCCCGGCACACCATGGAGCTCATGCCTGGGTCCATTGCCCACTCGAATTGCCAAGTTCCCGGGTTCAGTCTTGATCCTCCTAGCTGAGTCAGTGCTTCGTCTGCGAAATCAGACTACGAGTATGCACAGTGAGGTATGCTGAAAACCAAGGGATCAGTACATGAAGTTTCTTCTACAGAGGAGAAAGCTGAGTGGAGTCATTTCCAAATGATTGGGGTTGGTGCAGTTTAGAAACGGAGTAAGAAAAAAAAGTCTTGTTTTTAAATGATAACCATGCTGCAGCATAAAGACGTTACAATGCTGTTAAACTTTGAGTTTTTACTGCTTACTTCTGCACATCAGATGTAGCAGTTTAGAACTGAACTTCATTGTAGAATGTAATGTTTAAATATTGCCCCAAAAGCTGGCAATGGAATAATTTAATCCTGTATAATTGAAAGTGTGAGCTTTTTTTTTTTTTATGTCTCTGTGCCTGTAAGAAAAAAAATACATGTTTTGTGCTTGCCTTTTTAGAAGTTTATTACACTTCTGTCATAATGAGCCATCATGTTCATATATGAAAAAGGGGGAAGGGAGGAGAAGGAAAGCTATTCTATTTCACCACTCTTCTCCTTTGTAGAAGCCAAGCCAAGGTCTAGTAGAGGCCAAGAGCCCATAGCTGTAACAACTTTATTACAGTGGTAAAAGAATTGAATTTCGCATGGGAATTAGGGGATAAGCAAGGTTGCTCAGTAGAACAGGATGAGCAAGAATATTTGGGAGGTGAGTGATAAGGTAGAGAAAGGACAAAATAGAGCACAAGAGGGTCTTATTGCAAACTACCGCAGCTTACCAAACATCTCTGGTACTACCATGATCTCTGCTTCTGCGCCCTGCCTTTCTCATCTTAAGTCTTAAAACTCAAGAAAAATCTAACATCCTCTGCTCATCCTGCTTTGATCCTTCCTTAACTCATCTCCAGTTGTTTTATCAGGAGCTCGCTGATGGTAATGATGTTTAATTGTAAGATATAAATGACTTACTGAATTTCTTTTCTTTATTTTCTCTACTTTTGATTCTTTTTTTCTCTTCTTTGATCTTTTTCCCACCTTTACTCCTCCTTCCCTTTTTGTAATTTTCAACTATCTTGGCAGATAATCTGTTGTAAACTGTGATACAAATGACACAGTCTTAAAAAATAACATCATTGTGGTAAGTCTAATGAAAATAACACCGCTTATGAGAAAAATTAACAATGATCAGTCTGCCGTTTTAGATTCCCTTTGATTAGATATGCTTCCTTCAGAGATCTGTGGTGACAAGAGTTTCTAGTGAACAAGGCAGTCTCAAAATCTATGTGCTTGGCATTGCCACTCTTGAACATCTGGAGACTCTGGAGTGGCAGTGTGTTTTATTGCCAACTCAAGCTGACTAGAGTCTTCTTTTAGTTCTTCTGTTTCCTCAGGATAATATGTAGAATGCCAGAATTTCACTTCTACCATGATTTTTTTGTGTTTGTGCCCCATACCTGCTTTATAGGTTCCACCAGGAATACAGATATCCGATGGTTGATAAGTCAGAGAAGGCTGAACAATCCTAGATAAACACTGTACAGAATTACCACATATTCTAATAAAATTATGGAAGTATTTATAGTAAAGAGAATGTAAGAGGTCCATGACGGCTCCATCTGCTGAGTCAAATTAAATTCATTTACTCTTACTACACTAGTTCTAGTTCTCCAAAAAAAAGATTAAAATTAAGCTGCCTACTACCTGGTACCTGATGGGAGTACAGATTCTGTGATCATGTAACTCCTCTGATTAGAGAGATTGATTTTATATTTATATAGTGTTTCTGGCATAACCCTCAGTTTGAATGCTTTATACCATGTAAATGTGCCTTTAGTGACAGCTATAAGAGTGTAACAACTCTTTTAAGTAGACAGACTCTAAAGTCTCCGACTCAGTCCTGCACTCTGTATGGATTTAAAAAACAAGTTCTGAAGTTAAATTAGCTGTCTGTATTAATCTTCTGCAGCTTGTCAGATAGAGCAGGTAGAATATCTGTTGTACAGTTTCCTTTCCGTTTTCTGTAGGACAAAAATTATTCTAATTGTTGTATCCCTCTCTGAACTAATACTGCAATAAATTTTACGTGAAGCATAAGATAGTCCTTCGTAGCACCAATAACAGGATCTGTAGAAGATAGGTAGAGTTAGGACTTGCACCTGCACCTGGGGAGCTTTCTCGTTTTTACTGTATCTACATGAATATTATTTTATTGCTGATGTCTGTGTCCTTAAATGACTCTCAGTGTTTGACAGTAGTTTTCAGTTGTAGTTTCTGCATTCTGCTTTGTAAGACTTTGTTATTGCTTTAATCAGTTTCATTACACCTCGGTGTCTAGATCCTCTCCTTGTCAAAATGTCATAATAAGGCATTAACCATGGGAAGATGATATGCATCTTAAAGCAGTAGGATCTGGCATTGATGCTTAGGGATTTCTGCACTTCCACTGGTGTACTCGCATGTTCTTGTTTTTTTCTTTCGGTTATTTATGCCGGACCTAAGCAGAACTCCATCTAGTTAAAGTCACATAAGAGAATTTGTCACCTCACTTAACCATGGATTTCTTATGAAGCACAACCAGCACATTTTGTGCATTCTTGCCTATCTCACCCTGGAAAATGACAGGGCACAAACTAGGGAGAAATAAGTCCCAAAGAACAGCAGCACATAAATGATACCTTTACCCACTGTGGCTGGGAAAGAGCTACCAAGTTGATTATTATACACAGTGTTTGATCTCCTTTCCTTTGACAGTTACATGATTGATCAAGGAAATAGCCAAGTCTGGAAGAACCTATTTTGTCTTTATATTATGCTGGAAGACTTTCAGCAGATGTCTTATTAGCTGGAAACCACCAATTGTATGTGAATTTATTTGTATGCCATCTGAACCATTTGACTGGCCAGATGCTTGTTGTTTGATAGCCTTTTATACATCATTTTCAGAAGATAGTTCAGTAAGATTTTCTTTTATTGTGTGAAATAACCCATTTTGTGGATAGTATTTCCTATTGTTAGAATGTATGTTGAAGGGACTACCCAGGTGTAGTTGCATAGAAAAGAGAATATGTAAAATGTCAACCCATGCCTTGAGAGGTACAATAGAAACTTGTGACGAAGTCATCCTTTATACTTTTTTTGAACATCACAAACTTTTCTGATTTTTGAATGTCTTTTGGTTGGCAGTGATCTTTTGTTTAGGTACTTAAAAGCTTCTTTGCGGCATTACTGTTCAGTAGTTTCAGTCATTCCTATCTTGTTACTGTCAACATTATTGTGCACTAATAGGGTTTAAATTATTTGCAGACATTTCAGTCCTCTACCTTAATGCAAAGGTAGTTTCAGCTTTTGGTTGTTCTTGTATTTAAAGCATATGAGAAAAAGATAAATGCAATCTTTCTTCTTATGCTGACTCATATCATACAATCCCTTCCAATCACTTTATGATTTGAGGAATGTGAAATACAACTACACTGATTAATTACTAAGAACAGCATTTACTTTAGCAATTTTTATTTTGGTTATTCTTTAGCACTTTAATGATATACATAAGTACCTCAGGTCATCTGGATATGTATGTGTCCAGATTATATTTTAAATATAATTTTACTGTATTTACTGTAGAACATTAGTGGTGAGGCATTCAGAAATACTTACTGATTTCAGTGGCAATTCATATCATGATGAATTAGATGCTGGGAATGACTTCTTATATAACAGACATAGTGAACAGGAAGGAAGAAAGCCTAAAAGTTGTCAAATTAGGCTGATGTTAAAGCTTCATAAAATTTAGTTTTGTTGATCTGTTAACATCAAATATTGTGGTATGACTACTTTTATGTACAAAGGTATTAATCAGAGTCCGTGGAAAAGACTGGCCAAATAAAGATCAAGTTTATCTAGACTTTAGGAAAAGCTACAGTAGAATTAGATGTAAATTATAAAAAAATACCTTCAAGAGAGGCAAGGTTGTCAAACAGAAGGTGCTTCATTCCTCCAGTCATCAGAGAAAACTACTGTCTACCAAGCACAAAGGTCCCATTTGAATCTAGATGCAGTAATGTGTAGGACGTACATTCAGCATCTCCAGCCACCAGATGGTAGACTCTGCTTACTGGTTAAGTCTGCTCTAGTGTCTGGTCACCAGTTGGCAGAAACAGCAGTAGAGAAATTGCATCACCTTAGAGTCACAAAGCACAGTATCTATCCTGTATTTTGATATAAGTACACCCCTTCTCTCAAATTTCTGTTAAACCACAAAAAAACCCAAATCCCTGTCAATATTACGCAGCATCTATAAATATTCTCAGATGTAGACTGAGAAGGAAAGTATATTTTTATTAGGCTGTTTATTATGTGAGTGGAATTAGCAAGAGACAGTTGGTGTAGAAAATTAATGAACTAGAGTTTCATGGCTGGAATTTACTCCAACATGCCGTATGTTACCAGTAAAATTTGTTTGGGGAACCTCAACATACTCTTTAGGAGACATTTGTCCATTTTGCCAAATGATCACACAACTGAGCACATTCTAATGGCATGCTCTGCTATATTTTCAATTTTCCTTTCATTGTGTAGAAACAAAATATACTGATAGAACACAAATGTTTGCATTTATAGAAGACTTTTTTTGTCAAAGCCTATGAATCATTTGCATGTGTGGGAGATACATGTATATGGTTTAGAGTCATACCAAATATTTTAAAAGAGCCAACAAGGACTAATTGGACAAAATCTCAATGATTTTGTGTCTAGTAAGGTATGAACTGTAAAAGATAGCTGAAAGCATTGGGGTTTGCAAAGAGAATGAAAAGCATCTGTCAGAAATACTTTCCACAGATTATACTCAGTCCAGCTATTAATTAAGTGATTTTGCATTACTACTTTCAACTGAGCAGATCCTTTGTTACTGTGAGCAAACCAGTGGTATCTAGCCGACCTTCCATGGAATGGCTGTCTACCATCTTCTAACAGTGAAAGAAAGAAATAGAAGAAGGTTCATCCCCTATACAGGAATATACTTACGCTATCTCAAAAGCAAAGGTTTAATGTCGCTGCTGCTGTGGATTTTTCTTTATGTTCTCTGAAGTAGCAAACTTTGACATTTGATGTTCAGACTTATACTGTCACCTCCGATGCCATGAGAACTGGCTTGGTGGGAAGCTGATTTCCCTCCAAGCTACCTGAGAGAAGTCTAGCTATGAACATGGTGCTACTGCTTGAACTTGCCAGTGGGTTTTAGGCCGAGTGTCTGACACACCAATTGCCAAGAGCCTGATCCAAATCCAATTTAAATGAATGGGACTTTTCTGTTGCTTTTTGGTAGGCTTTAGTTCTGGCCTCGTTTTCTGTAACGCCACTAGCCTGAGTACCTTCCTAGCTCGTAAAACATTGCAGTGAGACTGTCCTCTGGGATCCTGGTGAGCTGTATAGGTGGAAGATGGAGAATGAAGCGATGACAGAAAACCAGAAACAATTTCTTGCTGCTCTTTATTTATTTTTTCATAACAATGGATGGAACACTTCGAGTTTCCCACTTTCATCTGCAACTAGTTGTAAACGATGGTTTGTCACAGCATTATTATCCATTCTCCCATTGACATTACTTTGTGTGGTTATGAAGCAATATGCTGCTCCCTGCTCTCATTTCTGCCTTGCTTGGAGGCAGATGATGTGATGTACTGTAATTTTCAGAGTGAACTACGTAACAAAGGCATTCCAATTTTCTATGAGATCGAACATTAATGCTCCTCAGTTGCTATAATGGCCTGAGAATATTTGCAATTAGCAGATTTAGCAGAATGCAGGCATCCTTATATATCTTTGCCAATACAATTTAGTTCTGATCTTCCAGCATCCCGTTGTACCTCATGCAGTCCTATGCTACTTTGTCTTCTAGTTCATTGAACAAATGAATTCTGTCCTAGGGCCAAAAGCTGAAAGTACCAACTACAGATCTCTAGAGTAGGCCCCTGACTCAGAGGAATAAAATACCAAGAATCACCTAATCTCTTTGACATGAAAAATTCAGCTGGACATCTCATAAGAAAAGGTCTGTTGTGACCTCTGGTACTTTCTTCTCAAGTCAGACTACTGCATAACAGTCCATCTTATAATAAGCTGCTTTTTCTGCTGCTTATTCTGACTATTCCAGGAAGCATTATCAAGAGCTGTACAAAATCGAATGACTGATTTGTTCAAAGCTAATTGAAAATTCTCAGGCCTATTGAAAAATCTGTTCTGGATTTAGTTAAGCTTTTTGTTGAATCCATATTTTTCAGCCTTAAACCTATGAATCAAAATATCAGAAACTGGATTTATAATCAACAGTTGTGGTATGTAGTGTGCCCAGGGATGCCTTATCTTCACAATGTTATGAACCACGCAGCTAAGCTGGTCTGTAGGGAAAGTAAACTGAGTTACACGGTCACTGCAGATTACTTTCTTCCAGTGCTAATCAGGGAACTACATAACGATGTGGAGACAGGGGCTTCAGCTCAGGTGCTGGAAGCAGCAACAACTACATGCTGCTCTGGCTGGATTTCATCAAGTATCTGAGCTTGCTCAGATATTTCTTTAAATATGCATATATACATATATAACCAGAGTCTCAATGGTGGATGGTGTGCTTGGGCACAATAACAGTATCAGCCACACTCTTCCAGTGACTATGGAAACAGTCCAGAATCTCAGCAAAAGACCTGTTCCTACAGTGACCTCTTTTCATGCACCTTTCTACCTAATGCCAAGCTCTACTGCCTGATTCATACCAGCAAACTTTTAAAGTTTATGAAAGCATGCAAGGACATAAGGTTAAATATTTGTGCAC
The DNA here is from genome assembly GCF_036417845.1 of Apteryx mantelli. NCBI lineage: Eukaryota > Metazoa > Chordata > Aves > Apterygiformes > Apterygidae > Apteryx > Apteryx mantelli. Next base: position 46,086,703 of record NC_089983.1, read on the forward strand.
AAGTTCCCTTACACACAGCAGCTTACAGAATTAGATGACCACTCTACAGGTATTTGGTTGTGTTTTTTTAATTTAGAATACCTGCATACATTACAGTACCCTGGAAGACTTAAAAGAGTTTTTCTTGGCTACATGATCTATCTGTAGTAAGTGATGCATTTAAGTACATTCCATGTTACATCAAACATATGTTTTTCAAAACCACAACAGCACCAAAAAAATGAGGATGATTGAGATGTCATATCAAACTCATAAAAGACAACAAATGAACATAAATAACGATTGGTTAATCTGGGGTATTTTTCTTCCATTTTCTTTTGCAATTCCAGCGATGTATGCCTAAGATAGATTTGTAAATGAGCATGACTGTTTCAATTCTCCTTTTAGAGTGTGTACCAGTACATTGTATAAACATGAGTTTTTTAAGCCATTTAGTGCTCCACCAAAGTAGCAGGGCATTAGGTTTTCATTCATTCATCTGAAAACAATTAGGAGAAAATGCCACTTATCTTAAATAGTATTTGTCAGATTTTCTTCATCAAACTTGGTAAATACATATCTTCTGACATTTTGATGTATTATCATCAATCTAGGGTAAACCTAAGTGACTGGGCTTTGGCCCGTGAATAGCTTTTGTTGCTGTATGACATTAAAATGTTGTGTATGTTTTTTTAAGATGATAATGAATATTCAAAATTAGAGTTGTTCTCTGTTGTACCCGCTGTAGGTCAAGTGTCATAAGATCAAGAGAATACTTAGTATGCAATCTAGAGGTTTTATAAATGTTTCTGAATAGAATTTTTCTCATGGTATATGCTCTGGAACTTCTGTAGATGAAAAATGTAAATTAATTAATGTCAGTTTTCATTTGAATGGACAACTAGTTAAAATGGAGATATTTTAATTGTGTTTAAGGATTCTTTGTATTCATAGGTAGTTATAGGCATTAATCCTTTCTTCCTAAAAATTTCCTTTGAGCCTACCTCCTACAGAATTACATTTGTTCAATCCCAAATCTTTGTGTACCTCACAGTCCAGTCATCAATGAAACATTGCATTCCACCGTCTAGAAATATGTATCCTGTCGCTAAGTGTTGATACTAAATGGGACATGATTAGGATTGTTATTTATAAGTTTTTCTCTTCCAAAATCTAGTATAATTTAGTAGCATCTTCTCTGTAGTGGCTTTACTTTTATCTTTGCAAGGTAAAGGAAAGCAGAAATCTAGGAGATGAGTCTGTAGTAATGCCTTACGCTGATTTGTGTAACGCTTTATCTGACTATCGTCAGGTATTTTGCATAGTCATAGATCTCTGATTCGACTGCTTGCGTGTGACTCGCTTAGGCTAACCCGTGGAAATGTAGATCGGAGTTATGATTTACATTTTCAGCTAGTTTTAGTCTTGAATCGAATACTGTCATATCCTAAGTAAAAAACAAATAATTTGAAACTAGGTAGGAGGATGGATTTAAATTGACTGGTTCAGTCTCTTTGTAGAAAACAGAAAGAAAGACTTACTTAAGTAGCTGGAATGGTGATAGAATAGAAGAAGCAACAGGACTGTAGTCACAGCCGGCTACCATTTTTGTTTTTAATACCTCTTCACGTTGCACTAACGGAGTTAGTCATACATGGTCTATTTTAGTTTTCCTCTTCCCTTAGTTGTCTCCTGGTGGTGTGTGAGGTGTGGATCTTCCATTTGCAGCTAAATTTGAAAAGTCTTTCTGGGAATTACAGCGAAGCAGGGTAGTGGTGTTCAACCTTTCTGACGGTGTGAAGCAGCTAGCATCTTGCAGTTCAGTGTGGGCCATGCTTACCCTAAGCAATAATTCTGGTGGTTCTGGAGAATGCTGGATTCAGTGCGTGTGTGCAGAAGGATTGTACTACAGTGTGCAATAGACCTGGTGCTCCTGGAAAACGCGGAGTTTGTTGCATGCTCAGAATACCATAGGTCTACACAGCGGTACTAGGCTCGAAGATTTCTTGTGCCTCTGGGATTCTTGCACAAGTGTCACCCTGCACGTGTCCCTCTCTCCTCATGAAAGAGCGTTGTGCCTCGGTGATATCAGGTGAGCAAGGGCCTTCCTGCTAGGCAATAACTGCCACTGCCAGTCCCTTTGGACTCCCAAATTGCCTGCAGGAGAAGAGTTTGTAGGAGCCACCTAACTGACCAGAAATTCTTGCTGGCAGCATGTGAGCTGTGGGATAAAGGCTGAAATAGAGCATCCATTAATTTCCGTTCACTCTATAAGCTCTCTCCAGCGAGCTGAACCCTTTTCTTGGGGATCTTTTGGCCAGCTCCTGTTCTTTGGGTGTGATGCTGCAATGCTCTCCCCAAATTAGCCTTCTTCTGATGTACGTTTTCGGCCAGTGCTTGTAAGCAACGTGATTATAAAAATAAGCAGAAAGCACACAAACATAAGCACAAAGTGTCATTAAATTGAAGATGATTGCCCAGGATAATAGGTTATGCAGGTTTAGTGGGCTGTTTATGATTTAACTCACACAGTGGATACCTCATTGCAAATCTACTGAAAGTTGGATCCTCCAAGATAGGCTCCCCGAGTTGTGCTATAGGTTGTTTAGTGTAAGCGTTGAGAAAAGTAGGCATCTTTGCATGTTCCCCCATAAGCACTCATGGCTCTACTGAGAAAAGGTAAGTATGGATGAGCCTAGTAATGAAGGGAAGTAAAGTTTCAAAGGCCTGATCCCACGTTCCTGACTCATTTGAAACTGGCAGTGAACTCAACAACATTTTTTATTTTAATAAAGACTATAATAATAGTGAGAGCTCCAGATTTTCTAAAAAATAAAAAGGTTAATGTAGTATCTGGAATCTGACCTCAGGTCTAAACTGTGATTCTAATGTTAATCATTATGAGACATAGCTTCACACCTCATAAATCTGGTCAGCCTATTTCTACTATCCAGTGCAATATTTAAAAAGAGAGCGGTTTCACAAAGACATGCATCACTATAGATTCCCTTTTTGCACTTTTTCAAATTATGTTGCTGCTTTATACAAACCACCTTTCATGAGCTGTCTGCCAGAAAGCTCTAAAAATAATAGCACAGACGCTTGCAACAACAAATTGGCTACCTCACTTTCAGTGAATCGAATGTTCAAATGAAAAGGTTTTTGCTTCCAAGTATTTGAGGCATACCTTGAATATGCTACCAGGCTCAGATGCGCTGGTTATAAAAATAAAATAAAAAGGAAGATAAAGAACTTGTTTACATCCATTTGTGATTACTATTTTTTTTAAAATAAGATATGTTGAAATGAAGGACAAAAAAGAATAGTTTGACATGGTTAGTAATTTCCCATAGGTATGGCTTAAAAATGTCTATGGTGTTTTTTATCCTGAGACTGTACTTTCTACATCATCTGTATGTATGCATGCCAATCTATGCATATAAGGATATAGGTTGTCTCTCTCAGATTTGAAGGAATCAGGTTCATTCCTCACCCAGAAGTGAACAAAAGTGGTGTAGAAGGAGCAGAGCTTATCTTTGCATATCTGTGTAAGAGCTGAATTCATACCTGGGTCCTTTCTATCAGCTGTATTTCATCTAATAGGATCAGAGTAGTAGCAGGTTTCTATGACTTGCAGATAGCACTAGCTGTTTTCTTTCCTTTTGTGACTGAGAGGGAGCGAGTCCTTTATTGTTGTATTTTCTAAGGTTGGAAAGAAGGAGAGGGTGGTAGAGAAGGGGATTATTTGCCTTTGCCATAGGGGACAAGCAGTCCAGTTGAGTAGATAAGGAGGTTAGGTTAGATTTTTTGACTGAACAGGCAGTGCAGTTCTCCAGTGAAGAAGGTAACTCGACAAGAAAGTCTGTCCTTCATAACCTAGAGTTAGAATAAATTTAGGATAAATTCAAATATTGGTGAGCTCCTGAGACTAAACTCTGTAATCTCTGCTTACGTGACCCTTATACGTACCACTTGAGTGAACACGTAGTCCCGCAAAGGTCGGGGAAAATATTTGTTAGTATTCTAGCAAATGCTAATGTTGCACAAGCGTGCCTGTAAAGCATATGAAGATGAACACCTCTTCATAATAATATTTTGTTTCCGTGCGAACTGTCCAAAACTACAAAAACATCTAAGTACTTATGGCTTTTTTACTCATGGCTACTTCATTCAGATATCAAATGCCTTCAAGTGGGTTGTGATGACATACTTATGTATTCATGAGATCATTTTTCATAATCTGTTCACGTATGGTGCTTACAAGCTCTGCAGCCTGCTTTCCTCTGGGAGCTAGAAAAGAACAGCTGAGAACGGATCAAAACTATACAATCTTTTTTTAAACATCCGTTTCTAAAACTGAGTTTTTATAGTTTCTCTCAAACTTCCTGGGACAAGTTCTTACCGCTCTTCATATCATAAGTGATAAAATGCAAATGTCAAACATTATTAGTTCTGTAGCATAAGTACTAATTTTTGGTTTTGCTAAGCAGTTTATATAGGAAAATCTGGAACATTTCCAGTCATCTTCACTATCATTTAGTCCTTAAAACCCAGAACAGACATTTAAACTGAAAAACATTATATCTTGTCTGCAGATGCACATGCAGCACCATCAGAAGATGAATAGTTGTAGTCTTGAACTGGCGCCTCTATCAGATAGACTCTGTATAATTAAATAAGAAAGCATTTTAACAAAAAATTGCAACATCTTCGGCATTCCTTTGTGAGTAAAGGAGTGAGCTACAGAAAGAGAAAAGTCCAGAAGTGATTAGCGGTTGATTTTCATGAGAAATTTCCAACACCTCTAATTTGATTTTTTTTTTCTTTAATGAATACTTTTCTCAGTGATGTTGCTTGTTGTTTAAGATACCTCCCAGCATCATTTTTAATGTCATTACAATATGCAGGCTCTGCAGTTTGGCGAACTTAAAATACCAAACAGCTCATAAAAAAATGTGGCTCTTATGGCACTACAGATAGCAGCTTCTGTATTAGACTTGTACTACTTTAATGCTGCCTTTTCCAAATCTCAAGGCTGTTTCATGAAAATATTTAAGCTAGGTATTCTCACAAACAAGCAGACATAATATTTCAGTAACTTTGTTTTAAAAGAAAGACTTTTGAACACGCAGGAAATATTAGTACATCAAACAAAGTGAAAGACAAGGTAGTTTAACTTGTTGGTTTGTTTGCTGAAACTCTAAAGTAAATATACTGTAGCTAAAAGTGTTCCATTTTTATCTGCCTGCTGCAGTAATGGCTGTGTTACTTCAGGGCTTACACTTCAATAATTGATCAGGGTTTGTATAGCACCGGCTAAGAGCAAAAATAAGAGTGTTGCTTTGAACAAACTGCTGCAATGTTATAGCATTAGGCACAGAAACAAGATTCTGGAAATATAGATATATAAAAAACAGGAAAAAGATGGATAAGTTGGAGTGGTAAATACTGCTTCAGGCTAGAAAGTAATGAGAATTTTTCCATAGAGAGTTTTGACCTGCTATTCAAAAATTGTTTCTTGTCTTAATAAATCCTAAAAGTGTAATTTACTTGCAAAAGGGAAAGAACAAAGGCACCAAAATTCTTTTGATAACAACACTTGTTAAGGTTGATAAGTTGGGTTTCAAATGTGTGAAGAAAAATGTGTGACAGTTTGTTTTAAGGTGACAACCTAAGTGTTCAGATACTTCCATCTTGTGCTGCTTATAAAGCAGTGCACCAGTAAATGCTTTACACATGTATATTAGAAGTGGAAACAATAGATAACATATCTTCCCATCAGATTTTGCAACGGTTTCTGTATCTGTTTATTAATTTACAAAATCAGTGGTATAATTTGTCTATTAAATTAGGGTTATTTCTGAACATAATCAGTATAAATCAAGATTACATATATTAATATTTCCTTCTTTTTGACAACAAATTATTTTGAGTCCTCACTTTGAAAGGATGTTCTATTGTTTTCATGGCTTTGTGTTGTCTTCTGTAGACCTGTCTTTTCTACTAAATAAAACAAGCATAGTATATTTACGATACTGCTAAAAATTAGTGTTAAATTGACAAAGTATGAGAAATTTTCAAAAGATGAAAATGCCATCTTTAATATAATCTTCTCAGAACAGGTTCCTCCCAAGTGGATAATTTAAAATAGCATAGGTATCATAATATCTTTCAACCTTATGGATTTGTCAAATACTTTAAAAATTAAGGCTAAATGATAGGACATTTAAATTATGGATGACCTAATCACTACAGTTATCTCAAACTAAGTGCACGTACTCTCTGCACACTGCAGTACACAAAGCAAACTAGGTGTGCAACTGTACCTGAAGGCATTTGCTGTTTTACTGCGTGCTATATAGTATTGGAAGTCTATAGGTTGTTTTCAGATGTACTCACAAGTAAATAGTACTACCTTTGCTTATCACAACAACCTAAAGTTTCTCAAAGAATAGAGAAAGGAACTTTGCAGTTGCAGACTCCTCCTCTTCCCTTCATCTATACAGCAGTAAATGAAAAACTATTAACTGGTTTCCAAACAGTGTAGGCAGGGTTGCATGACATATGGCAGTTTGTTTTTACTGAGTACTTCACAATATTACATGGATATCAGTTTGAAATACACTACATTTTTGTACCAGGAAAAAAGAGTATACTTCATGAACCACTCACCATCTGACCATGGTAATTCCTGGGTACTACATCTCGTTATTATGATTTTCAGACAGTGGTGCTTGCTGCTGAAGTCACTTGTATGCTAAAAACAAAACACAAAAACCAAACAAAACCTTCTCTAGTGTTATTTTGAAGTGATGCCACTTCAGTGGCATTTAGCAAAAAAACCTGCTCAGATGGCAGAGAAGTTGCTCTAGCGGAATTTGATAAAAAGCCAATTGTATGGTATTAAGCCACATTCCTATTGAGAATTTGTATTGACAATATATTGCTTCTTGTAAGAAATATTACTTTAAAAAGTAATGAGAAAAATGAGATATTACTGTTCAAATTCTAATTAACACCACCTTCCATAATTTTAATGCAAATGTACTGGTTTCGTTTTCTCCATGTCTATCTAAGGAAGCATTAGGTCTAGAAAGTGTATTAATTCAAAAGCTAGAATTCCTTTAAAACCCTGAAAACAGATTCCTGTTCTGGAAAATTGTGGTGTATCTTGTCAGATCTGCTACTGTGGAACTCCTAAGCATGATATTATCCCCTCCATTGTGTATATGATTATAAATAATTAATGGTTCCCTATGGAAATGCATATTTTGACTCAGCTAAGGATTTAAAACAACTCAAAGTTTGAGACATCTAAGGCTAACATTTTGTTTTGTCCCATTTCCATTTCTATTCCCATTTCAAGTTATTTCTAACAATATCAGGACTAAAATTAAGATGAAGAGAGGAAACAACGTTAGTTGCTTCCCAGAAGGCAAGGCTCAGTATCTGGAGAACCAAAATAACATTTTAGTTGCAGTGGAAGGCAGTTGTGGTGGGCTAGTGGTCTCTGATAGACACCAAAGGCTCATTCTTGTCCCTGGAGCTGGGCTGAGCCACGACTACAACAGGCGAGTGTTATAACAGCAGCAGAACCAAGGCTGATGTGGTAATGTCAGAATCTCATCCTTCGTGAAAAGTGAAAAAAAAGAAATTTCAGTACTTGTGTGCCAGAGCAGAGCTTGCAAAATGTAAACAGATCTAATGATCTGCAACAGACATCACGCTGCCACAGTTAATAGGTAGCCTCAGAAGAGCAGAAAGAGCCATCACTTGAAGCAGAGCGCGCAGTCCTGTGCATGACCAGCACACGATTTTAGAGCTCTGTGTGGGATGCAGAGGGAGAGGCTGGACCTCTTGTTGAGGCAGTAGAGTGCAGGAGCCTGCCAGGTTGTCACAGAAGTGCTGTTTTCTTCCCCAAATCATCCTGCTCTTCTAAGAGTGATATATCAGACCTAGGAGATCTGCAGATCTGAGATTCTCCATCTCCTTTTGGAATTGTTCTGATAGCAGTGAAATGGATAATAATGTTGCAATTAAATCATTATTATTAGGTATCTAAATTGCTTATGATTGAGCACTGGAAGGGGTAAATCAGTGGCATCTTTTAGGACTCCTCTCTCGGATTCTTTATACGGTCAGGCTGTCATTGCTTAATTGGCTGATGTTGGTTTCACGTTTTCTGAACTTTCATCACAAGTACAAACACTTGCCTTTCAAAAGCACCTTCAGAGCAAAAAAAAGTCCAAAAATGAAGTTCTAGGTTACAGTCCTTTCTGAATTTGGGCCCTGAATGCTATCTTGAGTGAAGATTCACTGCATTTACAACCGCTATTATCAGACCCTCCTCAAGGCTGTACTATTGTGTTAGGCTGTAATAGGTTTTCAAGTCACTTTTTTTTCTTTTAAACAATATAACATTTAAGAACTACATATGAATCAGATACTGTGCTGGAGCGTTTTAGACATATTACACTATATTTTGCCTCTGAGGCCAGCTTTCTTTTAGATGACAAAGAAATAAAACTTTTGATTTTATGCAGAAAGAGGATAAACAACAGGAATGCCTAGCAAATGGACTATATTTATCCAACCTGATCTTAAAACTTTATAAAATCAGAGCAAAATATGTAACTAAAATTCACCAATAACCCTGAAATTGTCCATTAGGTATATTTTTTGGTATGTTCCATCAATATCATAAAACATGAGGAACAGGTGGTAAATGTTGTCGATGGTAAGTAATGTTTTCAAATGGACTGTCTTAGAATGACGTACTGTAAGCTAGCAATTAAAAAACGTAACCTGATCAAATAATGGTCGTCTCGAACAGTTTCAATAGCCATCAAAGCTGAATTTGGCTTCATAGACCAGAGGCTTTTGTAATAGCAAGACATATTCACACAAGTAATAGTTGCATGCATAACGTGGGAGATAAAACCAAACAAAGTGACTATTACTACTGTGTGTTGTTTATCCAATGTTAATAGATAAAACATGCCAGGCGCTTCCAAGATACACATCTAGAGCCCAGGGACTTTCTTTGCCCTGAGTAATTGCAGTCTGAAGAGCGCTATATATGTAAAGGAAGACAAAGGAAAAACTTGCACAATTAAAGACATCAGTCTTCTTAGCTGTATACTTTTGTTGTTTTAAAATCCTTAATTCTGTGGATATATGTAAAGTTTATGGAAATGTCATAGGGAAGCTTGTTAACAGAAAAGAAAGAGAAGGTACATAGAAGATGAGGGGGAAAAGAAAGGGAAAAGGTTGAAAAAGAAAGAAGGGGGAGCAAGAAGAGGGTTTCTGGCTGCTTGAAAGAAGTCATGGTAGTAAGAAGCAATATTACAGGCTAAACAGGTACATCATATTTATGTGTAAAAATAAAAATGAGAGTGTGTGAGTAATGGCCCGGGAGCAAAACGGGGGGGATAAATGAGCCTGAGAAGGGGTTTGGGGGAAGGTATGGGAATGGCTGAGCAACAAGACTGTATCAGTATTTATGGACCTCTCCATCTTTGCTTGACGGGCTAAACCATTTCTCCTGACAAAAATCCTTAGTAAGGCAGGAAGGAACAACAGGAACAAACAATATGGTACCCAGCGGAGAGTGCTTTCATGCAGCCTGTCAGCCCGTACCATACAGTAACCCACAGAAGAGCTTCAGGAGGAAAGTTGCCTACTCATATTCCCCATCAGTACTGTTTTCCCCGTCAAACACTGTTTTTACGTAAATATTGAAGCTTGATTTTTTTCCTATTTAAATAAAGCTTTCAGCTACTAGGACTAGGAGACTAAATGTGTGTAGAGGCAAGGCCAGATGTTAAGAGCCAGGAATGACTGTTTGCAAGTATAGAAATTAGGGAGGGCAAGGTGAGAAGGCGAGAACAGGTCCTGGATCTTCTGGATGGGGAGGAGACTATGAAAGCATGTGAGATGGAGATGTAGGCAGCAGGCGTGGAAGGAGAGGCTAGCTGTTGATGATTTCTGAGGATCACTATTCCTTCACCGTCAGCAACTAACTTTAAAACCCACTGGTAAAGGGTAGTGGTCCACACATAGGACAACAAAATGTTGTGTGGACTTCATTAGTTACAAACGCAGGAATCTGTATGGTGTGTCTATATAACTAATCCAGGTTTGGGTTTATAGTACAGGAAAATAATTAGAAAATAAGACAAAAAACAGGATTTTAGAATTTTTACTGTGGTCTGAATAAGGCACTCCAAAGTTAGGAAATATCAGAACTGCACAAACTTAAAAAAAAAACCCAAAAAACAGTGCATGTACATATATACCATGATACAGTCTTCAGTTAGGTGATCACATTCTGCCTTTTTTAGAGAACTCCTAGATCTTTCATTACACAGAGAAAAATTTCTTTGGGGTAAATCAGGGATTTGACTTCTTTGCTGTAGATCCTGAAAGTCTGGCTAGCCAGCAGGCTGCAGCCGCTGAGGTCCCATGCAGCTGTCCATGTGCACCATTTCTGCTTTTATTTGTATAGTTTATCACACTGGTGTGCTCCTCATTTTCTGGAGGTCTAACATGAGACTCCAGGAACGCCTTGCAGAACTTCTGAGGACTCACTGCTGTAACTCATATCAGCGGGAGTTGTTTTGACCTAATAAAATATTGTCTAACATTATTCTGAAAACAAACACCAAAACCCAGCTTCTAAATTTTTTGTGGTTGATACACCAAATTAGTACGTACTTTTGATCTTAATCTCTTCATTCCTAAAATTCCCAGTTGTGGAGATTTTCAACTGAGAGAATGACACCCTCTTATTTCAGGTATTGTAAAATGAATTAATTAAGAATCAAAACACTGGTATTCTCTTCTGTGAATACTGCAGAAAAACATGCAATTAAATTTATAATTCAGAATTGAACCTAAATACTGTGCAATAATTAACAAGCGAGTAGTAGGGATAAAATGAAATATTGAGTAGCTTTGCATCAAACAAACCAATTATTCTGTGCTCTGAATGAGGCAGGAGCCTATGGAAAAAGTGTGTATATGGTCACGTGATTAAAGATCATTGAAATAGGTATGCATTTGGGAAATGGATAACGATCACACAGTCATTATTCAAACTTCAAAATAATTGGCTTTGCAAACTTCCTAACATTTATATTTTACATATATATCTGTAATGTGCATGTTAGTATCATTTGTGTAATAATTAGCATGACTTGCACATATACGCCAGAGCGTTCTGTAAGGATTCTTCCTATTTTTATGAAAGCTTTGTTTAGGCTTTGTCTGTTCTCAATGGGTTGTTCTGGGGAGTTTTTTGGAGGAAGGAAGTGCCAGGCATCTGTACAGTTGCATCCATGCACTTGTTTAACATAGACACATTAAAAACTAATGTAAAATGTGGCAGGAGCTATTTTCAAACAGTCATAAAATGCAGTGAAGCAATTCCCTGTTTACATTACTGGTTCATACCTTCATACTGCGCAAGAGCAGCTCTATCAGTTCATCTGCTGTGGTGCAAATTCCACAGTGATCTTCCTTTAAAAAGGCCTTGCATTTAAAATAAGATAAAAGATAAACAATCTATATTTGGCAAAAGAGGAACAGCAAGTAGCGTGGAGTCCTAATTTTGCCACTGTATTCTGAAAATTTTGGGGCTTACCGCCAAAAATAGTATGCGCTGCATCAAGTACTGTTTTGTTTTGCTGCTTCTTTTTTTCTTTTTTTCCTTTCTTTCTTTCTTTTTTTCCCCAGGCTGGCCTTCTCTCTTTATTTGTATAAATAATTGAGGATGCAATTATTTATGGCTGCACATAAGGATTCTAGATGTCTAACCATCTATCTGTGCCCACAGATCAGATAGTTTGTTAGCTATATCACTATTTGCACCTGCAAGTCATTGTGCTTGGAAATTATCTCCTCATCTAATTGTGTGCACAAACAGAGGTTGGGTTAAAGCTGCTTTAAAAAGAAAGCCCATTCTGCAAAGTGAGCGCATGGATGCGTAATACCCATATTTTGAAGATTTCATCCTGGATAGAGCAGTTCCTAGACTCATAAAATACTTGCTGCCATTTAAAATACTTCAGTCTGAACCACCTTCTCTATCCGTCCAGCTCCACATGTAGAAGCCGGTAAAAAGTGATTGGGCGTAAGCACAGAATAGCCCTTCATATCACGGTGCTGGATTGGATCATTCCCGTGATGTGAAATTGGAGTATTTGCTACCATGGTGCTGCTCTTGAGGAAAGCAGCACAAAGGCTGAACGAGCCTCTCTTAAAACTGAGCTTATTCATTACGTGAGACCCTTTCTTAAGCAGAAAGAGAGCACTGACTGTGGACCCAATGTTTGCTCTTGCTTAAACCTCACCCTCTACTTGGGGTATTTTCCTTTTGGATCATGATTGTGCAATCTGCTTCCCATTTTAGCATGAAAATGTTGAAGAAAAGGAGCAGGCTAACTTTAAACAAACCATATTTTTCATGAATCAGGTTGTAAAGTTCACTGCCATCGAGGAGGCACGTCCTTGTAAAATTCTGCATTAAAAAAAGGTTATCTAAAGATGGATAGTACGATACGTCAGGCTTACAATTACATTTTTCTGTAAACACAACAGGCTGAGAAATACTGGTCTGAACCGTTCAAAATACTTTTGAATAGCCAACAAGCAACGATGTTTACCGTTTTACGAACGCTACAGCTACTTTATTGTCTGAGTGGCTTCCATGCACTCCAATAAATTTAAATTGGATATCTGCTGTCCAAATTGACAGTGGGTGATTAAGCCAAAAATAAGAGCATTCACCTTTAAATTTTAGCTGTGGCATCATGTTATATTCCCAACATTATGTTACGTTGCATCAAGGCAGTCACTACAGACCAAAATTTTGATGGATATAAAGCAGATCAAAATGGTATAGTGATTTTGAAGTCAGTGACAATAGATGCTTCAATATTTGCACATTTCTACTAAAGAGACTTGCATTATTTTGTCAGTTTGTTTCATTTTAGGGGTATTCAGAAATGATATTCATTCTTTGATAGAACCCTTAAATTGTACAATTTAAGAAAACTGACTGAAAAAGATAAATTAAATGGGTAGAAATATTTTCAAATCAAAGAACAACTGACATATATAAAAATGATGTATGTTTCTTACATAGTCCACAGGGAGAGTTCTGCAGGCTTGCTATGATCTCTACAATTTGCCTCCGGGCAAACGAGGCTTTGGGATATTCTATTATCCCTTTGGTCTGTTTATCATGGAAACTGATGTACAAATCGAAGGTTCCTTCGGCCCTTTCCTTTACGTTTTCTAGATCTGCTAAGAATGAACTTATCACCTGTCCTCACCTTCAGTGAAGTGCTTTGGAGAAGGTTCAGTGACCAATAATCAATTATTATTGAGAAGCAATCAATTGCTAATCTCCATAATTATGCACATCTAAACACTATGAACAAGAAAGAGAAACAAAGCTGCACTCCAAGCATTGCCTTGTTAGCAGTATTTTGTTAACACAGGCTCTAAAAAAAGCTGCCGCAGCTGGTAGCACAAATGTGTTTCCAGTATTCAGGCCATCAACGTGATTCGTCGCTAAATGTATAGAATCAGCTTCTTGCTAAAAACTACAATTACAGGTGATATACAGATTGAAATCACAGGGCTGGTTTGTCGAAGAAAATTGTCCTAATGATGGGTTTTCGGATCGGGAATGCAGCTCTTTTCTTCCTCTGTGATGGGTACTGAAGGCAGCTGCACCTGCCTCTGTGCTGTATTCTGCCGCACTTAATGATATCTGATGATATCATTAGGCAAAGTGTTCATAAACAGATGTTGAGCCTGTGCCTAAATGCTGTCAGATGAGCGGTTGCTGGCCTGAAACAGTATTATTTATATAGAACATTTACGTTTGTTATGTTAATAACCCCACTATTAGCTCTCTGGATGTTGCGATAGGAATGTAAATGTAGTTAATATGAATAACAACCTCTTTACTCTTTGTGCTGCAGTTGAGTATAACTTTTAGGCTTTTAGAGAGAAACAAAGATCCCCCCACCAAGTCCTTTTGACTTCATGATTTTTTTTGGCACCATTCGAAATTTTGATCAGCAGATAAATGGTAAGAATCTGTAGGACAGATGTTAAAGACTGGAATTTGTTTCTCTTAACACTTCGTGTTTTCAAGAAATTCTAGTATTTATGTGTTTTCTGGTAATTCCCGGACCCAGTTCATTACCCTAATATGTCAGAGTTTTGATTCTAGACACTGAATTGACAAACACTCATTAAAAATAAAAATAAAAAGTACTATAGTAACTAGAATTATGATCTGTGTTTCTAAAGATTATCTTCTTCGATTGTTTAATTTATTCCACAACAATAACTAAATATTGGGGAGATCACTCAGTATTCATCTTTTTTGTTTAATGTTTCAGCCTGGTGTTATTCTAGCGATGCTTGAAATACTGCTTTACAATTGCTGAGGGTTTATTTAGCCAAAGTTGCATTTTATACCTCATAGTTAATTCATGTAGAGTAAGTTATGTAAATTTTGACAGTCATCAAAATGTGCAGTGTTTCTCTAAAATACAGCTTACTAGCGATAGCTCTGTTATAAAAATATCATTGGTGCCTTTATAATTTTATTTCATATTTTAACTCTTTCTGAATATGATTTGGGAGTAGAGGTGGATGCTGCAAATGGATTTTTGTTGTTTGTTTCAATAGCAAATGATGATGGTATTTCTGCTTTTACATATATAAAGTATTATTAACTATGTGTTGCTATAACCGTGCTTTGAAACTACAGTAAGCTGCTGTTTTTATTGTCTGTGTTAATGCTATTATAGTCGTCCATGTGGATGAAAACATTAAAGATTATCAGTGTCAGTGCATGCCTGTAACAGAAGGAAAGACACTATCCCCCCCCATCCCACACACCCCACACACCCCGCGTGAATTCCTGCGTGGTTTTGCTCACTTACCTCTGTAATTTGCAGTGCTCTCTTGTGTTTGTATGTCTTCTCAGAGGAGTTTCCTGCTCCATATAACACTGAAACTTATATTTAAAGCACAAATAAAGATTTGGCTCCTGCTGTAAGAAGAAAAGAGATAGGAAGTCCCAGTGTCTGACTACCTAAAAGGACAATAAAAAGGCTAGCTAAGCCCTTTGAAGGGAATTTAAAGGAACCCTATTAAGGGAATTGCCTGCTTGGGAAGGCAAAGGGGATGCTTGAGGAGGAATAAAAGGAATAATATGAGCATTTAGGAACTGTTCTTAAAGAAGAAATACACAGCTTTTCCTAGGTAGTATGCCACTAGACCTTTCAGACGGGAACCCAACCCTACGGTGGCATTTGACCATCTGTGTTTCTCTGTCAGGTAAAAAGAAAACCGTGGTAATCTCAACTTTTCGAAACCTTGGCAAATGATGAATCTGAGTGAGGCAAGGTTTATGTTTTTGGAGGTTTGTTTTTTGTTTTCCAGAAGAATAGGCAGAGAAATGTTAAAAATGTGCTTGCTGTGTGTGTTGGAGCTCAGCTGTGCTTCAAGGAGTTAAGGCACCATTGTAATGAGCACGGGAGAGGTTATAAGAAAGGAAAAGCAGTGCTTTGCTGGTTTGGGCAGGCTGGTTTGAGAATGGCCAGAGGTTAAACATTGTGAGGTTTTTTGTTTGTTTTTTTAAATAAAAGTTTCTTTGGCCCAGCGTGTAAAGATTTGGCAATCTATGCATTCATTAAGTTTATTTTTGTTAGGCTGGTAATGAGGACTAAAAGTCTTAAGACATGTCTTTGCTTTTTGGGCCTGAACCGTATGCATGTATCTAAAAAGGGAGAGTATTTCTATAGCTCCATTTGGTCCCATCTACTATTGTTCTTGTACATATTCTATTGTAATCAGTGGGAATCAAGTGAATATTAAGGCTAAAGAATCACATCGTGAAAGAAAGATAAATTTTGTATAATAGACCCATTGCAATTTGTGAGTAATCAGCCTTTCAAGAACAGACTTTAGAAAACACAATGCAGATTCATTGCTATTTCCCCTCAAATATTTATTATACGTTGTATTATTAGTTTATCTGATATTAGAAAAGAATAAAGAAGAATGGTAAAACAGGATATTAAAATTCTTAGGTTTTGTCTCCTTTCTTTTACTGAACATTATTTATAGATAGGTCTGAAAGAGACGGCATGTCTAGTCTTCATTGGGTTCTTCATTGGATTTAAAATCTGGAATTGGATCTGAACTTTGTGGTGCAGGCCCAATTTCAAATAAAAAATAGGAATCAGTAAACCGTTTAATTTAAAATTGGTTTAATTGTGCAAAAATTCATAGGGATTTTCTTGGTTTGAAGAAGTACATTTTTATACAGACCTCCAAAGTCTGATGGCCTGAAGGAAAGATGTCTAACTGAAGAAAGAAAAGTGTAATGCTGGCATATATTAGTGGTGATGTTAACATATCACACTATCAGTTCATGTTGTGATGAGAACTGTTATAAGTGCTTGGCAGAAATCACAGGTTACATCACAAAACATGCAAGACCAGAGAGGTCATCATTTTATTTATCAATAGCATACAGTCTTCTGCATTTTATTTTTGCAGTCTTCAGAACCCCCCAGGTATACGGATATTTCTGGCTTTGCTTTTTTATATGGTTCCTTGCTTCTAGTATACAGAAAGTATTGGTTTAGTGCATTGCATTGCTTATATTCTCTATGAACAATATTGGATTTCTTCATTTCATACATCATTGTTGGTTCCTATGAAAGTTGTGAAAGGTGATATGACTTGATACTACATTCTCAAAAGAATGCATGTTCTATTTTTGTTTGCTGCAGTGTTGGCATTCAGTAAATTTAGAGGTCTAAAATGAACCTATAGGTTAAAAAAAATCTTCAGTACATTGGGACAAATTCTGTGATTTTACACTGATCGAAAAAACAGAGCAGGTCCACTTAAGTCAATCCATCAGGCAAATCCACTAATATAATAAGTGAGAAAGACTGCCCAGGCTGTTAAATTATTAATAGTGTGAGCCCTCTCTCATCAAAAACAACGGGAGTTTTGTAATTAGGTTGTGATGATTTTGCTGTATAGTAGCACAGATTTAGTCAAGAACTTTTTTGTTCCTTGTAAAAACTTGTCATTGCAATTTGTGTCACTGCTACTGTCATACCTTAGTGAATGGTCAAGCCTCAGCTCCCTGCTTTTAGAAATAAGACTACTGCAGTGTAGGATAAATTATAGCAGAAAATGAAAATGAATGGCTGGAGAGATTACTTTGGGTCCCACTTCTAAAAAGCCACCTAAAGAAACACAGTAGTATTCATTGAATACAAACACCCACTGAAGTACCTGTACCAACAGCAATTTGCTGAGAAAAACAGTGTTTTGAGAAGACAGTGCTAAGCTGAATTCAGAAAGAACAATGGTGCAGCTACTTTACTGTTTGTACCCAATTTCTATTTCCTCCTTTGACTTAACAAGCCATGAATTGCCATGAAGTCTCATTTTATAGATGGTATCATGTTATACACAGGAATACAAATAAGGTCCTTATATTGGCAGGTAGGGATTTCACCAGAATAAATGGGAATTAATTTATTCCTGAGATGAAATCTGCTGAGAAATTAGAAGTGCCTGAGTCTCTTCATGCAGTACAAGTTTCTTTACGGTCAGTGAAGACAGAAAATCTGGAAGGTGGACAGGTGAAGCTGTAACCTCTTTAGCTCAGTGTGGGACCTATTGTGAGGGCGAGTTCATACAAAAAAGCTAGAGGATAAGAAACAATACTCTCCCTGCTTTCTAGGAAAGAAGTAGGGAGAGCTATTTGTATGGTGTAGATCAGTTGTACAGATATTTTTCTTCATCATGGCTGCTGCAATGAAGTTGAGCTTAGTGCAGCTAGTTAAAAAAAATGGGATAAAAACTTGGGAACAGTTACATAACATATATGTTTCTCTGTAAGGTCATCAGAACTTAGTTTTGCATAGACTGCCTGTGCTCCCGCGGTGGTAATGTGATGGTAATCTCTTCTGAGGCACTGCTCAGTGTTAGGTGCTTGAGCACTGAGCTAGCAAACTGCTGGCTGAGGGTGGCAGGGGTGCAGGGAGAAGAGAAACAAAATGTGGAAGTAATAGACTTGTGCAGAGGCAGAAATCAGTAAGATCTTTTCATAATATTGCCTCTGCTGGGGATCATGTACACATCTTCTCTGCTCTGCATAGCTCTTGGGAGATGTTGCTACAGACTAAGCAACATGATGGACTGTCTGCATTTAAAAACTCATATGCTTCGGGACCCGTAGGGTTCATTCTCCAATATTTCAGTGGAATTTGTTTCTACAGCCTCTACAGTTGCATAGAGGAACTTGGGTTTCGACTCAACCAAGAGATGCACAGTAAAATACCCCTGTCCTGTAAGTGCATGTTGTTATGCAGATCAGCATTACAACCCACAACCCACGAGTTTCTGGGTTGCTCATGAGGATAAAACTAGAATAAAGGGGAATGGTCCAGAACAATCTTCAATGACAAATGCAAAAACCGGACAGCCTATTTAGATCTGAGTTTCTAGGAAAGCACCTCAGGGCAAGTCATACTGGTGGAGCTGGGTGCAGCAAGCGTGAGTCATGCAGAACGCTGGTGATTCTTGAGTTGCCTTCACAGTTCTCAGCTCCTGCATTTTTTCCAGTGCTTCCAAAAGGTGTGAATGTTGGTGATGGAAAGGTCTTTCTATCAAGTCCCTGACTATTCTCTAGCTTTTACAACTAAAACATAAAATTTCCAAGGACTTTGTGTATGTTTGCGCACATGCATGTACATGTGCACTTTATCAGAAGTTAACTGAATATTATATATCTATGTTTTGATTTCTAGCTTTGGCACAGGGAATATCCACTACATTGAAGAAATAATAACATTTTCCAAGAAGGTCATAAGATATTCTCACTTTCATCTTCTTTGTTTTCTCTTAATTTATTTTGAAATGTCATGTTTTATTCAAATAGAATGAGATTCTAACATACACTTGGATACCATATGTACAGTTTCATGTGTAGCTTTAAAATGCTCTGTGCTTCTAATTGATTTCTAGAGTATTTTATCCTAGTAAAATTTTTGGAGATGTGGCGGGAGAGGATTTTAGAAAGGTAGACGGTAATAAATTCTCCACCATTTGTTTCTCAGTTGAAAACTTTGTTCTGTTTCTATTTTCTTCAGATTTTGTGGTCTAATATTAAAATTATTCTTCCAGGCCTTTGAATAAGATGACTTCAGAAAAATATTTGAAAACACTAAATGAATCATTATTTTCTTTTGTGAACAGAGTGGCTTTTTTAGTTAAAATATTAAAACATTGGCCCATCAGTGGATGGTATGTGGCATTTATTCAGACCTTACTAGCACATAAGTGGTTGCATTTGATAATGGGGCATTTTAGCAAGAAAGTGATCTTTAGTAAGGAACACTTACTATGGTGTTTTCATATTTAAATGTCCTCAGTTTCTCCTCAATTTTAAATAATACACCCAGTTACAAGGGAAGAGGAAAAGTCTGGAGTTTATATTTTTTAATTAAACTATAATTAAGACAATATCTTGCCATTACTTCATACTGTTTAATTTTCTGTAAAACAAATGATGCAGGATATAGCTTTCATGTCACTGTCATAAAATGGGCCCAAATCCAACTTGCTAGCAGTAGACAGAACAGAACGTTGCCTTTAGGTGAACGTGCCCCCAAATGGCTGTAAGTTTGCAGTGCAAAGGCAATACTAAGCTACGCCTCCATTCTCCGTAATAACAATCTTCCTTCGTAGTGATGTTGACTTGCACAAGCCGGGATAACTTACATGTCTGTGCCATTTTAGCACCAGGGTCTACATACAGAACCAATGGACCAATTTCTCTGTCTCCTGTGGCTTCCTTCTGGAAAAGGCTTTTTGCAGGGGTCCTGCTGAACGGAGATTGCAGAGTGGAAGGCCTGAAGAGAGGCAGACAGCAATTGCCCTCTTTTGCCTCTCTTTTGCTCACTACAAAGACAAACCCCCAAATATTGAATACTTTGGCAGGCAGAGGACACGAAACGAATTCCTAGTCTATAACTGTCCTGTATAGTGATATCCTTTGATAAATGTTTTCTGTGCTTGTCTAGACCTGAATTCTGGGTGGGTCTGTTATACTCGATCCTGTTGCAGACAATATTTTCCACAATTCCCAGCAATTCTGCTCTTGTCAGCATTAGGATCACTCACCACTGAGAATATAACTAAAAGATCAAATCTCCTTCACTGTATTTTTTAGGATAATTTTGAAGAGGAAATATGTAGGGTTCTGGGTTTTTGTCTAACAGTAAGGGAGGTTTGAGGTTTAAAAGCTAAATGAAGATGCTTAAGATATACAGAAGTAATTTTCAGGATGTAGCTTGTCGTTCGTGGGCTCTTACCCGCCTCAGTGTGACTGCAAAAGATTCTTGGTATTTTGCAACTAATCTCTATGATTAACTGAAGACTGAAGTGAAATTATAGACAATCAATTCATAACTATTGATATAAAGCAATGGATCATGGGCTTTTGCTTACTAAAAGTCTGCCAGTCTTTGAAAGATGGTTATGTGAGTAATAGCATTGAAATGTAGTTCTTCACTGCTTTAAAAATAAGAAAACCAAACAATTACAGTAGATTAAAGATGGCAAATGAAGTTCTGTGTGGTTAAACTGAAGTGATGTACCCATCTGTCTCGTCAATATTTTCCTCAAACAGAAATAACTGGTTTGCCTGACCTGCTGGAGAATATGTCAACCCATTTCAAGTCCTCCAGGCCTGATTGCTTAGCAGTGTCCCCACCAGAAGTCCTACTGCTCTGTAGTTCAGCACACAGAGAATTCAATACAAGTCTGAATTTCTTTATGCTAAAAGGTAGAGCTGGAGGGCGTGAAAGCTCGGTACTAAATAGTCAGTGTTAGACTAGCCACCTCCCCGAGCCTTTGGTTTGTCTTTACCCTCCTACAACACACTTGAAACACCACAGAATGCAGAACAGCAAGAAATTGCCATCCCCAAAATGTACTAGCAATGTGATAATGTTGGCAATATGAGCTATATCATCAGCTGACGTAAATCAATGTAGCTGTAAAAGAATTTATAATCCTCTGTAGCAGTGGAAGATCCAGCCAGGAATTTACGAAAGAAAATGTTTAGCTCTTTTGTAGACGTCGGGAAGCTAAAGAGACACTCCAGGTATGGAACGAGAAACCTGATGCCACAGGATAGAGGAGAAATACCAGGTAGACCAGCAAAGAAAACATGGCTCAACTGGTTCAGTAATCCTGGAATCTTATGGCACTAGTTTAATGAGATCTCTTCATCTTGAAATTGAAGTACAAGGAGTTTTTTTACAGAGAACAGTATTCAATAACAAAATATTAAATGATAAACACAGATTGCTTAAAATCAGATGGGCCATTTTAAGAAAAAGCATTTTAGCTCATCATGATATGTAGCACCTTATTTAAATTAGGAGGTGTTAATTCTTAGCTTGAATAATATATTAATATAATATGTAAAGTGAATGGCATTGTTAATCACAGTCGCGCCTGGAACGACTTTGCTTCTGTGCACTGAATGTTAATTTTGCAAAACATTAATTTCAAAGATTTTGCAGCAGTGCTTTTGTAATTAAATATTAATGTCACATGTTATTGCAGTAGCATGTTTATGAAAGCCGGCAACACTTCAAGTCAACTCATTTGTTTTTATATTTATTCTTGTACATCTGCAATCCCTTCCATTTCACAATTTCAAAGTGAAGGCCATTTTGAATAGTCAATATGTGAACATTTTTCATTGTAAGCGTTTTTTAACATCCAACAGGGTAAATATTTAATGTTGTGTTTTTAGCTGGTATAATTTTTCAGAAAATTGGCTATAACTTTTAACAACTCAAAGGTACCTAAACTGTCTACATTTTTGGCGTAAGTGATCTGAAAATAATATAGCAATAAATGTGATGAAGCTGTGAAAAAATATTTAAAAATTAGAAGCTTTTTTCTGAAAGTTTGACTTCCAGAACTTGTGATTTTACAGCCAAATGCTCTCCATTGTAATTTTATTACCTGCAGTGTTGCGACTTTATATTCACTTGAGTCATTTTATCAAGCACAGGATTGACTTTTGAATAACTTTTTCAAGTCACGTGTTTGCATTTGTGCAGGACAATTCATGTCTGCAGTATATTGCCTAATGATTGGTGTTCAATATTTTAAAATAAACACTTTCTGTTTGTGCCCTGAGCCACTTCACGAGCACTGGGAGGATTCGGATTCAAGCATTTGCTATTAGGGCCAAATTGTAAGGATGACTAAGTTTGTCAGCTGCTTTTATTGAAGCGTACACAGCATATATGTCCCTGTATTGGTTTGCCCAGGTCTGTTTTGACCAATTTAGTGTATCTCACAATCTTGCCTGTGGCTCTTCGAACCTGTGAATTACATTAGTCTAAAAAGAAAGTCATTTCCATTTCAGCATGTTGGCAAGGAGAAATCTGTTTGAGGTATCACATTTTAAACCTTTCTCGTCCCCCCATTCTCTTTTAGTATAGATCCCCACTGTACAGCAAAACAATTTGGCAGAGCAAATTGTGAATTATAAAATATGTTATTTATTCTATCACGAAATACACGAACAATCAAGATGCATTGTTTAGTTATAGGCACATTTAATAGTTAAAAATTATATCTGCACCTGATGTTGCATGTTAACAGCTAATACCATTTGACAGTGATGAAATTAAAGGATGAAGAAGAGATACAAACTACATTTTACAAGCATGATGGGTCTCCAACAATGCCATTTAAATATTATTTGTCACTATTTAAAATGAACCTTTCCCCTTTAAGCTATGCCATTATGCTCATTTGTCCTGTCACCACTGACAGGCTCTATGACTCACACACAAAAATGGTCATTAGGTACTGCATCTTCATCTTATTTAAAAAAATAGAAAGCATTCTGATGCCTCTAAAAGCCTGTAATTATTTTCATCCGAGGAGATAGTGTTGCTTGGAAGGTAATTTAATAACCTTTTGCATGTACCTGGGGAATGCCTCTCTAGGGAACCAAGGTGCCGACATGCCATTCAGTCGTCAAAACATGACCTTTAATGGTTGCTTGGAGAGAAGTTAGCCGGGAATGTTGTACACAGTGCAATGCTAATTCTGCTTTCTAATGTATGCAAAATTTAGTTCTTGAGCAATGATCTTTGTAAGATGAATTAATATAGGTACTGCTCCAGGAAACAAAAGAAATTGCAGTTGTGAGAGCTTTTCCCCACCACGCTCTTTTGCTACATCATTTGGAAGTAGCGCCCACGCTGTCTGATTTTTAGGAAACAACAATAGCAACAAAACTGTACCTGGCAATATTTCCCGGGATCTGTATTTTTAATTCCTGCTGCGGGGATGAATGCGCTGTATCTCTCACGTGGACGTTTGGGCAGTACTCTGTCTGTTAGGTTTATAGGTTTATAGTAGGCTGTGATGGCAGTACAAAAAAATAGTGTAAATATAAACTATAAAAAAGTACAATGACAGCTTGTGGCAAAATCAATATACATTGTGAGTGGCTTTGAAAAATTAGTGATGCAATTATGGGGTTAAAGCAAAAAGTGTTGATTTTTATGTAGCAATAACATATGCCAAGCACCTACAGGATGCAGTAAAGGAGGCACAGACTATGTCCTGTGACATCAAGGTCCAGAAACTCTTTATTTTGGTACACTGATATGAGATCCCACCCTAGTTAGAAATGCTGGGATTTCAACTCATACCCCTGACATGCCATCCGTCAATTTATTAGCACGCTGGTGCAGTAAGCCACTGAACAGGCTATATCAATTCGTTTAGGGTTTTTTTTTTTCCTTTAAAATGTCTGTAATCCTTAGCTCTGCTCTCTCAACCGGTCAACATTAAAGATTTATGTTGCACTTTTTTTTTTTCATTGCCACACCTGAATATGGATTACTTAAATGGGCTGTAAATAATTCATATCTGGGAATAAGTTTCCATTACTGACCAATGTTGTAATTTAATATACTCTATTATGGGTTATACAATTTTAGATTGTTTTCTGTGTGCATTCGGCAGTCGGGCAGACAACAGTTTAAGTAAAAAGGGCAAGATGTTTGTGCAGCTTATTTTCATGTTCAGTGCTGGACTGGAGAAAGTAAAAAGCTAGTTTTAACAGCATTCTTTGTAGCTGTTCATGAAAATAAAAAAATCTTAACCTGAATCAGCATAAAGAAAACTGAATGAGTGAAGGGGGGGGGATATTAATCTAGATTTATATTCACCAAGCAGATGTCAGGTTTTAATGTAAAATACAAACATATTTTCCAGTAACACAAAATGTATCCCCCTCTCAATATGTGTGTTGTTGTGTTGTTTTTTTTTTTAACCAGTACTATTGCTTGTCACATGTGGTACTTGATAATTCTGTCAAAAGTACCTATAATAGGAAGGAACATATTTAGTAAGAACTTTTTGATTAAGGTTATGAGCTACAAATAGAAATGCTCCAAAATGTTAAAGAGCATCGTATTTTTAAAAACTGTCCATGTACAAGTGTTTACACTTAAAAGAGATTTAAACAATTTAAGATTAAGTTGACTATAGTAAAAAAAAAAATTAATAATAGATTAATACATGAAAATCTATGAAGTCACATAAGATAATGATTTAAAAAGGAATAATTTAAAAAGATGAATTAAAAAGTAGAATCAGAAAAGAAGGCCAACATAAACTAGGGAAAAACATGCTGTGAATAAAGTCTGTTAGATCTTGAAATAGGAGAACTGCTAAATAATGCATAGTTTTATTTTTCTATAATTTGCATAAACCTTAAGAGAGTATTTATTTGTGTAAAACTTGATGCATCGAGCAAGGAGAATAAAAAAAATGGCATTCATTTTGTTTTCATTTTGGTATTTAGGAAAAATATTCTGTTACATATGGACTACTTAGACCTAATCATCTGACTGAATGTGATGTGTTTCTTGAGCCAGGTTGGAAAGGGCTGGATTGAGAACAGTGCCCTGGTCTTGCTGCAGGCTATGCAGGTTGGCCCAAACTCTGCTGGGGAGCAGATGGTGAGCCAATGCTTGTAGTCACACTTACCTTCCTTGCTAAATCCATAATCCCTCACTGGACACGCAGCCAAGGCAGGCTTTGGAGGCAGAAAGGAGGTTACAATCTGGACTTGGGTATTGACTGCCAGAACTGAGAAAACAGCTCAGAAATTTCAAATGCTTAACAAGTTATCTGTCTTGTCCCTAAGCCAGTGCAGCATTTTTAAAAGTAATTAAGACATGATTGAAAATGTGTGTGCCATCTAAATACAAAAATCTTCAAAAATAATCAAAACCAATAATTAAAAGCCGCATTTAATATAGTAGTTAGTAAAAAAAGACTTATTTAAACCGAACTTGCTTTTCTTTTTATTGCACGACGTTGCTGATTTTTTTCTAAAGGATGCTTACATTCAGAGCTAGGAAGGAAAAATATTTTTTATAAGCAAGCCACTATATGAAAGTGGATTTTTTTTAATATACATCTGTGTAGAATTTTAACTCACAGTGTGGTGATGATTTATTTAATTAATTATTTAATTAACATCATACTGAGTGAATATTAGCCATATTATTATATATTAAAAGGTATCTAATATGTAATGGTAAGCACAATCTTCATGCACAGAAAAATAACAGTTGCTTATAATAATCACAGCATGACTTGCCTTTCTAAATATTTAATCTATTATAAATCTACACAGTGAACCTCAAAAATCTATAATTTCAAAAAATATTTAGTAAACAGCCAAATTGTGGTCAGCTACAGTAAAGGGTATGCCATCTGTTTAATCTAAATATCTGGTAAAAGAGAACGTCATATACAAAAGAGTACAGCAATCGAGTGAATTTGCACAAACCTTATTCTCTGTGTGTGTATGTAATATATAAAATGTAATTTATTTTTGCCTATAGTGCACGTGTAGACTCAGTCTTACAAGGTATTGAACCTTTGTACTAAGGTGCAACAAAGTATTTAGGCATAGACTTAATTTAAAGCACATGCATCATTGTATTAAATTTTGAGAGATTAAGCTCTTACTAAGCATTTTATTAATAAAATAAAATATATCTCATAAATCATTTATGGGTTCTATGCAACTTATCTATCACACCATTTAAAGATGTAGAGTAATTTTAAGCAGGAATAGTTAATTACATAATCCATTTTAGTCTGAACACAGCTAAAGTTATGTTCTTATCAAGCATAAAGACATGCTTAATTTATGTAAACATTATACCCTTAACTCTGACCATTGGCCTCTTGGGATTTCCTATATATTTGTTTCTTTGTCCAAAAACTGCATTATTCTAAAGGATATTGCTATTTGGAAACTCCATGGAAACACCAGTTAATGGATTAACCAAGTGACAGTTAAAATCACTTAAATTTGAAAACATTACTTATTTGTAAAGAATAATAGAGAAATATGTAACATTGCTCATTTTCAGTATATTAAAAGTGTATATGTCCATGCACTTCTGTCAGAGACCAATCACTGTATGCCAGTAATGGGTGCATACATAATATTAACTTAATTGAAATTCCTTCTGAAAGATTTGTGCATATGAAATTGCACCGATACGGAATAAGGTTTATTTTTAGGTTAGAATTAAGACTGCTCTGTTGTATAAGACAACATGTATATATTTTATATTGAATAAGAGTAAAGGGCCAGATTCTCAGCTGTTGTAAATTGGTATAATATATGTTTTCAGTAAGATTTATGAATGTCCTTAATATTAATTTCCTTGCCTTTAAGCACTTAGGTTTGTTAGTGATGCGATAAACAATGGCATTATTTTCACTTAACTCCTTAACTGATTTATGAAATGAAGGACTTTTGGTTTCTGAATTTTGCAAGTTTTCTTGTTTCCAGGGCCAGAGCCAGCCGCTCTGTGCACCGGCGAGGGGCTGCATAGCTGGGGGGTCGCAACCTGGTCTCGTGGGTATTTCTCGCTTAAGATTTTTTTTTCTAATTCTTCTAAATCGTGAGAAAACAATGAAATGAGATTATGACATTTAATGAACAAACAGAGGTTTCTTTTCCTTGCTTGCCTTATCGGTGCGAACAATCAAATTTAAATGAAGGGGATTATTTGCAAGAGTAAGAGCAGTGTGATTTGGAGTTCAGGTTCACTCAGTTTGTTGATGATGAATTTGCTTGTCTGGGGTTTCTTGGGACTTTTCTGAGATCTATCATAGCTAATTTCTCTCGTACCTGATTTGACTCCAAAGAGCCTGGATTAGTTCATCTAAATGACTTCCTATTATGAGTTATTTTTTTTCCGTGGTGCCTTTGGGTAGTTCCCCTTCAACCATGGGGAACTGCTCGGAAACACAGGGCCAAGATTTGGCCTTGCGTTTTTATGGGCTTGTTGCTTTCTGAGCAGGCTTTTAGGTATATTGTAATAAAGATTTTCTTTTTACGCACCGCAGTCTTCAGAATCCTGTCTGTCCCGAGCATCGTCAAACTATAGGCAATCACCTGTTCTACAGTGATTTAATTTCCTTCAGTGTGTCTTTTTCCTCCCTCGGGAAATGTGCGCTATGGCTATTTCTGCTGCGTTGCCCCCAGCTTGCTTTGTGAACAGTGAGGCACAGAATTCTTCTTCTTCTTCTTTTTTTTTATCAGTGTCTACCGCTGCTGTCAATAAATTACCCATGCCATCTCTTAGAGGACCTTCTGTCTTCCTTGCTGACCTCTTGGACTGTATGGTCTTGAAAAATGTCTTCTTATTTATCTTTATCATCTTGTGCAATCTTCCTTTCATTCTCCACCTTTGCTTTTCTTATCATTTTTTTACACTCTCAACTTCATCCTGTAATCTTTCCATTCCCCTCTGTATCTGATATTGCGTACCTCACGTGCGCCTCCCGTGATCGTTCCGCACGTCCTTGTTCAGGCTAATTGGCCTTTCTAACTGCTGTTATATTTGCTACTGGATGGGCAGCACACATGCTCTTATGGAGATGTAGATTTATATTTAGAAGATTTTGAATTTGCCATCCGTTTCCTTTTCTTTCATTTCCTTGGCTCATTCATTTTCTTTTAATATTTCCAGAGGTAGGACTGAATTTATTTTGTGTCACTAAATTTGCTAATTCTAAACTCATTCAGATACTTTATCCTAGTGTTTTCAGATTTCCTATCTTTCTTAATATGCCCTGTTTTATTACTTAGAAATGAAATTAAAAGGCTTATTCCTCCTGCGCTTACATCATGGTGAACTCCAAATATGGAGAAGTAAAATCGTTGTGTCGGTTGTTCTTTTTGATGCAGCAAGCCATAAGAACCACGCTTCTCGTTCGTAAACCTTTTTTCCAGATGCTCACCGACGCTGCCACGTATCAGTGGGCAATGCTAGGGACGTCTCGATGTTCAGAGCCTCTGCGCTGGCGAAATTACTGCTCCTCTCAGACCTCCCCTCAGCGGTGCAGCCCTGCTAAAGGAGACTTTCTGCACGACAGTAGCCTCGGGCTTCCTTAGGAGATTGCAGTGGTTTGAAAAAAGCAGTGTGACTAAATTAGGAAAAGTAAACTTTGACATGAAAAATGGCCTGACAGAGACACGTCAGGCTGCTTAATAGTATGTCTGTGCTCAAGATTTTTCTAGGATGCTTGAAAATCCAAATTATTAAAAATTACTTAAGCTCTTTCGCAATACCCCAATTCCTGCTGCGTTGCTGTGATGCTTTGCAGGTTTGCATTGCTCTTGTACCCTGCAGAATATCTCCAGAAATGAAAGCAGCAGGGCTACCTGAGTTTGGGTTTGGCCACTGCTCTTGCTTCTCGCCTTTCTTCTTTGTCTGTTTAGAGGAAAAATCCTGTGTGCATTTCAAAGGTTTCCGGGGAGGAAGCAAATAGGGCAGGTCTATCTGTTTGTTGTCTTCTCCCTCTTTTTTCGGGACATAGGCTTAGATTCTCTTAATTCTGTGTTATCCTTTTGTGTTCAAGAAACCAGAGATTACTTGGCCAATTTTCAGTACCTCGGTATAGCGGTATTTTTACTTCACCTTCTAAATGGAATTAGGTTGTCCATTTATTTTATTTTATTTTTTTTAATTCTAACCTTTCTCTTACACACCAATAGTCATTAAGGGGTTTCTGATCTCACAGTGCTCCTAGTAACCAGGGATGAAGAGAAAGTATCTACCTGAATGGAGCATTCTTTCATCCCTTCCCTCTATGGATAAAAATAATTTCTCTGTGATACTTTCAGAATCCCTAGTTGCATAAATTAAAAAAGTTGAAAGGTTAAAATTGACTTGGTGCCAAGTTATTGCATTAGACAGCAGATTCCATTTACTTATTTATCTGTTATTTTTATGTTTTTAAACATTTTGGCATGATCTCCATATTGTGATTCTTGCATGCTGCACATTCAGACTGTCAGCCTTTGATTCCCCCCAAGGAGATACAAGAAGAGGTCTCATTTCAGGCTTGGAAGTTTTTATCTTATTGTTTTTTTGTTAAAGGCTAAGGGAAAGTCTAGGAAGGATTTTTAAGTTTGATTGACAAAGTGAATTCCTAAAAGTGATATATCAGCACAGGACTCAATAAGCCAGGACACGTGCTACTAACAGAGAAGAAATGGTTTTATATATTATTCACCAATCTCCAGGGTTTCTATGCCAGTCAGAGTTGGCTTACTTCCCATATATATTATTAAATGTTTTACAGTTCAACATGCATACAAAAAGAGTAAATGATGTGATACACACAGTTT
This sequence comes from Apteryx mantelli, assembly GCF_036417845.1. Lineage (NCBI taxonomy): Eukaryota > Metazoa > Chordata > Aves > Apterygiformes > Apterygidae > Apteryx > Apteryx mantelli. The sequence continues at coordinate 46,116,524 of NC_089983.1, forward strand.
AACCTATATATGGAATAACTTAAAATTACACTATTCAAAGATATATCACAGTATAGATCACGTAAGCCAATATGGTATGTATAGATGGGGAAATAGTACAAATTATTATGAATCTCTTCTCAACATTTGACTAAGTTTCCCTCCATTTTCTAACCCCAACCTTTTTTCTTTCTTTTTTTTTTAATAAGCAAAATTGCCAGTATAACCAAGCTAGGCAGAGAACACGGTGGGCCTTTATTAGTAAAATAATTTGTGTGGTTCAAACCCAGGCAAGCAGAGGTCAGGGAAGAGCTACTACCCCTAAAAGGTAGTGTGTGCTCTGGTCCATAGATAAGTCCTTTTGGAAAACCAGAATAATATAAGGCAACACGAAACTGGCAGTAGTTACGGTGTACAGGTCTCCCTGTTATATCACTGATTTGCCTGCTGAAATTACTGGCCTGTTGCTGGTTATAGGTTGGTGCAATCCTGCATGTTGTCCTGGGTAGTTCCACCCTCCATGCAGATAACGGGTCTGCCAAGTTATCCTGAAGCCCTTTGTGGTCTATGCTGTTCAATGCAATAGGGAGTCAAATCACCTCCGAATCAGTGTCTGTCCCCTAGTGGGTAACCTGTTAAGTGTCTGCTGCACCTGGGGGCTCAGGGACAGCAAGCTTGAACTGGTCGTTTGCATCTCTTAGGTCAGGATCACATAGATTCAGTATAGCCCCCATGTAAGTAGTTTTCATGAGTCAGGACAGTATGCTGGCGGGGTTTGGAAACCATACCATTGTTTTTCACTTAGACTATTTCTGCTTGCAGGACGCTGGTGATAAATTATAGGAAAAATAAATCTGCAAATCAACAAGTATTATACATTTTAAATGTTCTGAATTGAGGACACCTTTCTTTGTTACAATGCAAAGGAAAAAATATTTTGATATTTTACGTTTGAAAGGTATTTTTAATTGATTTTGTCATTCTTGAAGCTTTTTAGATCGATTTTTGAAGTAGTTTTGACTCAGCCACTGAGAGGTAGCATTCATTAAGAGTTTTAAGTCAAAATGAGAGTTATATATAGAAGCAGATACTGAGAAAAAAGTAATTAATTGATCAATGTGGGTAAGAGCTATGATCATACCCTGTTTCTTCAGATTCAGATTATTGCAGTGTGATACAAAATGACATAGTTCAGCAAAATCAATGAGGTGAGCCAAAAGTTATAAAGAAGGAAACGTGTGTAACAGCACATTTACTTTGCTTATTTTTATATCAGAGAATTACATTAAAAATCTGAAAAAACAAGATTTTCTTCTTCACTGAAACTAAGAATGTAACATTTTTAAAAATTTCTTACATGACTTCTCAGTATAACCAATGCTATTAAATTAAAAAACATGCAGTTATAATAATTTCTTTGTATATCACTGCACGTACATTGCTGGTTGGTTAGTTGTACATTCTGAAGATGCAAGTTCGTATTTGTCATCCACTTGTTCCCTGTGGGTTTTGCCCTGATACTTTTGTTTTAAGAGTGTAGAAATCACATTCTACATTTCAGTCGCTTTGTTTTCTCCCTAACTGACCATGATCCCAGTCCATCAGCTACTCTCACGTTCCATAGAAGACATGCTAGGAGTCCTGTTAATTTAATTGGTATTATCATAGGCTGAAAGTTAGGTTTATGATTAAATCTGTGTTAGATCCTCTAGGATCTAGAGCCTGTAATTGATTCCAAATACATGCATTTCTATCATAATTTAAAAAAAAAACAAAATAAATGGGGAGTTTATAGTAAGATTAGTAGACCTTGACGTTAATCAGAGTCCCAAGGGGAAGAATATACATGAAGAACTAGGCTCCTTTATATCCAGATAAGATCCTTTCCATTCCTCTCTCAATTACAGCATGGGCCTTATAAAATAGACCCCCAAATGTCCTCTTTTTAATTTCCATCTCAGAGTCTTTTAATTAAATTAGACAATCCTGTTTCATTAGGGTAGAAAAGAATTGTGAATACTTAAAAAAAAAAAAAAATTCTTTACAGTAACAGGGAAGTAAACTTACAATGTCTTGTTATGGGCACAGAAGAAACTCTTCATTTAGGTAAAGATAGGCCTACGAATAAGGTTATTAGAAAAGGATACTAATATAACCATAGTTGAAGGTATTATTACTGTCATTTAAACAATTTATTTTTAAGTTAAATTCATTCTGGAATGTTTCCTGAGTAATATTGAATTACAGTACCTTGTCTTTCTAATTTGCTTGAAATATCTGCCTTCTTGAAATCTATACCTTTAGTGAAGCTGTGGAAATGTCTGTCCCTTGGGTCAAGATTTCATGTAGGTTTTTGATTTTGATTTGTTTATTTGTATATAATTTTAAAAACGCTTTTCTCCAGATCTCAGCAATACCGAATGGAATTCTGTAGCTTATCCAAACAAGAATTTCATATCCAGAAATGAAACATGAGATTCTGTCTAGGTTCCTATAATAATAGCTTCTTGGCTGTAAGAATACATCCTGTTCGATAAGGGTACAACTGGAATGTGACGATGACATAACCCTTATTAGAAATCTGATGCAAGTCAAATATCTGAACGAGTTAACAGTGATCAGTCTTAAAACGGAGTTTTCCAAGGACCAGTTCTTCTTTAGAGTTGCCTTCACTTGCTCATCCAGCAAGAGATGATAATCCAGTCATATCCTTGTCTCATTCAAGAAATGAACGCTGAACACACACTTGCAGTCAAGTGGATTAATGTAATCATTGGCATCATCAGACTACTTTAATTCACCAACATCACCTCATTGTTACCAAAGCTGAATGGCAATACTAATTTCTATTCCTAGATACTGCGGAAGAAGCCTTAAAATGAGGTGCAAATGCTGTATTTTTATTGTATATTCTTTATTGTATATCCTGATTGCTATGGTGACACAATGTTGAAGCCTACAGGAGTTATGTAGTACTTTATGAATAGAAATAGGGGATAATGTAGATATGGCAAGTTGGCTTGAAAACAGTGTGTATCCAGGGGCCAAAATCATTAGTTCTGAATAATACTGAAAGGCAGAAAGCTGTGACTAGTGCTTCTTCCCAACTCCTGTTGCCAATAGTGTAGTGGCTGTGGTCTGCTATGTCACGGGTCCTGCTCTGGTGTAAGGCAAGATACAATACAAAACGTATATCTGTCATGTAAATATCATGAATAAAGGCTGTATTTTATGCTTAATCTTTGCCCAAGTGACCTAGATTAAGTCTGTTTAACAGCAGACTCAAATTCAAGGAAAGTTTCAGTAGGTGCTCAATGGACTGCGTTCTTGTTAGAGGGTTTCTCTCAACTACGCCTTAGTAAAACCTACGGACTTCATAATCCTTGTTGCTGAGCATCTCTAATCATTGTCCTCCAGACTGTGAGGAAAAAAACCTAAGATGAAGTGGAAACAATACATTTTATTGTGATATTAGTATGATTTTATGTCATTAATTTTTTCTGTTTTGCTACAGAGAAAGAAAATAAGGATCACAAGCATTTAATGTTGTCATTTACGCGTAGCCTGAAAGTATAGTACATGCAAAAACACTGTGTTTAGTAGGCTGCAAAGGTGGGAAGTAGTTTTGCATAACTTGATGGGTTCCTTACAGAACTAATCAATTTACTAAGATTTTATAAAGAACAAGCTATAAATGCTACAAGCTATACGTGTTCAAAAATAAAATGTTATATTGATTTTAATCAAACACATTTTCTTCTTCATGTTAAAATGCAGTTTGGTATCTGTTCAGTGGAGAAAAGGTTGTGTTCTACCAAGAAATGTCTTGCGATCATTATAGCAAGTTATCTCATTAATGATAGGTACCAAACACTGCTTCCATCCTTTAGGCAACCTGAAATGGAGTTTTAAAAAAAAAAAGAAAAGGCTGTCTGTATCAGTATTCCTAGAAAAATATTGCCCTTATAACATGAAAAAAGTGATATCTTAAAAATGTTTAAAAGCTTCAACGTCCTTTCTCTCCTAGCTACAAAAAAGAAAAGAACAGACCCTGGCATGCCAAGGGGAAAGGGAGAGTGAAGACCAGTAGCACAAAAGACAGATTTTGTTTGCAGACTTGGGCTGAAAAAATGATTATGAAACCCTAACTCACGATGCATAAAGAAACCAGCCTGACCTAGAAAAAGCATCACAGAGATATGACACTTAGGTGTTGCTTAAACTGTAAGACACAATACGGCTGGGAGATCCATGTGTAGCATGCACAGAGGAGCACTAGATAGTCTCAAAGCCTCTGCCTGCTTTGAACGTAGCTTGCTTATAATATGGCAGAAGGACTATTGGTACTAAAATGAAAAGAATTCACTGATTTTTTTTTGTATAATGCATCTTTTAACTGAGGAGTTTGGACCATATTGTAGTGAAAACAAGGAAGCCACTTAAAGCCCTCCTTGATTTCTGTACCATTTCAGACAAAGGTATATGTATTCAGATTTCTGTAATTGAGAAGATAAAGGCATCACTCACCACATGCCCTTCCAAGGATCAAATGGACGAAAAAGAGCTTGTGAAGAGATCAGGAGAAGGAGCAACAGAGATGTGGCTGCACTACTCTGTGTCTCACAGCAGATTTAAAGCGGGATGGCACCCTGAGCTTGGTTTACCTGGCACTATGCGAAGGGAGTTTGAGAGAAGAGTTCTGCTTCATTGGCCCCTCTGCATGACACTGTGGCTGTATATCTTTTAAACTATTTTCAACAGAATAAAATCAAGTTCACTAGGCAATAGTCTTCTCTGTGCAGACCTAAACCTTGCAGAGATATTGTAGAAATAACAAGATGCCCTCTCATTTTAGGAGTAGTTAGAGAGAAGTCTGAATGAAGTTTCTCCACCCGTCCTTCCTCCCTTATTTCTTTGTCTTTATTTCATTGGCCACTTAGTGTGTTCTATTAATTTGCCCTAATCCTGATTTTTCTATGTATAGTTAGTTTCTAATCTGGCTCCCTTTCTTATGCCACTCAGTGGTTACTTGTGTGGCAAATGAGCAAAAAACTTGGCAGTTGTTGCTGGGGTTAATGTGGAAAAATAAATCTCAAGTAATGCCAGTGTGGATTTACTTCTCATTCTTAATGGCACCAACAGATGTTTGAGGAATCCTACACTTCCTGAACGTTTCCACTGTGCAGCTGGCACCGCTTGGCTAGGTCCTGACTATGGGGGAACTAACTGTGTGTCGTATACTTACACTTTGATTTACAGACACTTCTGACTCTCTGGATGGGGGATTGTTCTCAACCTTCTTATCCACTGTCCTCTGCGACATCCCACTGTATCAGATTTATTGCTTTTGCCTCTCCTTCTTCTGCCTCTCAGTCCAGCACCTTAAGAGGTTTTCAGTTAAAACTTCTCAAAACCTACGTCTTTATTCCGACTTGAGAACTTTTCCCTGAGCATCTCATCTCAGGCACAAACAAATGAGCGTGTTTAGCATTTTCAGTGTGTTTGCCTAAGATCCGGAGATGCGACTTCCAGCCTCTGTTATCTCATAGTAATATAGATAATATCTTATGGATTATTTGCACTCTCATTTGCAGTAGTGTGAATCGTCTCTTTTGACACTGGCAGCCCAAGCCACATCCTTAGTAAAGACAGATATTGCTGAATAGAAAATTAACATGCAGAAAACATGCGGTATATTACAGCCAACTTTTAATGCACATTATCAGATGAAACTAGGGGCAGGAGGAGTAAGTATTACATGACGAACTAGCACTCCATTGCCCATCACAAATGCCCTGTGGATTTCTGCTGGGACGTAGATCTTATTTAGTGAATCTTTGAGATATTTTGATTTTCATGACAAGTGCTTTGTCTTGTGATACTTGTGATAAAAACCATCTTGGTACTTTAGTTTTTCTTCTCAGGGAAATCATTCAGTAATATCTGCTTTAGATGCTGACTGCTTTAGACATTGGTAGGTTGTTTTTGTTTTGTTTTGTTTTTTAGGAGTAGCCCTTAGTGGCACTAAATTTAACAACTAACAACAGCATGTGCCTCACACTTGATACTTCAGGCTATGGTGACAGCTTTTAGCAATTTGGAAAATCCCGTGGGACCCAGAGTGGCACTGGCTGCTGTCTTCTTTGTTTGCATTTACTTTTCTGCTTTGTCAATTTGTTCTATGGTGGCAGAAGTAAATCAAGAGATCCAGATTTAACCAAAGAAAAGTAGTTATACTTCCCTTCCATTCCTTAAAATAATCTCCCCAACAATGAGCCCTTTAACTGATAACTATCTTGAAAAAATATGTGTTTGAAATTCTAAAATGAAAAGGAAAGAAGGGGAGATATAGATATCCAGCACTGCTTGGAAGAAATGACTATAGTAACACAGTCACTCAGTTATTTTTCCTCCTCTTTTAACTTACAGTGCTCAAGGCAACCTCCAAGGGCCTTGAGAGGGTGGTGTGATGCTCTTCTCACACATGCTCTTCAACAGCCCTTTTACTACAATCAATCATTGAAAAATATTTTTTGAGATTCAGTCTAATGCTTGAAGGGAGCTGCAGAGATAGAAAAGGCTATTGGCAGTTTCAAAATATTAAATGGAGTACTCATGTGGGAAAGCTCAAAAAATAATGGATAGGCATGGATTTTTTTTATATATATATTTCTACACACACACGAAACCAGAGAATACACAAGGCGAGAAAGGTCTGAGAAACTTTTGCCTTTCCATATGTTTTTCAGTTAAGGTATCAGCTATCATCAGTATTTGAAAAAGGTTAAAGATAAAAAACTGTTAAAGGTTAAAGAAAAAACAATGTGCATCTTGAACCCTCCTTCTCCACACTGGCCATAGAGTAACTGGCTGGAGAGAGGTATGCACTAAAGCTGTGTAATAGAAACTTGGGAGAATTTTCCTGAAGCTTTGACTGAATTGATTTTTTTGCTACCTAAAATATGGGTCAGTGACTGTAAGGCTTTGCAAAGCCCTTCCTATTGTAAATTACCTTAGTTATCTATTTACAATATTCATTATCCTATGACTGCAAAGTTAAATATGAAGTTAAATATAGATAAGATTTGTTTATGTGCGGATTTGAGAAGCCTGCCTAGTCCCATTGCCTGATCTCTTCAGTTTTCTCAGTCTTTGCTGTGTGCTTGTATACAAATGTCCAGAATATGGCATTCTCTGTTCTTATTTCTTCCTGCAGGACATCATGCCTCCATAAAGTGACACTAAGAAAAGAGCTCCTTTTCCTTCTCCTGTAATTATTCTCTGTAATAAGGACAGGACTTTTTAACCTGTATATGGGCTGTTTGAGTCCTCGTATGCACTCCTTTCTCCTCTTCTTACTCCTCCCTTTCTCCTTTCAATGCGGTGATAATATAGGTCTTAGGAGGTTGCAACTTGAAATAAGCTGTTTCTCATGCTGCCAGCTAGGGAGATGAGGGAAGCAATAGTATAATACACAGAAGCTGGTGGGGGAAGTCAAACACAAAGTGTTGGTTCTCCTCCAGGAAGTGGGAGACTGTGCAAGGAGGATATCTAGGACTAGAACACCCTGGGCTGGATGCCTTGGGTGACAGCTTCCAAGCAGAGGGAGCTGCCAAATGTAGGAGGTGAGGATGTTATGTGCATAATCTCTCCTCTTCCCTAGCAGCTATGCACTTTCCTGCCCTAAAGCTGGAAGAATTGGTTTTCCTTTCTGCAGCAAGCAGACCTTTTCAAGTAGATAAATCTACTAGAACTTAAAAAAAAAGAAAAGAAAAAAAAAGGAAATGGGGAAAAAAAACAACCAACAAACACATGCAAATGGACTGAGTTAGAATTGCATATCCCATCTGCTTCGTTCATTTTTAGAATAAGGTTTTCATACCTTGTACTTCTCTTTTTTTATTAGATGAAATAGAACTGCATTGTTGGCCACCTCAGTACCAGAGACAAACTAAATAACTATCCTGAGCATATGGAAACTGAAATTTAAGGAAACAAACCTAGTTTTGCCAGAAATATCTTTTGTCTATCTAAGAAATAGTAGAAGAACTCTTAACCTGCTTCTCAAATATGGGAAATGATTTAAGATTTGTTGGCCATTTTACTATCAACCTGTGTCACCAAAGGTCTGGAAACCCTGTGACCACACAGGTCACTACATGAGGAGCACGGCAGCAGACCAAAGGATGTCACTGTCCCTCTCTGCTTGGCACTGGGAGGTCACACCTGGAGTGAGCTGCCCAGGTTGGGGCCCCCCCATTCAAGAGGGACATGGAGGGTCCCGGAGAGGCAGCCGAGACGTTCAGGTGCCTAGAGCATGTGACCTGAAAGAAGAGGTGGAGGGAATTGGGCTTGTTTAGTCTCGTAAAGAGAAGACTAAGAGGATTTATGAAGAAGACAGACCAAAACTCTCCTCAGTAGTGGCAGAGTGGCAGTGGCCACAAATTGCATCTTAGAAGACATGTCCTAATTGGACTTCAGGAAAAATATGTCAGCAGGAGGGTAGTGCAACAGAAGGTCCAGAGCAGTTGTGGCGCTTCCATCCTTGGTAGTTTTCAGGACCTGGCTAGGCAAAACCACAGGTGACTTGATCTGTTGTTGTTAACTTCTGCTTTAAGTAGGAGGCTGGACAAGATCACTTCCAGAGGTCCCTTCTAATCAACATTTCTGTGATTCTGTGTTAATTTCTGGAACGTTTGAGATATCTGTTTTTCTGGTATAGAAGGAAAATGTGACTCTGGTTAGCGCATTTTGTAGTTGTCGTGTAAACTGCAATACCCTTGCAATGTCATTTGTTTGGGAGTTTCTTCACTTTCTCTCCTAAAATATTGTAAGAAAAAGAGAGGGTTTTTTATTAATTATACAATTAATCAATTGTTTGAACCTTTGGGATTCCATTTTGGTAACTGATACTCTGTAAACAAAAAATAAAGATTATTTTTCAGATTAACTCCATGCTGCCCACTGCAATGGAGAGTTAGCTGGTTTAACTGTTGCAAACCATTAATTCTGATCATAGGCTTTTCAGTCTAATTTGGCTGGAAGTGAAAATATCTTTTAGCACTAGTTAATATTTTAACGTACTTTGTATATACTATTCCAGCCATAAGGAAGTTTTTCCTGAAATTCTTTAAGAAATATAGTTTTCACTGGAAAGGATCATATCTCAAATTTTTACTTAGATTGCATCTTTACTGAATAAAATCTGGTGATGAGGGAGTAAGAAAAGTAACAAATTACATTATTCTTGGGGGTTGTTGCCCTGTTTACTCCAGAAAAGGCCAGTTTATCAAGTCAAAGCATCTTCTAGCTGAATAAAATGTGATGTGGGCAATATGTGCTGCTGAATAAATATCAAGGGGTATGAATTCTTTGTATGATCTGGATATACACAGGAAAATAACAGGAGCAGATTACAGATTGGGATTTAGATTATGGATTTATATATCAAACATCAAATATTTCAGTCAATTTTCTTATATAGCAGTAGTCAAGTCTCTTAATGAACTTATCAGTAATCAAAATATGTCTTTAGAGTTTTGAATAAGAGTACACGTACTTTCTACAACGTATTTTTCAAGCAAGGGCTTAGAATATCTGATTACTACAAATTATTTATATGTATGTAGGATTTGTGTCAGTGTTTCTTTTGCCACTGGAGAATGGATTTCCATTGAGTTTTCCCCTGTGGAAATCATGAGTCTGAACTCCAGTATTATTTTTATTTTGAGATAAAATTAACTGTGCGCTCATATGATAACTTCACAAGTATGGTGTGCTCAAACATCTGTAAGAGACCTGAGAAACACCCTATTGTTCTTTTAATTATGACCCCCAGAGCCAGTTAATACAGCAGACTTATTCAACTATGCAAACAAACTGATTTTGGCTTGGGGAGTATAATGGTACATCTGTAAATATAGATTTGCATATCTATATCTATATCTCACACATAAGCATAGTTTTTCACTGAATATTTCTATCAATGATACTACAAATTCAGTGAGAATTAAAAAAAAATAATAATAATAATTGGTAGGATTTGGGGGCCCTGTGTACATCCTGACAGTTTTACACAGTCCTAGTGCTTTGAACTGTCTAAGTGTATACTTTCTCTCTGCTTGTTCCTCAGGACTCTTTAATGCTTTTGTTTAGATAAAATCTTGTCCATAGTCCAGTTTATGGCTTAGCATGAAAATAAATGGTTTCCTTAAAACACACATACTGTAATTCACATTATCAGTGAATTACACTCGAGCTGCATTTCGTTCTTTTAAAAATATCTGTGGAACCACTGAGCTCCCTGTGTGTAGGTGGTGCAACAACTGAGTGTTGACATGTGAGGCAACTTTAAAGCTAAGTAAGGTGGAATTCATTGCATTGTTCGATATGAAAGATTATAAATTAATTCAGGTGATTTTTTTTTCTGTTAAATTGTATATTCATTCTAGCCTAGAAAAAATTATATGGGATAACACTTAATCTTGGAAAAAATCAGTAATAAACAACTCTCCAGTCACTTTCCCCTATGCAAATGATAGGATGAAATAAAGTGACAGGAAGCACAATCTCCAGATTTTTCATATGCAGCAACATTTGTGCCTGCTGGAGTTAAGTAAGCTCAAGGATTATTACACAAGAGCTATAATGGAATCAGTGAATATCTATTTGTGTGTGTGTTTGTTTTTAGGTCAGGTTAGTCAAGATAAATAGTGCTGGGAAATGTCTTCTTTTACTTAACTGTTGTGGAACTAGCTAAGAAACTGGCATAAATGGAAAGGTCATCAATGGGATTTATGGCTTTAATTCACCATGTATCTCAAGGGAAATAGGTGCCTTCAGATAGCCCAGATATGCTGTATGGCCAGTGCCTGAAAGGTAAATGAGGTTTTGTTTTTACAGACATCCATACTAACCAAGAATCCAAAGAATTCACTAGATTTAGACACCAGCAGTGGATTTGTGTTGTAAAGCTCCCAAAAGAAACCAAAGGCACAGCAAATTTTATAAAGTGACAACACTATGAAAAGTTTTCTGCCTTTCTTCCACTGATTTTAAATCTATTTTGCTGTTGATTAAAAGTCTTCATCATTTGATTACAATGAAATGATAAACTAGTTTCCACTGGAAAAGTGTCAATATTGTGAAATTGTAATTAAAGATGATTTCTCTAGGTCAGAATTTAAACATGTTTACAGTGCATTGGAGATGAAGCTTGCATTGCCTTTGTTCCGTCCTGATTTAGTGAGGAAATGCAGGATTTTATGTTGTAAGGTTCACGTTCTAGGACTTTAAAAAAAGGCATTGTGTTTTTGTTAAACATAGTAAAACACCGTTTTCATCTTACTTTTTCGAACATGAAAGTTTGGCGGACATCTTTCAGAAAAGCAAGATGCATTTTCTGTCCTTCCCCCTCGCGTTCCTCTTCACAAACCACGCTAACGGCGCCATCCAAGCTCCTGTTTAATTGTTCTTTTTAGATGAGCACATTTGACTGTATCCGAGTGCATTACTAACAAGCCACAGGTCTGCACCAGATGGGCAGGTGAAAAAGTGATTATGAGGTGTGTGACGATGGTTCTGTATCCATAATACATTCATCCCAAGGTTCACTCGCGCATCTGTTATGTATGTTGTTTTTCTTTTTTACTAGTACCCTTAGAGATATTTAAGCAGGTGATTCTCTACAACTAAAAGACTGTAAAAGAGAAAAAAGTGAACAAGGGGTCTTTAAGGTGGCACCACAAAGACAGTGAGACATGCATATTGCCAGTGTATGCCCCTTAGTAGCTCATATAAGATTCAAATGAATATAACAGTGTAATCATTTTCACTAGCAGGTTTTGGATTGATACTTGCTTGCATATTAATGCTGATTACTGAGTCTTGAATTTATCAGGGTGTAGCTAAACTAGCTGGTGCCGTCTTTGGACGGGAACGAGGTGGGAAGCACGACCTTGCTTTCTCTCTGGTTCACAAAAGGCTCAGAGGGCTGGCAAGCCCCGACCCGATCCAGGTGTTTGAATTCCCCAAATATTCGCCTGTGCCTAAACTTTCAAATGTCGTGTGTCTGGAGAGGGCGTTTTAATGGAATGCTTCACTCCTCAAACCAGACAGAGCCCAAGTTTTTAAAGAGAAATATCATTGATCTTTAAGGGCTTTCTTTAATTGAGTTGCTGCCAGTAAGCAGTTTCATGTAAGGCTGCTTTTCTTCTTCTTCTTCTTTTTTTTTTTTTTATTTTCCTACGTCAGTTATTCATTTGTTTTTACAAAACAACTTTGCAGAAGCGTTAGTGGTGCCTTTGTTTAGTACCAATTACAAAAAAGGATTTCATGCAATTGAGATGCTTTCATTTTAAAACATGGAGATTATGCATGCAAATTCTTTACTGAAAATGGGAAAAAGCAGTAAGGTATCCTTGGTTAACTTTTTAGTTATTTAAAAGTAGCTTGTTGGAGATTGAATATTTCTATGTTTCACTAGAGCTTTTAAATATAAAAGAGATATGAGACTATATCTGACACCATCAGGCATATTATATTAAAATTTATGAACAACTTCATCAAAAACCACTTTCCTTCTCCTGCATAGAGACAGATTTGTTCTGACATAAACGTTACATGGCTGGTTGCAGCCTCAGATTAATGCGAAGACCCTGGCGATTCCTTTTAGACGTTATTTTATGAAATAATACCTGTCAGCTGCTGCCTGATCCCAGAAAAGGGGGCAGGTTTTCCAGGTCATCCCGCCATCTGTCAGCGCAAGCTCATCTGTCCCTCCGCATTACCACCTGATCTGCGCTAACAGGCCGCGCGGGGAGGCCTGCTTCATGGGCCCAGTGGGAGCCCGGCACGGAGACTGTGCGAGGACATCACCTGTGATTCCCAGATTTAATTATCACTGAAGTGATGAAGATGTGCACACAGATTGAAATGCTTTTGAATAAATGCATGGCTCTGGATAGGGTTTTTTTTTTTTTTTTCCCTTCTTCTTTTTTTTTCTCTTTTTTCCCCCCCCAACCCCTCCCGGTTCGCCCTACCGGTTCCAACAAAGCCTTGTTTGGGTTTTACGGCAGGTGCTGAGAAAAACTGGTGTGTGTGTGTGTGTGTGTGTGTGTGTATATATGTAAAACCAGAATTACTGTGCTTAATAATCAAATTAAATGTAAATGTTACCGGAACCGTAGTACATGCGCTCTCAGGGAAAAAAAAAAAACCACCTCTGTTCTGTACGCGGCCTTTCGCTGCAAACGCGATTATTTTCTGAAAAGGCTCCTTGTTAACGCACGCTAAAGCCGTATTGATCGTTGCTAGACGGAGGAAATCAGGTTTCATTGTCATGCCGGCTTTTCGCTCGCGGTAGGAGCGCGGCGGCGGCGGCGGTACCTGGGGCAGCCTGCGGCGCCCGCCGCGGCCGGGGCAGAGCGAGCCGCCGGCGCCGGCCGGCACCCGCGCTCGCCCCCGATCAATACGCCGCGCAAAAGTTATTACGGGTCTAGGCCTTTCCGCTTCAAAGCTGCTTAGGCGATATGTGGCATTAATTCCCTCCTGTACAAAAACGTAGTTGATAATCACCAGGCTGAGGAAAGGATTTAGGACGAGAACAGCAGATTTCCTCACAGATTACAGCCTAAAACCTAGTTTCTTGGGATAAATCAGGATAATTAACTGCAGTGAAATATGTTGCCCTCGCTGGTTCGTGCCCGTGTGATACTTTTGTTAGGTGCGACCGCAGAGGAACGCTTATGCCGCTGGAAGGGGGACGAGCTGGTTCCTCCTAGCGCCGCGGCCCGCTACGTCTCGCACAGCAAGCTTCCTTGCCCCGGTGGCTAAGCCTGCGCCTTCGGCTTCGCAGGAAACTGCGATATTTGGGCAGCCACTCGGCAGGTATTGCAGCCTTTAGCCTCGCGGTTGCGGCGGCAACGAGCCTGGCACGTTGGGTAAATGGAGACCTCCCTCGCAGCTGAAATGTGTCGCTGGCCGCGTTACCCCGGACTCGGCCACGTTCATCTGTCTCTCCTTTGCTCTGGGGGCGGAAATGCTTCCAGAAATTGCACCGGGATGCTATTAAATTAATTCTCAGAGAAATATCTGTTGAGTTAAAGGTCCAGGGCTCTTGCTTTTGCCCTTACGTTCTTCTCATTAAAATCCTCATGTGAACAACTATTAATCTTATTACTCCATTTAGAAATAAATAGGAATGCTGTGTTTTGGCAGTGTTCAATCCACAGCCATCCCACAGCTTCCTGGAGTGAAGGTACAATCCTTGATATAAATATATATATATATATATATTTAACACTGGTGACAGGGACTTGTCAGGACGTAATTTAGAAAGCGGTTGCTGTTAGCTGAGATCCTTGAAAAGTCGGTGCAATGATCTTCAGAGCTCGGAAGAGTAGTTGGAGCACAGGCCCACGAGGCGCGATGCGCTCTTATTTTTACTATCTTGGCTGCGCCGCTTACTCACCGGTGTTGGGTCAACTCATTGCATTCACAGCTAACGCCCTTGTAAGTGTTTGCTGATAAGGAGGGCAGCGAGCGTCGCTACTCGGCGGAAGAGCTGCTCTCACTTGTAGCATCTGCGAACCTTTGAATCCAAGAATTGCGACGCGCTGATAGCATTAGTTCCCCGGTGAGGGAAAGGGTAAGGTAGTGCCAGTGTCTCGTTCGAGTTTCACCAACCAGAAAAACAAGTTAGCCGTAGGAGGGATTAAACGCGCAGCTACCCAACTGGTGCCACAGGCACCGGCTTTCCCCATGGGCTCGACCTTCTCCAGGTGCCTCCACCTTCTGTCTCGCCCCCATGCAGCATCAGGCCACAGCGCCGCGGATCTGCCCTGATTTCCCTCAGCGAGGAATGGTAGCAATAACACTTGTGTTTGCGTGGATGTGCTGAGGGTTGGACAAGAAAAAGGCTTTCAGTTTGAAAGTAAGAGTTGCAGCACAAAAAAAAGACAGAGTTTCTTTCCGTCTCCTTAAAACATGCTCTAGAATGGCAACTTTCCACGACTGTAGCTGAGGATGTTGCTTGCTAGTCTCTGAAGGATAGTGTAGACATTTATGAAGCTGCCATTTTGTCCTAATCCTAAAGTAAAGTTCACATACCAACGCAGGAAAAGCACTGCCCAGAACTCCAGATGTCCTGGTGTCAGCCAGACAGCAGACGCAACATCCAATTAATGTAGTCTTATTGTAACGGTTATTTTAATTCTTAATGATACATATTTTAAAAATAAGGGATTTATTTGCAAACTTTTCATTTTAAATGTAATCATTTTAAAGGCAATCTGAAAAATGGCTTGTTGCCTTCAGCAAACTGAATATAGGAAAATATGGAAATGGCAAAAATTGCAATATGCTTTTAGTCTGGGTATTTCAAAGAAACGGTTTTACCAGTGTCTTGTATAAGTAAATAAGAAGTGGGTCTAGGTGTGTGTATGAATAAACCTTAGTATAAAAACAATATGTTCAATGGTCTCATTTGTTCACATCTCAAAATCGCTGTACTTCGTTTTCTGTTTGTATAAACCAAATAACAGAATATTAAGAGTCATTTGAGGTCATAATTAAAGTTCTTTGACATCTGCCTTTTTTCTATTAGCCATGACTACCAGATGTCCATGTCATAGGAACTGAAAATTATTAGTCTAATCATGTTTTTAATAAAAAGTAACAGAATTTTGTGTATTTTAAAGTCGCTGAGTGTAAGCTTGCCAGGATAAAAGAGATTGCAGGGCTGCTTCCCTTTATTTTTATATTTCTCTGACATTTTTGTGTTATTGTTTGCTTTATTGGTGCAGCATTTTATTTTTCAGTTCTCTGCATTGCTCAGGTAATCTGACTCTATTGACAGAATGAACTGGTTTATATGTTTTGTTAAATAGATAGCTGCCTGCATTTCAGTCTCCTGTGACTACACTGTTTGTTCCTTTACCTGTATGTTGATCAATTTTATTTTATAGAGCAACTATACTGAAAGCAGTATTGTTTTATATTGTCTTTATTTCTGCTTGCATACTGGTCTGTTCCTGTTGTATTGATTTGACTTTTTATACATTGCTTTGCTTCTGCCACATTAGCACCCATTCACCAACTTAATGATCATGGTGCTATATGGAGTACAGTATATTGGCTTGTTAAATCATTTCTATCATATTAATTTCTACTTATTTGTATAATTGACCTATTTTTACTGTGCCACTTCCATAATTCCCTTTGTTTATCCAAATCTGGCTGTCCTCCATTGCTATAAGCATCCCTAAATTTCTGTAGCTCTATTTTTAATGCTTTTTTTTTTTTTTACTCTCCTCTGTGTACCACAAAATTACGATGCTCTTTTTTTATCTCTTTTGCTTGTACTTTTTACTATGTCTTAAACCTTATGGAAGTGCTCAACTTCAATATTATGAGCTAATCATGTATTCAAACGTATGTGCTTAATCTTCTTTCTCTTTGTCCTTGTACCTTGGAGTGATGGCATCTCAGTCTAAGACCTTCTTTGTGTTTTTCTCCCTAAGCCTTTTCTAATTCCTGCTGTGGATGGCATTACAGGCATGGACTGAGAAACCTGGATACCAGGGGCTCCATGTCGTTATATGTTGTTATATGTTGTTGTATTATGCTATATCATTGGAATATGCCACTGCGTAATTCATCTTGGGAGCACGGTGAAGAGGTATCTATGCAGTGGCCTTAGGTACATCTGCTTTTCACCCTTGGGAATGAAAGGAATAAAAAGGGAGAAGCAAAAAGCTAAAAAGGCATCTCTTGCCTAGGGAGCAGAGGGGTCTCTAGGAGGGGGCGGAGGATGCAATACAGTGGCTGAAGCCGCTGCACCTTTTGCAGAGTGGCTGGTGGGAGCAGAAAGGGAGTTACTCTTAATCGTGGAAACAGTGTCTTTGGTGCTATGAACTGGAATAGGATGAATAGATTTTCTTTATAGAAGGAGTTTTAGCTGTGATCAAACCTTTCATAAAATCTTCTTATTTTGCAATTAATACGTCTATAATAACTTTTTTTTCTGTTTTCCTTTCTCTCTCAACCTTTTTTTTTTTGTAAATCTGAAATCATAATCAGGTTTGAACTGTGAAAAGCTGAACTTTAACCAATATAGAGAGCTTGTACTTATCTGAGATTGGACTTTTCTCGTACGTTTTGGAGTAAAACCTGCCGACTGCCTATATTTAGCTATGTTTATCGTTCTGACTCTAAGACCATCGTTATTTAACTCTTTGTGTGGCCTAGTGGGATCCAGTCTCTCCTCACTTCCCCAAGGGAGTAATATATTATAATGCTATCGTAGTACTTTGCTTTTCCAAACCAAGTTTGAGGCACAGCTGAGTAGGGCAAAACGCACTCTGTGATTACAGCAGATAGCCTGACTGACAGTGTGGAAATCTGGGATGTGCACAACCTACTCAGTTTATATTTCATGATGTGGAAAGAAAATCTGGGTTGCTGATTTTTTTCTGGTTCATAAAAATGCAAAATAGCAAATCTAATAAGTTAGGCTTTATGTGTAGTTTGGCCATGAAACAAACTTTTCTGAAATATGTAATGAAAAGTGACATCACACTCATCACTATCCTGTTTTAAATTTAAACTACCCTGCCTTGCATAATCAATTACTTACAGAAAATTGTAAAGCCCTTAAAATTCTGAAATGGTTTCTGGCATTTAATTATATAAGATTTTTGACCTGGCTAGGCAGATAATGTTAACACAGCTTTAATACTAAACAAGACTGAACATGTGTGTGCTTGACTTTTATTAAACTCCTACTGAAGAAACAGATTAATTGGAGGCTGATTCATTGGTGAACAGGCGTTAAAGACAGAAGGACCTTCTCACATTTTGTTCTGTTACCCAGGCTTATGCCATCTCAGGTTGGCAAGGAGATCCCAACTGTAGTGTTTTGAAATGTAACTGAAAGAAATTTTAGAATAACAGGTGCAAAAAAAAAAAAAAAAAAGAGAGAGAGAGAGAGAAAGAAAAAAACACCCTACACACAAAAAAGGAAAAAGAAAAGTGAGCCATTTTCAAAATGCTGATCTGATTCCCTCCTATTCTGCTTTGCCAAATGACCACCTGACACCTTCCTGACACAGGTATTGCCCAGATAGGTTTTCATTAATAATGTTAAAAGTGTAAATGGGATCATGGGAACCAGCATCTGTCGTGATGATTTCCTACATGACTATTACTTCCCCCCTCCTTATAACAATTTTTAAGAAGATGTGTACGAGCTGTGATTAAACCACTTCAGATTAAGCTCAAAGTAAATTGAAAAAGTCCTTCTTAAAGCTCTCATTTAACAGTGCCTTACATCCATCTGTAAAATCAGAGCTTTGCTTCCGAGCACCCTCCGAATAGCCCGCTTCCCACAAGGTAGCAGAGGTTAAAAATAAAATAGCAAGAAATCCGTGGCAAAGCACATGCGAGATTAACGGGGTGAAAGTACTGTAGTGGATAGCTGTTTTCTTCTGCCGGAGCTCCTCATTCTGTTACACACCCCCCAGTCTGTAAATCTAACACTGACACTTTTGTACGGATCAGTTTGCTAGCGATAGCTATTTCTGATTTTAATTCAGCACACTCATTTGATTATTACTGACATTCCTTTTTGTAATTCCAGGAAAGATAATGCGCATAAACAGATTTTGCATTAACTAGGTTGGGTGAAATTTTGACATCGGAATCCAAAACTCCAGAAAAATTTGCTTGCTCTCAAGTTGCATTTGTGCAATTCAAAACTCAGATCTAATCTACTGAAGGATTCAGCTCTGCTCTTTGGTAACTTCAGGTGGATGTTGCTGATTTATGGCTGTTTGTGGAAAGCAGGAGAAGCTCATGGTTTTATTTGGTTCTTGTGTGGAAGTGGGAGAAGTATAATTACTTTGATAATTACCCATTGAGCTTTTCACTTCATTCAAATCTGAAACTCAGTACTGAAGTTGGTGAGTGGGTGTGCAAGGGAGAAGCAGAAAACAAAAACACGTACTATAAAACCAGACAAAACATTTGTGCAATCCCCTGCAAATTAAAATCTCCAAATTTATTTAAGTTTTACATTTTGAAATCATATGTTCCTATATCTTCATTACTGCTGAACATTAAAGATACTGGTAAAAATTAACCTCTGATGTAAATCACTTGGAGTTAAACACATTATATGGCTCTATTTATGAAATGATTTGGTCTATTATGCTTTATGAATGTTTGTTTTACCCTTACAATCCCAAATTGTAAAAATTAAGTGCCATAATGAAATTGTGAAGTAAATTGCATTCTCTTTCAGGTTTATATGTACACTTATGCTTATTATTGTGCAGCAATAGCAAAAAAATATTTGGAGAATTATTTTTACAGCTGTTTCCAGGATTAAGGGTAAAATACCCCCTTTTTTATGCATTTGTTATTAGTTCATTACAACTGCCATTCTACAGGTAAAAAAACATCAAACCCTAAATCAGAACTGCTTAGAAATAAAAAAAAAATAAAAGGAATTTTTTTAAATTAGGGTTCTTATCTAACACTAAAGCTCGGCATATATTCTGTCTTGCTAAATGTAATTTATGAACTGATTTTGCAGCTGTATATATTAAGTCCCTGAGCTGGATTACAAAAATTTAATATAAAATACAATACATGTACAGGCAGTTTAAAAAAGGTATCTCAGTGGCTGTACAGCATAATAAACTTTCTTAATATTTGCCTTGCAACAGCTGATGACTGATTTTTCCAGTACAGAACTAAAGCACAATAGCTGAAAGGTGAACTTTTTTGTATTTCAGCATTCCAAGCCTGGTAAAACTGTTCCGCTTGCTACATGATGTTATAAATATCAAGATTAGTTTCTTCTAAAATTACCAGTGCCAGCTGCATTCAGTTTCCCATGTTATATAGTATTTTGTTACCAATGTTCACAGTTTAGAGAGAGGGGTTTTTAAATGAAATTGGTCACAAAAATCTTCAGTATTAAAATGTCTTTACATTATACATGTATATTTTAAATATTGTACATAAATCCATTTGCCTTCCTCAGTCAAGTACTCCCACTAATATCACTGTTCTCCTAGTCTTAGTAACATCAGCAGCTTTTAGCCCAATATGCTCCTGCATTCACAATAATCACTCTAATTTCTTCTCTGGTACTCTGCACCTACAAGTCAGATAACACTGACAATCATTAGTCGTTAGTAATGGCCAGTATATGTGTGCATTTTTATTTTGCACACACATGGGTATAAATATCTACATATAGCCTATCCTTTTTCTAAAAAAAATCGACTGTTCTGCATTTTGACCTCAGTGGTAGAGCATTATATTATGCAAATTCTTAAGTATCTCGTTGAATCATGAGCTCTATTAGTACTGCACCAGAAAGTAGCAATTTCTGCACTCCTGAAGTCCTTAGGAAATCTTGCTTTGAACCTGTGTGTGTTTAAGTTCCTCAGCTGACATCGTTTCAGTCTGGTAATATGACATACGGCCACTAATCCAGGATTAATTGAGCACTTATGTGCAGTACAAAACATTCTTTATATATTGACAAATATTTCTAAGAAATGGATTGGTATTTTTGCTGTTAATTGTTTCATTACTGACCTTTACCTCTGTAGACATATGCAGTTTTCATTTTTTTGGGTGAGACTTTCAAAATATTTTTTTTTTAAGTGTCCAATGCTCAGTGTTAGCAGTGACATTTTTGCAGTCTACTCAGAAGCATATATTTCAGTCTTTTGTATCTCATTTCTTTCTATTTATTTAAAACAACTTAGCATGGAGAATCTTGCAGATTTAAGTGACAGTGATGATGTACAATATGCATAAAATGAGCCTGTCCCTACCCATGGTGTGTATTGCTAGGGACTCCATTGCAATATTTACAGTTAAACTAAACTTTTTCAAATGAAGCAAAATTGCATTTGTTTTGCAGATTTGCTCATCATTAAATGTGAAACATTTCACATTTGTCTTTTTGAGTAATTGGCTTTTTAAAATGATAAGGTGCTCTGAACACTTGTTATGTGGATAGGTCTGACGTTGTATCCCAGAAATCCATATGCCATACAGACAGAACAGAAGAAAGATATTCACAAGCATGTCACAGATTGGACTGAAGCAAGCCAAAAACCAAAGTGCCATGGCATTAACAATAGCACCAGATTTACTGTCACGATTGCAATCTGTGCTGTATCATAGACAGAAGGAGAACTTTTGATAGGTAACACCTCAGTGTTTTTTAAATCTTTTTGGCAAATTATCATTTTCATTATATTTTTGCCTGCCATATAATATTATTATAATGGTATTAAATCACACACACATGCATACGCACACACACAAAGTTTATTAGCCCGCAACAAAAGGGCTGATTTACGTTCCATGCTGAGTACTCCACAATGAAAAGGAAGATACGTTGTTATTTTGCTGAAGGTTAGCACACATTTTAAGAAGGATCATCTGCCAAAGTAGCAGTGATTTTTGAACCTGTATTAAGTTAATAAAATCCGTTGTCTTAGGAATAAAGGTACCGAGAGAAACAATGGGCACCACACGCTACTCAACAGCTCCGAAGTTTCCAAAGTTTGAAGGCGGTAAAGACGCAGATTACAGGGAGGTATTTTTTTCTGGGGTTCAATCACAACTGGCTGTATTTTCCCATTGAAATTAGGTAGACTTTTCTTTTTGACCATAAAATTGTACATTTTCTTCTAGCGTAAAAAAAGCTGCATAAAGCAGATCTGGCAATACCATAATTCATGTTGAGCTCTGATAAGTGCTGAAAAAGATTTACAAACTCACAGCTTGACACTGAGCCCACATGTTGGGTAGAGTGGAGAAAAAGCTCTAGAAATACTACATGGAGCTTCCTGGCAGCAAACAGAGAAACATCAGTCAATTGTTTTTCTTAATTGAAAGCCACCTTGGGACCTTGTTGAAAATAACGTATCTGCCTATCTTCTCTGCTTTTTAAATTACCTGGCTGGGGGAAGTTGCCCTGGGGCCATTCACAATAGGCTTCTTATAGTGCGAGAAAAACACTGAAATTCTCAATTTACCCTTATATGAATTATGGATTCGAAGCACTCTTCATATAGGTAGAAAATGAGAATCATGGCAACACAGACAAACCTACCTAAAGAGGATTCTGGGCATTGTTACCTTCTTTACGCTGGAAAGTACTTTTTTATATTTTTAGAGTATCCTATCCTGCAATTCTTAATCACAGATATAGCCCCCGTCTGGAAAAATTGGGACTACTTGTGTGCGAAATGATTGCTTGCATAATTTAAGCCTGCTACATTCTACTTAAAACTATATTGGCAACACAGTTGGTGCTTGATAGTCTTTGAAATGTTTCAAAGTTTACAGTGGTGCTGCTGGTGTGTTTTGCAGTCGCTGCCGTAAAACATTGCATTGCCACGAAATGTTGCGGAAGCCTGACTTAAATAGCATGCGCTGTGCTCTTCTGATTGCAATCCACTCTGGCGAAAATGAGGCATTACTTGAGATTTTGAACAAAATAGTGACTTGTCAATTCCCGGCAACTTTTTGTTTGTTTGTTTTCTCCCAGTTCCAAAAGGTTTGGCTACGCATATGCTTTTTTTAGGTTAGCTCCAGCTGTAGTATAGTATATAAACACATCTACAGTCTGATATAAAGTACAGTGATGATTAACCGTTATTAGCAATAGCTCTATTTCCACTTTTCTGCACCTTCTCTTGTGTCGCCTGTCGCTATTGACTGTCACTCTTAAAGAAGCGTGGAGTGGTTTGGGCCCATCAAAAACACGTATAAAGGGGTTAAAGATGTACATGGTGAAACCATTTTGGTAGTGGAGGTGTTGTAAATGAGTGGTGGCACGTGCCTTTACCAGCTTCTCCTCCCCGGCGCCTCGGTGCAGGAGGGACTCCTAATTTTGGTCTGCTCCCAGACCTGCCTCTCACCTGACCGAGATCGAGCCAGGACCTCTGCTGGTTACCGCTATGGGAGGCAAAGGCAAATAATCCTCCGATAAACCTAGCTGCAACTTTCCCTACCTGCCTGCAGTAGCTTACTGTCTCCCTCATCTTTACTAGCAGAGTCAATAATTTGTTTGAACAAGTTTTCCATCTAATTATTAACACACTTAAAAGCTATAACTAGCTCTGTATATGTGCAAAACACTTTTTTGAAAGTGCTTGTGTGGATTTAAGGGCTTATTTTATTTTATTTTTTTTTTGTAAAATAAAAATCGGTGTTTTTTCTTGCATCTAGCAAAGGCTATAGTCCTAAATAAAACATGGCTCTGCACAGACATTCAAAGTTTATTTAATTTTCCAACACTTTTGTCTTCACATACCCTATTTGGGATCTTTTTAAAGCAGAGAAATAACATTTTTAGACCTGTGGCAAATCAAATGCCTTAGAGGATTTTCCTCAACCTCTCTCATCTTCCTATAGTGATCAGCGAATGAATGCTTTCAATTCAGAAATGAAAGGCATTTATAAGCAAGGGTTTTTTTAACTTTAAGAGGCGCTGCTGAGCTCCCATTATATTGATATAAACGTAGAAACAAAGATATACTTCAGGCTAAACAAAGGAATCCATGACTTTAACAATGTAAATCAAGAGAAAGGCAAAAAGATTAAAAAAAGGGTACCCTTCATGTTCTGTATGACAGCTCGGAGCGCTCTAGTAGAAGGCTAACCAACTCAGTGAAAAAGAAGAAACTGTGATTGCTATTTAACACTGCAGCTTTTCACAGTAGCTCAGCACAAAGTTATTTAGCACAGGTGTTTCTGTAAGTCTGATACATTGGGAAAATTCGCAAGGTTCTCTGTCTCTCTGGCTCCGTGTCGGCTGGTCTTGTGATGTAGTGCATGGGTTTCTAATAGGAAGTAGAGCAAACAGGCAAACGGACAAGTTCAAAAATAGGAAATAATCTCGAGTTGTGTTCTTGGTTACTAATTTCTGTAATGCATTCCAATAGTGAGGTGAATGACACTGTCATCAAGCAAAAGCAGTGAAAAATGGGAATGAGTTATCGTTCAGATTTAAGCGTGAAACTGAGATCTTATTTTCTCCTTTGATCCAGGCAGCTTTCCTGAATAATGTGGATATCAGTGCTCTTTTTTTGTTATTTTTTTTCTGATAAATATATTCCTACTTCAGTGTGTCTCACTATTTTATTTAGATACGATATATTTCTGCGCATTACATCACTACATTTCAGTCTATGTGTGTTTGCATTTCTATAAGAGATGAAAGGGTATAATTGAATTTCAAAACACCTACAACTCTCAGAAAATTTATTTTTGTTTTAATCCTCAAGTTCTGGCAATATCTAGGTTATACCTTAATTTTTTGGAAGGTCATCCTCTAAGTGATTGACTTCTCACAGTTAATTGTAGGTATTATAAGCCTGGCTGTGATATAGAGCCAGTTCACTCATTCTCAGAAGGGAGCGAGTGACTTACTGGGAATGTTGGTAATTGAAGACCCAAGAACTGAAGACCCTATTTCTGATTTCACACATGCGTACAATTTTTTTCTCAGTTTCTCAAGCTGATCTGGTTGTGTTTTGACTAGTATAGCCAAAGGTAAAAGAAAATCACATTCCTTTTCTAATAGTGTGTTTTTCAAGTAGGTACAAAAGGTTAGAGGTTTGGGTTTGCTTATAAGAGTGAGGGAATCGTTTTTTTCTGATTCTCTAACAAGCTCTTCTCTTCACTCAGTAGAAGATATGGCTTTCTTGTGCTGGTAGGCTTGTAAGTGGTAGGCAACTTTGCTGCTTGTGATTCTTGCCGTGTTAGTCTACATACCGTTCTTACTGACTGTCACTAACAGATCTTTTGTTCCCTGAAATATTCACTCTGTGAATAACTATAACTTTTCCACTCTTTTTGCTCTTGAGCTGATCTCAGTCTTGTGACTGGGAACAGTGCAAGTACGCATCCTCTGAAAGTTGCGTATTGCTTAATGAAGTACCTTGCTGAATCAGGGCTGCCCTACTGCAGTAGATGACAGAAACGCACATAAGAAGCTGTACTGCCAGGTTCTGCTTTGAATGCTTTTCTTTTAATCAAATTTTAGGCTTATTGGCATAGCGGATCATGGTTTTGCAGAACAAACAAAAGCTTTTAGTCTTATTCTTGAAAGTATTTGGAAATGTTAAGGTAGTTGGTTCTGTTTATAGTTCAAACTCACTCATCTCTGCTCATAGACATGAGTAATAGGGAGTCAGCTCTTCCAGTTCTGGTTTAATGAATAAGTGCCCCAAGTCACTACAAAGCAACTTCTTGGTTTCGTTCATCAGACTCAAGAGTCTGATCGCATTCTTACTTATTTTAGTGCAGGAGAACAGTGTGAGGCTTAGGTCATGGGTGGGACTGTACTACATGGTAATACAACGCTTTCAGAAACTAAAGTCCAAAATTCCAGTTTCCTTAAGACTTTCCGTTTTGTCTGGCACTTAAAAACACATCATACTGATGGGATGTTGCTTTTCAGTTGTCAGATGCCATTCACTTCGATGAGAGTGATACTGTATCTGGTATCTATAATAACGTGGTAGGAAAGTGAGGGAAAGTGAAGGTCAGGTGTCAGCAAAGAGGTCCTCTGTTAATAGCTGTTCTGTATCTGTAGTTTCTGGTTTTGGATAAGGACGAGTCTCCTGGCACATACATAGTGCTTGAGTTAAAATGCAATGATGACATCTTTGGACAAGGAGGCCATAATGCGTTTTAAAACATTCTCTTTATTTTCCTGTCATGTGTACTATACATTTATTAGTGACAAGAAGTAGAGCAACAATCATGGTGTTACAGGCTCCAGATAAATATGGCCTTGTGATTATGGTATGGAGGACTAAAAACCCAAATATCCAGCCATTTCTATGCCTGATAATTTTGGGTATTTTTAGCTCCTCTTATATTTAGATTCCTAAGTTCCCAAAAGAGCTGTCACCCCAAACCTGCATTCAGATATATTGCATCATCCCAAAGCTTGTAACAGAAAAGAATATCAGGCTTTCAGACACAGCATATTTAGGAAAGAGGGAGAGAGTCTGCCAAATTCCCCAAAACCACTTCCCAATTCCCCTCACGAATAGCAGGAAATTACTTGTTATCAGTGGGTAATTCAACCACAAATGTTATTGATTATCCAACCTCAATCTTCACAGTTCTCATGGCCAAATATTTTGCAATCATTCTCTCTATTTAAAACCAGAAGATGTGATTTTTATTTCTGAAAAATTGAGTTTTTCAATTTTTCTGCATGCCACATCACATTGTGGCGAATCCCTCCAGATTGTCCAGTTCTACTATATAGTGTGGTAGCCAGAGGCTTGACTGACAGATGTCAAAGTGTACATTACATCATAATACATGAAAAAAGCCTATATTATTCAGTAACTTCAGATACTTTTAAAAATTATACATATTTTAAAAATAATTTATTTGTCTTTTACTGTTTGGTTCATACCAGTCACTCAGATCTATACAAGATGTAGCATTTCTTATTATATCTTTCTAATTCTCATATGTATTTATTAAAAACATGACACAATCGATGTGCAATGTAACTTTTGCTTTTTTGTGAGCTACACAGTCAGATGCTTGAGCAGTTATTCACCCAGTTATTGCTAGCTGACTAAATTCGGTTAGTGTAAGAAATTCAGTGAGTTATGTTCTCTTTTCCCAGAAAAGCTCTCCTTAGACACCTACTGTGAAATAATAATGTGAGATTTTGATTATGTGATATTGTTAAATAACATTTTGAGTAACCTTATACCATTACTACACTATTACTTAGAGTTACACATAAATTTAAAGGCCAATGCTTTTCAGCGCAGTCAGTGCAATTCCAGAATATCTAAAAAAGAAGAAGAAAAAAACAACCTCTAACACTTGAAAACTGGTTTGAAACTATCACTAGAATACAGAGATATGCAAATGTCCATTTTCTGGGTTACAAGAATAGTAAAATTAGGAGATGATATTCTTGGAGTGAAACACAGTCTCCATACTACCTAGACTGTGATTCTGCTTATTATACAACATATCTTGACCTTCCAAATCACAGAAATGTTTAAGAAGGTGTTCGTAGTCCATAAACCATTTAGGAACTGTTCTTGAAATATCCACATTCTTTAATGCTTAGTTGAGTACTGTAAGTACTGTATATACTTTTGAAACTTTTCTTACAAGGCTCTGAATCTTTGAAAACTACAGAGCTCGGCTAGGTGACAACAATGTATTTATCATACACATAAGCGATATCATTCTTACTAAAATGTTAAATAAAAAATTTTTCATGGAAATATTTCAGTTTCTATAGTTGGAAATGTTTATTTTCTTAAATGGATATGATAGCCTTATTCCAAGCCTTTTTAACCATGTATAACTTTTCCTAATGTTTTTGTACAAATAGAGATGGAAAGAGCAAGACCAAAGATGTTATGCGTGTGTTGTTCGCTCCCCGCGTGCAAGGGGAGATGCTAACCATCACATTTTCCTGCCTGCAACACTAAGGCACTTGACACAGCTGGCAGAGTATATGTTCATATCATGGACCAACTCTGATGTTTTGCATTGTTATTAAACAATAGCTGGCATGGTTGTGTAGCAGCAGGATATTACACTTACCGTTCAGCAGACCTGTTGTTATAGAAAGAGACCTCCTGCCTCCTCGCCCCAGGCCAGAAAAACTCTGTGGCAGAGATGGTGTTTTGGATCTCTAGCAGTAGGAGGATTCTTGTGTTGTTGTATTGGCTTTTGGCAAGTTGATGAAATAATGTAAACAGCTCTTTTGGAAAAATGACCACACGTTCTGCATACACAGTATATTGAAAGGTTCTGAGTCAGAGAGAAAAAAAAAAAAAGATCTAGATGAAAGGAACCTGGTAAATATAAGAATGAAAAAACCCATTCAGTAGTGCTGTTTCATCTCTAAGAGATGCTTTATTCAGCAGCGGGTATCAATCCCCACAAGTAACATCTGCTATCAGAGGATTTGCAGGTACACCTTTGTTCACTGCTAACCGAATTTGTGTCAGTATTATAATTCAGCAGATTTCTGCTTTTCACTCAAACCAGGATTAGCATTGACTTGGGCTGGAGGGCATTCAAGCTGCTGTTCTTCTTTTAGCTATATTTCTCTGTAAACATCTAATTGTTTCAAAAAGTGATGTACAGTATGCAAAAACCTGAATTCAATGCAAATAAGTCTGTGCGGCTCTAAAGTTAACAGGTGTTCTCATTAGTGTAAGTAGACAAGGAACGATTCTTGAATGTTTTATAAACACTTATGGCCAAATACGTTACTATAAGTATAAAGATACTTATAGCACCATCTCTTTTTCTTATTGTGCAATCTCAGCACTTATTAATAGGAGACGTGTCAGTAAATGAAATACTCAAAACCAGTACTGGCTTCTGCCTGCAAATGATGTAGCTGTAAAATGCTCTGCTACTGATGAATACATTTCTGGCTAAAATAAGAATCAAAGGAATGAAGTCTTTACACATAACATATATATTTTAAATATATATCTTTGACTATACTGAAAGTAGAACATACATTCTCCTTTTGATTTTATTTTTTGTTTGTTACAAGGACTTATCATGTTGAATCTCACTCACATATATCATAAAGTGTGATAACGTGCATATAAATTGGACAGGAGGATCATTCATCACTAGCTCTTTCCTGGCTGGTAAAACTAAGAAAGACGGGACTTCTCTAAGAAACTATTGCCAATATCGCTGTATGTGGCTGTGTAATATATGGCTTCGGTTTGCAAAGGCAGTAACAATAAAATGCTACCCCAAGGAGAAAAGTAGCTTGCAGTAGGTGTTCAGACATTGCCTTCAGTCTTCATCTGCGGACAAAATCGTTTGTTCCCAATTTCCCACTACGCACAGACTGGTCTTAACTACTCTCTCTCGCCTCTCTGTTTTGAGCCAGTTTTGGCTCTTCTTTCTCGCTTCGCCAGGCTACGGCGACTGCCTTCTCCCTGCTTTTGGCTGAATGACCAGCAGACCGAAGCCTCCCACACTCGTGCGCGGGCGGCACGGCGACGGGGCTTGGCGGGGAGGCGCGGCGGTGGCAGGAGGTGTGCAGGGCCCTGGAGCGTTTTAGGGTAGAAAGTATGATCTTGTTTGGACAGGGCACTCATTTGATCTTATTTCTAATCCGCTTCCGGTCCCTTGCTAACCTGAAGGGTGAGGGGGTTTGGGTGGCTCAGCTGGGACATCGCAGCTGCCTTGCCCACGGGAAAAGGAAAAAGATGCACACAGAATTATTGTGAGAGTCCAGACTGCTTTTGCTACAGGCCTCAAAGTTTAACTTTGCTTGGAGGTTTAACTAAATGCATTTAGGAACCTTGTTTGCATTTCCTCACCATCCTCTGAAGGAAAGTCCTGTTTCCAGAGCCCAGTCCGAGCAGCCAGCCTGTGCCTCATGCAGGGGATAAAACCAGCATAGCAGATTAGCAGGAGATACTTTCTCCCAGTTCGTTCCTTGGAATATTTAGCAGAAAACACTTTCTCTTCCATTCCTTTCCCTTCCCTCAAACGACATGTGTTTTCTTCCCACACTTTCAAGGGAAGGAAAAGACAAGACCTGGACAGGGAGTGAAAAAAGGGAGAATGACAACTCGTTCCTTCAAAATAAGTAAAAGCATCGCCTGTGCCCACAGGTACAGCCCCAAACCTTTCTCCCTCCGGGGGGTCTATTTAGACTCTGTATTTAGTCCGAACTCCTTTTCTTGACCACTGAGGAGTTTTGACCTGTCCAGGCCTAATCAGCTTAAATCATGACCTCCTGTGTGTCTGATATCTTCCGCAGAAGGTAAAATAAATTCTGCATCTGAGATTCTTCACAGCCAAGAAGGAAGGGAGAAGGGTGCAAAGAGAAGACCTGATTCTCTCCTCCCTGATATTAATGTAATTCAATAGGATTGCACAGCAGAAGGGAAACGTTACACTCATTTTTTTTTTCTGAACAGAGCCAGAGTTCATTATTTCATTATTATATTATGTTGAAGAATTCTGTCCTAAGAAATTACCAGGAGAAAATTATTTAGGTACAATTTCATTAAAAAACTGTTCTTTCTTGGAAGTTTGACCCCAGACTTCAGAGTGTTAAATCCACTTCAGATCCATTTGTGTATTTACCCCAAACATTACGTTAACTCCTTTAAAAAGCAAATTACTTGTATGAGCAGGTTGTTTTGATATGATGAACCCGTGAAGGTTTCCAGAGAAAGGACAAACAAATCAGTCATACCGTAACACACTGAAGACGTATCTTGTAAACATCTGGCAGCGATTGCTCTTACAATTGCTAATACTGAGGAAGTTGTGAAAATGAAGGATCTATTTGTTGCCTTTTTGCAATGCTTGGTTTTCACAGTAATTTTTACAGAGTCAGAAGAAACAGGGTAATTATAACATAAGGTTCAACATCTTTAGATATGTAGAACATTTTCTGTTGCTTAAAACAAATATTCCCAGAGAAAGTATAAAACATTTTTCTGACTTGCAAAGTTTTTGCAGTCTATCATTTAAATTACTTAAATAAAGGGAGCTTTACTACTCCCAAAAGCTGAGAATATAACACCCGCCATGCATATTAGCTTGATCTTTTTGACAGACCAGAAAAGTGTTTGTGTGTGCCAATTAAAACAAAAATGGATCCCCAGTGGCTTGTTCCTCACACAACTTCTGAAGACTGCTATCATTGTATGCCGGGGTAACCCTGGATAAGGCGGCTATCCAAAGTAAACAAACTTTTCAAAACTTTCATGACAGATGGGGGTTACAAATGCATTTTAATAAGAGAGTTGCCAAAGCAACTTTTTTGCAATCAGCATATATTTACTTAACATCTAGCAACATTGGGAACACAAGACAGATACTTTCTCACAAAATGTTTTAACAAATATCATTTTTTTGGAGAGATTGGTTGAAGACCTTTTCTTTCAAGCTGATATTTCCCCCTCACTTCAGTGTTAACTTTGCTCTACATCCAAAGGACTGTTAGATTGGTAAAGCCAGACTGGAATATGAGACAGACAATCTGCTTGATAATGAGATTTCTTTGGTAGTCATAAACATCTTAGAGTCCTTTAAGCAATTTAACTATCAGCATAACCATGACTACCTCCATAGGCTGAATCATATAATGGATATGTGATGCAATATAGATATAATGCAGCTGAATAGTGATCCTTTTGTTTTCTTATATTTGCATTTCTTGAAAATCCTACTTTCAGCTCACTACATTACAGCATAGAGAGATATTTTATTTATCCTTTCTGCTGCTCACTCATTCAGCATAAACGCATCCAAGAGACTGGATTATCTGTGAGAAAGAATTTGAGATCAACTTCCAGAAATGCAGTTTGACTTTTGACATGTTTTTAAAAACTTGCATGTCTCTGTCCCTGTTTAATTCAAGTCAATTAATTAAACCACTAAGGAGTACAGTGGCTCCCAACCTTAATTAATTGTACTTCTACTATGGGTGTGGACATATGGGTATCTACATTTAATGCATTTATTCTTAAGCTATATTATATTCTAATATATATTTTTAAAAAGAGCATTAAAAGAGACAAAGAAAGAAAATTCCTAGTCTTTCTCTTTCTTTTCCTTTTTTTTTGCAAGGGTGTTAAATCGTAGCATTTTTACCAGCCTTTCTTGTGGAGGAGCATGTATGTATATTTAAATTCATAGCTCCTGCATGCGCGTAGATTGCTGTCCCCTACAATGTTACGTACGGATGCCCTGCATGGGAGCCACCCCTGTGACTCCGTGACCCTCTCGCCACCTTTCCTTCCCAGCCTTGGTGGCTGCCATGCAGATGGAGAGTGGCGTGTCCGCTGTTACGTGGGCTGGGGGACTGGACCCCATTCTGCAAAAGTATCTGAGGAAAATTGAAGAAAAAGCCTCGAATCCTCTTCACTGTGGGAATCAGGATCATTAACATGATCAGACAGAAAACTTGTAGGAGAGCAAGGTTAGACGAAGGGAGCAGTGGGAAGGGGGAAGAGTGTTAGCTTTTGAGCTAGAAATGCTCCAGCGACTCTCTTTTTTTTTTTTTTTTCTTTCTACATATATCAAGGGCAGCAAGCCCAATACACAGTGCAACAAGAGGAACACATTTTATTGAATTTCTGCACGCAGAGGTATCTGTCAATCCAAGTTTAAATCACTTAGTGTTCACCACAGGCTCTGGAAGTCCCAAGTGACATCAAAATGTAGGTTTTCTGCACTGTGGATTAGCGTCTGTGTAGGGTTTCCATGGTCCAGAAGTGTCATGAAGTAAAGCTTCATATAACCTACCCCCGCGGTCTAGCGTTTTTTTCAGAATGTCCCGCAGTCAGAGGGAGTTGAACAAAGGCTTGTTTCAGTATTTGGCTGAAATAAGAACTGTACGGCAGTTTCCTGGTGGCCCTGCGTGAGCCATACGTAGCTTTTTGAGCCGCTCGTTTCGTTCTCCGCAATTGCAGAGAAGGGACTGTGAAAGGTTTTTGCTGCAGTTCTCTTTCCCCCGCAGGATTTTTCACTTCCTATGTTAAGGTTTGTGCTTGGCATTGTCTGAAAATAGTTCATCACTGCAAATAATAGCTGTAGTCACAAGAGATGCAGAAGTACACTTTGAAGTGAGTGAATCAATAGTAGGGTTTTGTATTTTTGTTTTGCTGTGTGAATTTCTCCTGCTGTCCCATATCGCTGTAGAGTGCCTATCAGTAGGAACGCTAAAATTGCCTCCATTCCTGTTATGCAGCTAAAACAAATATAAGAAACAAATGCATCTATAGAAAAGCTTATTGGTAAAGAACTAGAGGGATACCACGAAGGATGCCTTTCTCACAGTAATGCAATAGCTCCCAGCCCAAAGCTAGCAAGAAGACTATGGACAAAAGGCCCTGGGAATTGGGCTTGTTCCGTGACGCTTCTCTGTCTCTGATCTCCTGTTTTCTGTTGGCATAGGTATAATAGAAAAGGGAGGAGTCCATGAGACATGTTTTGAAAGGTGATCCCGATGATCTGCAAAGCTTTAGGAAGTGCTGGAGGAATGCAGGCGTACTTGGCGCATAACGTGTCCCAAAGTGCAACTTAGCACAGGAAAAGAAAACATGATTCATAGGAATTTTAGGGACTATTGGTCCTGAGTAGGACATAAAGTATATTTATATATTATTAAATTGTAATGGTATTAATTAGCTATAGTCTCCTCTTTTTGTTTAATAACATAGGATCTTGTTGCGTACAGCCTTGGTGCAGCACTATGGTGACGTGCAAAAGAAGTTCACCCCTTCATTTGCAGCTTCATAAGGTGACAAGAGAAATCCTTAATAAGCCACAACGAAAATATTGCAAAAAACGTTTCACACTCCCCACCTCCCCGCCCTTTACACACTATGTTGGCCGCCTAACAGTATATTGAATTTAACGCACATTTACCTGGGGTGAACCTATATTTTCAGATGATCAATGTTTAACAGCAGGACTGTGCTCTAGTTGATTGAGTAGCTACCACATGAGAGGATCTAGCTTTTTAAGTGATTTTCCCAAGGTAGTACGGTAAGAAAGGGAAAATCCTGGAATCCTGATTCCACTGCAACCAGCCGGAAGGACAAACCCTTTAAAAATAGGAGGGTTAATGTCCATTGCCACTCCTCGTGGGTATTTATGGTTGACACCAGCATCGTAATTCTGCATAGTAAGGTAATGTTAGTTCCAGGCTGTAGCCCTTGCAAAAATGATCTGCAAAGAGAGGGATTTCAGGAAATATTTAAATAAAGGACCTGGCACAGTGGAGACTGGCAGCTCTACACTTAGAGAACTTTTTTTTTTTTTCAGATTTGTCTTTCATTTTTTCTCCAGTCTCTCTGTTTATTTCAGCAATGCCTGATACAGGGATGGTGCGTTAGCACGCCTTAATATTGAACAATTTATGCTTGTTGTTAGTTATACATCATTTAGGGCTGTGATCATAAATTGTTCAATCACAAGGTTTAGTCAAAGCTAGCATTCTTTACTGATGTCTTTTCCCAAGGGTGTTGAAAATTCGATTGTTCAAAGTGCAAATATGGTTTAGCAATCCCTTCCAAGAACCATTTATCAGAAATCCTAAGGAGGTAATATATAAAAGTGGGCTAGGAAACCTGCACATTAAATGGGATTTACCAGCCAAAGCCTTTGGAACTGCTTTCCTGTGAATGACTGGAATGGAGCAGAACAAAGTCAATTACTGACTGTAATTAAGGAGTGGATGCATTTAAACTGTAGAGAGCAGTAGCAGTCTTCTTGAAACTGTCTAGTTACTCTGAAGATTAGTCTGAAGAAAGAAAGAAAAGGACTTGAACTATATCTTACAGAAAGTATATTTTAAATGAATTCTCTTCCCTCTACGCTATGATCTGTTTTTACAGATTTGCTCATAAAACACTGATAATATATGATTATCAAAATAACACATTCAGACAAAGAAACTTTCAACATATATTTTTGCTTTGGTCTTGTTAGCAATGGAGTATCTCTTTTGCATATCATACAGTACAAATGTTTATGCAGTGCTGAATACCAGTGCTGAATACTTGTATTTTAATAAAGCCTGAATTTACTGAACGGAAGACTGAACTATGCTGTGTCCTTCTTAAGCCTTCAAAATACAGTAAATCTAATTATATATGTTGCCCTTACTTTGAAAATATTATTCCTTTTTACAATTTTAATAATGATTTGTTTATGCTGGAAGAGAGGCATTCGATTGAATTGTTCCCTGTGTTTAGTCTAATTCATATCTGCATGTGTATATTACGAAATCGTGATATAAAGTAATACATTTAGAACCCCCAAACTTTCAGTGTGATGCGGGCAAAGAACGGGAGGTCAGACCTGTTAGCTAGTTACCTCAAGTTGAATTTTTTTCTTTTTTTTTGATAAAGATGATGGCAAGCGTGTGAGGTAGCGGCGGTTAACGTTAGGGCTATGGACTCACGGCCCGTGCCATGAAAGGGAATTAAAATTTTCCAAGCAATTCCTCCAAGCCCACGGCGAAGGGAGTGAGGCACGGCGGCGGGCTGCGCAGGGCCAGGGCCAGGGGCAGAGCAGCGGGGTCCCGAGCCCGCCGCTGGGCGCCCTTCCCGCCCTGCCCGTAGCGCTCGGACAGGGTGTCTCCCCTGGAACCGTACCGACAGGGTTTTCCTTAGGGCTGATGCCTTTGGAATCGTTCCTTACAGGCGTTTCCTCAATAACGGGAGGGTTGTAGGACACTTAATAAAACATTAAGCTGTTTTGTCTGCGGGTTTTTTTTCCTTTTTCCTGGTAGTATTTCAGTTTAAAGGACGACGGGCAGCACATATCTGTGGTTACCTTTATGCTTTAGTAAAACCTCTTGACGTGGGTAGGGTATAGTGCACCAGCAGCACTTGAGGTGCCTTGCTTTAAAGAAATAACTGTGCCAGCTCTTCACGGCTTTGCTCTGCTTTTGCTCACTCCTTGTTCAGACAGAAACCTTCGCCGTCGGGGGCGTTCTGCTGGTCGCGGAGAAAGACCTGAGAAGCCGTAGGTCTTGGTGCTGAGGTCCCCTTCGAGGAGCAGCCTGATGGACAGATTTGCTCCAACCCCTTCCAGAAGTAAAGCTTTTGCTTCGGAGCCCGGCTGCTTCGGCGCGCGGGTGGAACGAGCTCCTGCCTCTTGCAAACCGTCGCGGCGACGTAACCCTCCGCTTGCTCCTCTGCGCCTCCCCGTCGCTGCCGTGCGCTGGCTTGTGCTCTGCCGCCGCGTCTGCCGGGGCTTCGCTTGAATTGTCTTGGGGCGAAGCACTGCCCAGCTCTGTGCCTCGGTTTTGCCATCTGTAAAATGGTAATTTTGACCTGCTTTATGAAATGCTTGGAGATTTGCTGTGGTGAAAAGTTACATTAAAAAAAAGGGATGTATCATTATTCTCACAGCAGTTTGCAGAAGTTGAGGCCAGCAGGATCTGCATGCATATTTCCACCAAATATTGTTAGGCAGTGGAACAGCATTGTCAGGGGAATGAATATTCTTTTGATAAATATTTCCAGGGAGTAGGTCAAAAATGTAAATCGACTTCAATTCAGACAAACTAGGGATTTTTTTCACGATAAATGGGCTCTTAATTACTTTGCTACAGCCATCTTTGATGGTAATTTTTAGTATGAACAACAGTTATGTTACTAATTTTTACCAAAGCAATTGGAAGTGGACTCTGGAATCACAGGTATATGACATACATATAAGTTCAGGGATAACGGAATCAAATATATAGCTAATAATAATATCAAATTAAAAAGGAAAACCTAAACTAGCAGGACGTTTGCAATTAATTCTCCCAGCACATTCATTTCTTTTCATTTGAACTGCCTATCTTAACTCCGAGCCTCCCGGCTTTTCCGAACTTTTGTCACAATATCATTATTTTTGCGCTCTTTGTATTCGATAGTTACTTCGCTAAGACCATACCTTATTTGTTGTGACATCCCCTAACCAGTTTCCCGACAGAGGTCGAAGACGACATGGTAACTCGGGTGCTCCAGGAGATAATAATGGGTACAAAGGGGAGCGTTTTGGTGCCTACTGGGCAAGATCAAACGAAATCCTCTCTCCCGTGTGCTTTGCTCACCTGTCGTTCCCCCTGCCCTCCCCGCAGATCACCACGGTATCGGGAAATGAGTTCCTTCTGCAGTCGGATATTGACTTCCTCATATTGGATTGGTTCCACGCTATCAAAAATGCAATTGACAGATTGGTATGTATTTGTTTTGGCTGTTACCTTTATTAATTAAGATGTAGCAATTTAAACTTCATTTGCTCAGGCATCTCTACAGGTTTTAGACAGTCAGAAGCTAGCAGCTAGCTAGACGTTCCTTTATCTGAAGGATATATAAATATGCATGCAAATCTAAAAATGTCAGATAAACAAGGTTGTTCAACTAAAATGCCATTTGATTCGTGTCTTAAAACAGAATGCTGCATTTATTTCTCTGAAATAATAAGGACATCGGTTTACTGAGGGTTGTAAAAGCACACAAGCACTTAATAACTAATGAATTTTTGCATTTTCTGTTTATGCAGCCTACAGTATATAATCTTCAATAGAACAGTAGAATAGAACAGTAGTAGAATAATACATTTGAGCCTTTTATGAATTTTTGTATTACTTATTCACAAGAATAACACTAGCAAATAATATTCCTTTGTAACTGATTGCTGTTATTCTCCCAGGAAGGCTGGGGGTTTTCTACTAGAAGTAAGCAGGGCTGCCTTTTATTAAAACAGTTTTTAATTACCAAAACAGATTCAGCTGTAGCTTTTTCTTTCCTTTTTGCCACTCTCAGTACAAATTCCAAATGTCTTCCTTCTATCTCTGCCTGATCCAAGAACATGTTTCTATAGGGCACTGACTTTCCTTGTTCACTGCAGAATCTGGTGAGAGAAAAATATCCCCATTTCTTGCATTTTTCAGGGGTTTTGCTGCGATGTAGTTGACAGAGCTGGCAGAGTGAGTCTCTGCGGCATCTTGGAAAGGGTTAATTTGAACAGGGCTACTGTTTCCTTAAAGAGCTACAAACATTATATTACCCTTAGGCTATAATCAGCCAAGGAAAGTTTGATCTGATGATGTATGTCTTCATATTGTGCATTTCATTGGATACGTGTGGATATTGATATCCTACTGAAGATTTTGGGGTGGAGTTTTCCGTGGAGACTCAGAGCACTTTTTTTGCACGCTGTTCAGCCAAACATCTAATAGACTTGGTTATTTTTTAGTGCAACTCTGCAAGAGGTAAAAGCCGGGCTTGGGCAGCTGTGAAGAGCATAGCAAGCCAAAGCGGGAACTGCTCGCAGTCCAGAACCAGGCTTTTACATTTTAAAATATAATTACAGTAGCACTAACTCCCAGGGCAGGTTGCCCCAGATGCAGTTTTGTTTTTGCACAGGACCAAATATCATCAAATAGCAGTCAGTGAGGCGTACATAGATGTCAGCTACTTCAGTTTTAAAGCTTCACATGGGCGTGCAGGGAGGCCTTGCAGCTTCGCAGGCCTTTGGGAGGGCTACGTCTTACCTGATCCAAGTCCTCGGCAACATAGGTGTGATCAGCCAAAATAGTATCTCCTTTTTTTCTTTTCTACTTTTTTTTCTGCTTTTGTGAGGAATTGAGATCATTAATGGCCCCTGATTGTTGCTTTATATGTCAGTGAATTAGAGCAATAGGGAAGTCCTGCATTCTTTCCTAAATTTACATCAACACAATTCTACCCACAGTCTGCAACACTATTTGAAACGCTTGTAACTGAAAGAATATTTACTGTAAATGTCTAAAACAAGAAGGCAACTTAAGCAACCTTCCTCTTTGCAATAATTAGGAAAAAGCCAGTGCAATGTGGAAATCATTTCGGTCTCTGAGGCCTAAAGAAGTAGGCCTTTGGTTTTCCTAACTTAGGTGGGAATTTATCTGAGAAATCAAGATCAGTCTCTAAGTGGCATAAAAGATCCGCCATATGAGGAACAAATTTTGCATTACACTTTCCTTAAATTATATACTCACTGCATCACTTGCTGTATGCATTTCTGAATCAGTTTCTGATTCTATACTGGCATTCTGTAATTTCTTATTTCATTCTTACATATAATAATTTTATTACAAACATATACATATATATATGTTCTTTTTGCAGCCCAAAGAACAGAGTTGTACATCGAGAAATTTGGAGTTCAAACTCAGAAGATCGTCCAGCATCGAATTACTGAATAGCTTAGATACTGAATCCAAAGAACCAAAGGCTGAACACAGAAAATCTTTAAGTAAGGTTTTTTACTGATTCTTCCTTGTTTTTTAAAAATAAACTTGCCATTATGGGTAAGATAATTTTTATTGCATACAGAATGTAAGGAAGATCACTGAGAATTTTAAAGCTGAATGTCTTCTGTGCTGATATACATAACTTGCATTTAAGTATAGACAGTTACTAGCTCCATACTTTTAAAGGGTGACATTCTCTCCTAAGCAAAATAAATTTGTTTAGGAGCAAAGGCTTATTCAAGCCATTTATTTTTAAAAATAAGCAACATGAGTCCTATGCTAATGTTCTATTGCAGTGGCTTTGTTTCCATTTTAGTAAAATGCCTCAAATTGCTTGAGTGATTCTTTCTGTTATATATTTATACAGTGAATTACTTAATGATCTGGCATATCCTCTGGAATGAACAACCTATAAAGTCATGGAAGTTAAATTCCAGGGATCAAAGTTGATTTTTGTCAGTAAGATTAGAAAAGAAAGTGATCTAAAACTAAATAGTGTTGTGTTCTAGTCCACTGAGACTTTGCTTTCCCAGTTTGTGCTGAGGTGTTCATGATACTGTGGGCACAAGACGCGGGAGCGGGTGGTGACCCTGAATCACTCGCTCAGCATTTTTTAGTTTTCACGCTCCCTCTTGTATCTTTGTTTTTCTTCTTTGTTCAGCAGGAGATTCACATAATGCTTCTAACGTAGCTGCCGTGACAGCTTTAGACCCTACCTATAGGTAGTGGAGTGCTGTGTAGGAATTTGCCTGCAAACATTTTACTGTAGGATCGAAGCCTTAGATGTTAAAGAAATAGTTGCATTCAAAAGACCCAACACAGCTATTTTTGATGATAATTATCCACATAATCACAAATGTATGCACACACGTGTGCGCATGTGCGCGCACGCGCACACACACACACACACACACAAATACAGAGATTCATTAGATAGACAATTTTTGCAGACCAGAGCTTTTTGTTGTTCTTATTTCCCTCTTATCTTGGAGATTTTTTTTTAAGGGTTTTCTTTCTACAATAAAATATAAAGTAGCCTGGATGTAGCTTGTGAAAAATTGTCCCAATGTCTTCATACTGTGTGTTACACTGTGTTTCTCAGAGCAAGAAGAATAAGACTGAGGGAATGGTAAGTTTGAGGGCCTGATTCTGTTCCTATTGCAATTACTAGCAAAATGCCCATTAGCTGTCTCATCACTTGGGGAATTTTTATTTATTTATTTATTTATTTTGACTTCTCAAATATCTTTAATTGATAATTTATCAGACAAAACAGAAAGAAGTGCACACGAGCAGTTTCATAGACTTAGTCTACATTTCTTTTCAAACCTTAGAGAATTGTGAATAACCTCTGTTTTGTTAAAGGCTATTTAAACTACTAAAAAATGTGAAAATATCTGCTGTGAAATCTCACTGAATCGAAGCTCGTATTTAAACACTGTAGATTGGATTGCTTCTGAAATATGTATTCAGAACTTTTTTTGGCCCCTTGAGATCAAGTAATTATGTGGAATTAGAAAAATCATATTATTCACTTACTTATTAGTAGTCTAAGCACAAACTGTATTGTCAGTTTTCTGCCTTTGGCTTTCTGTGCCCTTAATGTTCACACAAGTATCGTAGCCAGAATTATCGGCAGCTAGAGCCAAAATTGCTTTAAAAAGGCATGAGAACTGGTAATGACACATTGTTAGCAGTTAACAGGTGGTCGTTTCATTGTCCAGTTTGACTGCAGAGCACAGAGAAGATATGTGCAATATCTGCAAGTGTGTTTATAAAGTTATTACAAAGTTTAACGATTTTATAATTTCGTAGTGCTCTTATATTACTGACTGCTGCCAATGTCAAATCCAGACAAAGGAGATTTTAAAAAGTTGGCTTAAATCTCGTTCAGTTTAACACAGACGAAAGGCAACTGTGTGTTAGCAGGCCATCGCCACCCCCTGATAATCTTTAATGAAATATTCAGACAGTTCAGATTCATTTGTATGTTCCTTCTGTACACTTTAAGGGCTGTAAAAATATTCTGGAATTTTGGATGAGACACTATTGTTTTTTTAGCAGCACGAGTGCATAGAGGACAGGTATATTCCACCCAAAGTGTTCCAGTAATTTACTCTTTAATTTAAAACTGGGGAGACTGCCTCTAGAGACTGAGTTGCAGGAATTTAGTTTTTATGCTTAATCCTAATTGCCTTTGCTTAGATTACAAGGATAAATGGTAATCCTCCGTGATTCTTTTTGAGTTCTAGGCACTGATTTCTTTGGAAATTGGGCTCAAACTGCCAGACTCAATTTACAGAATGCACAGAGTGTCCATCTTCTTGGTCATGCAGCTTTTCAGTGACCTCTCATCCAGTTTGGATTCAACTCAGATTTTACTTGAAGTTTTCTTGAGCTAAGAAATAGCCAAGGAAGGCCTTGGGAAACATTATCAGTAATATCTAAAATATCTGTGATCCTCCTTTCAAATATGTGGGAAAAGATTACTCTTTATTTTATGATGCCAACTATTTCAGTGATTTAATTTATGCAGCTAATGCTTACTCAGAAAGAGCATTTTTTTCACTCTAGCAGACTCCTGCATTAGAGGACGTACACTTTTGGTGCAAGGAACGTGCCCTGCAAAACCAGTCCTTTTGATGTGAAGAAGTCTTGTCCCAGCCAGACAGATTTCATAATTCCAGATAATTTCATTATCATTCAGATTGTAGTCTTTTTCCTAAGGCTGCCCCCAAAATCTTGACTTAGTACTGGTTGCAATTGTGCCTGTTGGTAAGTGGTCTGCCAAGTTAATTTTAGGCTAAATGGAAACAGTGTGCCTGGGTTAGACTGAAAG
Source organism: Apteryx mantelli (assembly GCF_036417845.1). Taxonomy (NCBI): domain Eukaryota; kingdom Metazoa; phylum Chordata; class Aves; order Apterygiformes; family Apterygidae; genus Apteryx; species Apteryx mantelli. The sequence continues at coordinate 46,158,181 of NC_089983.1, forward strand.
TAGAGATGCTGTCGCTGCTCATGGGACACAGGGAAAGTCTCTCTACATCGCAAGGATTCCCAAGAACCGTTCAGCTCTCCAAAAAAACAAGACTTTATTGTGTATACGGGCTATAGGAACCATCAGGATAGTAATGTCTGCAGCCAATAAAGCCAACTTCACGCTTTCCACTCAGCTCGGGGTGGCTTTTTCCGCACATGGTGGCTTTGTGGCATGCGTTTTGGTCCTTCTCTCGGAGCCTGTGCACTCAGCAGTGACCTCTTGTGGAAAAGACTGCGCTCGAGGAGCTATCGATTGTCGGAGGGGATCAATTCCCCTTCTCCTCCCCCTTTTCCGAGCGGGAACAAACGGCTTCGCAGTAGGAAGAGTGCCCTTTGGCTACTGTATCAATCTGAGGGCTGCTCTTGTCAAAATGCACAATCACAAGCTTGATAATGCAATACATTCCAAAAGCACTATATTTCCAACCTGTTCTCCATCATTCCCTTATGGCGTCACATTTACTCAGTTCATCACATTCTTATTAATATTTTAGGTTTCCTTGAAAGTGATGGAATTCTATTTTTATTACAAAAGCAACAAGAATAAATACTAATTGTTGTCAGTTATTTCCTTATGTAGTGGGAACAGTAATCTGTTCCGCAGCCTTAGGTTGCCAAAGCAAAATAATTAAATATTTTAGACATTTAAAAAATCTGTGATATTAGATAAATGCAATTTGATCTCCTTGTTTTGCCATATAAAAGCTGGAACTGGCTGAATTGATAAGATTGAATTGCATTATTTTTATTGTTTCTACTTGCACATTTTTCTCTTATCTGCAAGAACACTTTACTGGAAATCCAGTGGTTAGTCATGCAGCCACGCTATGGATCCTGCACAGTCTCCTCTATGTTTAAATCCGAGGCTCGGAAGCCACAACCGGAGCATAAGGATTTAAAAAATATCAGTAAGGAGGAAAGTCCTAATGGATTGCGTAGTATTATGTTATTTGTTATGACTTTAGTATCTTAATAACTGTAGTCGGGGATCAGGGCTTCATTGTTCTAGACACAATGGGACTGTAAGTAAGACAATTCGTGCCCCGGTGGGCTCCAGTCTGAATAAGGACAAGTTGCAACAGGTGGAGAAAGCGGACAAAAGAGGGGGTGGAAGGAAAAGTTGACAGTAAACCCGACATGTCATGCATATTAAACAGCAGGCTTGGGATTCCTTTCCACTCTTCGTTAGGATCGGGGCGTTATCCCTGGCACCCTGGCTGCAGTCCAACCCAAATAATGACATTTTGCTTACCTAAATTCCTCTTGCGGTTTCAACTGGGAGGCCTGGGCCTTTTTAGTCCTAAACGGCAACGTAGCGCAGCTCTGCGCTGCTACAGTGCTCCCAAGCTTCCCGAGGGAACGGCTGCGGTGTAGGTGTTCGGCAATGTGTGTCTCTCAACTTCTTTTTTAATAGTGGGGAAAAAAAAGAAAGAACCTGTAGGTCATAAGTTTGATTTGCATTCAGAAAAATTTACTGCAGAGTCATCTGTGCTCTGAAATCTGCTTCCGTTTCTTAGAAGGTAGGATTTAAGTTAGGCATTCCATCCCTTGAATTTAAACAAGGAATATATACACTTGAAAATTGCCCAGAGTTGCTTATTTCTTTCTCTTGTATTTACTTCAAAAGATGGAATTTTGAAACCTGAAATGTACCATGTAAATATTGCTAAATGATTACTAAAACACCCCAAATCGTCTTTGAATGCAATTTGTTAGATAATTAAGATTGAACAATGTGCAAAAAAACCCCAAATCTCGGTCTCTCAGTAGACGTGAGCTAAGAGCTGGAGAAGCCAGTGAAGCCTTAACCCTTGCTGGCTTCCTATTGCGTTTACTCCTTCCTTGACTAAAGCTTCTTCCGAGGCTTTGCTTGAGAGTTTAAAGTTTGTCCCCACACATATCGAAGTTATGCTGCTATTTCTGTGCCTACACGTTGTGTTGCTGAGGCTGTTGTCTGCCTATGGAACGAAGAGGTTGGTTACCAGGGGAGAAACACATATATTTACATGGCTTCAACTGTATAATAACAGGAGAAAAAAGCCAGGAACTTATTTAAAGCCTCATTTAGCATGACTCGGAAAAGGCCACCTAATTACAGACAATGCTCCGAAAGGAGCCTATGTGATTTGCGTTCTTCCTTTTTTAACAGATTAAGAGCATGGTGGGTTGGGAGCCCATATCCTGCGACTTAGTGAGACTCGCTGCTACCTCCCTGCAACTTCCTGAGGGCCGGATTCGGCAGCCCTTAGTCACGCTGAGTGACGTTTCTGCTCGCAGGCTGTCTTTCGATGGGGTCCCTTACCCGCCCGGGGTTGCTTCTGTGATCAAGGGCCTCATCAGAGTAGCGAAAGTGGGAAGTCGCTCGCTTTCTTTGTTAGCTTCCACGAGGTATGAATTCTTTCCCCTTCCCAGCCCGTTTGTTTTAGTGAGATGGGAAGTTCAAAGCCAAATGGATACTATTTAGTTAATATTATTTGATTACGATGTTAGCATTATGTATAGGTCAGTTTTATTGTTTATAATAAAACCAAGGAAAATAAAGCAGTAAGGTATATTAGTGCAACATTAGCAGTGACAACAGTTAAAAGAGAGAGCAAAATTAAAGCTATGTGCAAATATGCAGCTTCCTCCTGCAACGTTAATTTTGTCACTGTACATCTTATATGTTTGTGGTATTTATTTTTATAGCATCAACAGTACTGTAGACAGCTTCAGATACTGGAAGAAAACACAAAAAGAAAATACAACATGCTGTTTGTGGAGTGTAGGAGCATTCATTTGGACTTTGGAAACTGAACTTATTTTTTTACTTAGTTTTACTATAATGTTTTGCTATAACATTTACTATGGGTATGCTATTTTCTTAAAGCTTAGGGAAATACTGATTTCAACAGCTAAGAAATAATGATATTGGCATTTTGGGAACAAAACATGACAAATTCAGAAACAAATTGTGTCACCTCTGCTGATCATATGAGATTATATTGCACCCAAAATCAGAACTGATCAAAAAGGAAAAAAAAAAGATTTTCTCGAACTTGAATATCCTGTTTCCATTTTGTACTTTGTTACTATATCAGATCAATTATAATATAATGTTTCTTCAGTTCTTTATTTCATTTTTACTTTACTTTCCAAAATCCTTCCAGAGTTTACAATTTGGGTTGAAAAAGCATATTTTTAAATTGGGCATAACCAACTTCCATATAAACGTTTGGCAGGGAAATCAGTGCATGTTCTCTTAATTCATTTTTATTGAACCAAGTCCAGATTTTTAGTCAGGAAAAAGTTAGATATTAATCATATCTGAACAGGATCATTAAATTTTCCTTTACCTACCAGAACAGCAGGGTCATTATAGAACCATGAGAAGTTAGCTCACTTATTAATCTTTACAATTACATAAAAGTGATCATTTTTCTAGTACTTAAGAGTAGCTCTTACCCATTACTTGAAGACTATGGGGGAATATTACAATATAATATAATGTATTATTATAGATGTGACCTGCGACTCATTGGTCTGCTCACTGACACACAACTCTCTGTAGAAGTTATCTGTTTGAGCTTGGATAATCTTTAATTGTTTCATATTCCTTGTGCTCATTTACGGGACACGCTGGTAAATAGTGAGCTAGTCACTGAGTTATTAATTACCTCATTATTACTTAATTATCACTATTGCATACTTCATTTTTATGGAGAATTACAGCATAAAAGAAGGCATTTTATACTGCCCACTACAGTTAAGTATGAATGACAGACATAGCTAATGTAAGATTGAGTTAGTTAAAGAAAATCAATCAGAAATCCTCACTATAGATTGCTATCTGGCTTCTTCTGCCTTTTCCAGCAAACACTTCTCATCCTTGACTTTGAAACCCAACGGTTTAAACTGGGTTCTTGTTTCAGTGGACTAATCCCCTTTCATAAATCATGTTCAAGTGCTGAAATAATTTGCACATCATTTAAAGAGTATTTGCTTTGAAACATTCACCTCAAGCCCTTTTGTATATCCTTTCTCTCTAAAGATTTGTCGTATTTGTTTTGTTCTCTGAGGTATAAAAGACCTGGGTAAACTTTATTCCTGTTGTTTCAAGATTAGTGAAATAAAATGCATATTTATTCGACTGGGACTGAAAGGAGCTTTAGTAAAGATGATCATACATATGACCCATGGGAATGTTATAATACAAAATGTCTGTCTTAAAATCTCTTTAGGTTTGTTCAAAACACTATTGAAGGACTTAAGTTAAAAAAGGGGGGGAGGGGGGCTACAAATCCATATTTCTTCTTTGTTGCCAAGAAGAGAGACACCATATTTTTTTCTTAACAAAATAAACTCCTACATGCACACTCAAGATAAATTTGATATGGGGGCAAGAAGATACTGGACAGTCATGATTAATCTAACTTTTTTTCCTACTGAACTACACATATTGTCAGAATATTTAAGAAAGCTACATTTTGAAAAAATGTGCAGATTTTTTTCCCCACAAATAATTGCTTCAGAAAAAGCAATTGCAAAGCCATCATGGGCAGCATATCAGCATTTTATGTATTACTGGAGGCAAGCAGTTCTACCAGTTTCATGTCATAAAAGGGAGGCTGGTTTCTGTGAAACTAGGAAAAGATATTTACTCTTATCCCTGGCACTTTAAGCCCCGCTATCAAACATGGTTTGCACCGCATTGGTGCAGTCTCTTAACTCATTACAAAGTAATGTTTGATGCGTATTTTGCAAATTGCCATGATTTTTATTGTTTACAGCAATAGACAAAAGACACAGAGGCAGTTGCATCTGTTTGACCCACCATCACTTGTGCCATCAACATATCTCCATTTTTGTCATTTTCTTCTTCTCTCCTGCCTAGGGAAAGAACATAGCCTCATTCTTAAACTGATAACAGCTAAATAGATATATGCATTTGCATTGCAATGAGAAATATTTTAAACCACTGTCTTTGGAGCGAGGTCAGAATTAGAACAAATGACAGTGACTTGTTGAGCTTTGCTCTTTGGAAAGGGAATAGTCAGCAGAGCTCTCTGTCGCTTCTGTGTGCCGTAATTCTGAAACCTCTCATGATAATTATTGAGATGACTACCCTGATTGCAAGTTTGTAGCCAGAAAAATGATTCTCAAACTACACTGTATTCTGAGGTTTCACTGCTATTTATAACTAATCCAGATGCAATCCTCCGGGTACTTTGGGAGGAATGTGACAGAAATAAGCAGGTTTTTAGATTATAAAAGTCTAAATAAAACCGAATTAGGGATACTGTAAATCAGACTCCAGATAGGATTACTTACTGGCCAGACTCACCTTTTTCCTGATGGAGAAATCATTTCAATGTTTATACCTTCCAGGTTGGAGGATGTATTTCATTTAAATTATGACCTCCAATCCCAAATATTTAAAGAGGAGCTTAACGGATGGAAGCACATTACTGTCTTTGGACTGGGTGCATTAGCACTTTAAAAATGAATGTGCTTCCTAGGTTCTCCTATTTGTTCCACCAGCTGCCTGCTGACGTGCCAGATAAACAGTTTGAGGACAAGTGTATTAAAGAAGTGTGTGTGGTTGGAGCACTTAAAAACTTCCACTGGTGTGAAATATTTTTGCTAAACCTACTTTCTTTAAAAGATGAACTCCATAATAACCACTATAGCTCTTTAATCCACCAGAGCGACTTCTGTAGCTATTTGAGGTTATGTTATGATAGAGGAGCCCCTTCCCTGTGTCAGTGGATGGGATATACCATTATGGGAGGGATAGAAGAGCTTCTTCATTAAGAACAGGTTCTTCTGTGGGCGTGCTGGGGACGACAGTGAGATGTTTCACGGCTGCATGGCTTGCACGAGGGACCTTCGCAGTGCCGTACGTGCATGTGCCATCCATAGCTATGGCAGTTGTAGCCCTAAAAACCAAAGGGTTGATACCACTGAAGGGTTAAGCACTGTACTCTTTCTCAATGAAGGAAAAGGTTCCAACTAGCTGGCTTTAAATCCTGACTGTTAAGAGAAGGCTGTGACATATGAGCAGTTCCCCTCACCAGGAAGGATATTTGGCTCCATTTAATTAATTCCATTGGCCATTGTCTTAAGCGTGCCCAGGATTCACCCAGGAGGGATCCACTTGCGTTACCGCTATTGAAAAGTGTAACATAGCATTATCTTCCTCAGACAGACTTTCTGTAGCATTGAGTCAATTCCCTGGTTACTGAAAACAACTACCTCATTTGATTTCTTTCATAATTAATGAAATTCGGTAATAATGCTTTTGCCCCTCTGCTCATGCTGGAAGAATGTTGCAGAACTTTGCTGTTCTCGCACTGAAAACATTCTTCTAATTTTCAGCCTAAATTGACTTGTGGTCAATTTAGATGTAACAAATGTGTTCTTGTGTCAGCATTTAGTTTGCCCTTTGTTTTCAGCAGTTCTTTTCCATCGCAGGTTTGCCTCCCCAAACAGAGCTACCAACCACAGTCCCAGTCCTTCTCCTATGTTGTGCTGCTAGGTTAAGCTAGCCAAGATTTGCGGTCTTCTCACCAAAGATCAGCTGCTGCTCTGTTTCCTGATCATCTTAATAGCCCTTTTTCGAATCTGCCCCAGTTTCGATTCATATTTCTTGCCTGTGGGCAAGCTCTTCCCAGAGCCGTGTAAAATGGATTTCATGCTTCTGCATGGGAATGGCTCTCCTGAGACATCCTAGGTATTGCATTTGCCTGTTTTGTGGCTGCTTCGCTGTGATTTAGAGGTAAAAAATAAGCAACTAGAACACCTAGATCCTTCTGTCCTTTAACCTTTTGCAACCAATGCACCGGCAATGAAAACTGAAGGGTAGGCTTGCCTGCAGCCTTTTTATAGCATAGAAAATGTGTTTCTATGCTCAATGACAGTTTGTGGAATTAATTTTTAAGGTATTCGATTTATGTGGAAAAATAACACTCATACAGAACTGAGCAGCTCTTCTCAGACAACACTTTTAAAATAGATGAGAATTAAAAGAGTTTAAAATTCTCAAGTGCAGATAAACTATGCACTTGGAAATTTCTTGGAGAGGAAAAAGGCTTATTAGACATGATGGACTTTTTGACGCCTTGTTGAGAACATAGAAATAGTTCAAAAAGCATACAGGTATGAAGCCCTGCTAGAGAAAGTATGTTTGTGTGTGTGTGTATATGTGTGTGTATGTGAAGGTTTATAGATCATATATTGATTGTATGTTTTATAATCACCTCTGCTGCAGAAGCTTATAGTCCAGTCCAGGAACTCAGAGCCTAAGGAGAAGGTAGCCAGATGTCAGCAGGTTAGAAAGGAGAGGAGCCAGGTACAGCTTTGATCATTTGTCATTTAATAGGCTTTGGAATAGACAAATCTGAATAAATCAGAGCAAGCTAAGCTTTAACTTTGTGTGCTATACGTATAACAAAAGACAGCTTTGAAGGTGCAGTGACAAATGGCTTGCATCCACATTGCTAAGTGTTAGCTCCTTCTAGGACAGATTGGCTGTGTCCAGATCATATAAAGCTTTTCCTTAGGTCTTCTCTGGTCACCCCGTATGCCTGGTGACCCTAACGTGTGTGTGTGTGTTTTCATTTCAAGGTCTCTGATGTAAGTTGTTGGTCGTATGTGTCCCACCAGCCTGGTGTTTTCAGAACATTGTGCTGAAAGTGTCTGATGTAAGATCATGATGTGGGCATGTAAGATTGTGCTTGAAGGTAAAACACCTTCTCAGATAAGAGGTTGAAGGGCAGACTGTGGTGTAGGGAGAGAAACCTGGTGCAGTCTTGCCCATAATACCTTTTGGGAGTAAATTTGCTTTCTGGAGTAAATCAGCTCCTGAGCTGCACCCGGGCTTTGTCTTGGGAAGAGCTAATTGGAAAAGCCAGAAAGTCAGCTAAAAATTTAGTGCAGATAATGATCTCAAGATTACTCTTTGGCCCTCTTCTATGTGGGCTGTAGACATAAATCAAAGTCTTTGTCTCATTGAAATGGCTTCCAAGAACTTCAGGAGCTTTGTTCCTTCAAAAATAGACTTTGTGTATAATCTTATGTGGAAATATATGTGTGTATATATATATCTTTCTTGTGTATCTAATATTAAAGATGATAATTATAGGGTGCTATAGAGCTCCTACGTTCTTTTCTTCATACGAAGGTATTTCAGTTGACATCTAGCTAAGTGAAAATCAACGCATAGCACAAAAGATTAACAGAGATATAATGAAAATATTGTAATATCTGAATATTTATACAGTAATATCTGAAGATCATTGATTTTGATGGATCCAGGGCAGTACTGACATTAAGGCACAATTACAAATAGGGCAATACTTGATTTACTGTTGAGACTTTGCTTGCGATAGAGGTTATACGTTAGACATGTCTGAATTGAAAATTAGACAGCCTCTATTAAAAAAAAAAGGCTTTTGATAGATATCAGATTTTGGGCATCTAATAGTTCAGATCTGGGGTTCAGTGATTAGAAAAGTAAATAACATTGCCAAAATGGCTTGGGGGGAGGAAGACAGAAGAAAAGGTGAGGAACAGGTTTAAGCAGAGAGCAGTCAAGATGGGTACATGGGGAAAGGGAAAGAAAATGAAGGGGTCCAGAAGCACAATTGGTTTGCTGCATCATTTGTCTGAATTTTGCTTTCCTCTGGGGTATTATGGCAGATATTGTGTGCTGCATGAGAAACAATGCCAGGCAAGACATGGCAATGGGCTCTTCTGATCTGATATGCTCTTTTTAAAAAATCATTTGGGACTGGTGAATGCAAGGATGGAGAGGAATCCGTTAGAGTCATATTTTCTGTTATTAATGGCCCACGAGTGAAAATGTTCTTTGAAAATACATTTTTTATTGTGTGGCTGTTAGTCCAGAAAACTAATTTAGAGAGCAGAATCTACCTTTTTCAAACAATTGCCTACTTGGAATTCATCTGTAGCTCTCCCTGCTCATGTTACAGGTCATTCATAATAATAAAGCTTTCTTATTCTGGGACAGAATATTCATAATGTCTTTAAAATGCTCAGCCAGATAATGGTCCCCAGAATCTGGACAGCAAGACTTCAAAAGACTGAGTCCTCTGATCTCCAGTTTCCTTATTCATTCTAACCTTGGAAGGTTCAGCTATCAAGCACAGATTAAGTTTTATTGGTTGATAGTCTAATTGCATTTGTATTATCTTTCCCCTTAATATTATTTTCTTTTCTCTGTATTGGATTTCATCCAAATATTACTACTTCCATGAAGCAGCTTGCTGAAAATGTTTTGCTTTTGCTTTGATGCTTAACTGCTTAACACGTGCGTGTTGGTATAAGGTGCTGTTTCCTGATAATACAGTTTTCTTTCTGTGAGGAAAAGTTTCCACAATCTTCCATACTTTGCTTATATTTGATAGAGCTTTTCCCTTGAGGCTTTTCAGGGACAAGATAAGGTTTGGTTAAACATCTGAACTTTTGAATGTTTATCTGAACTTGATTCAACCTCTAAATTTGTCCATCACTAGTTATTGTGCTTTTCTTTTTAGAGACTAAATTACGCTATTAAATATGTTCTAAAGTAGGTTAAGTCCCTGTACAGTTTGTCAGCTGGAACATTAATTTTAAAACTAAAACAGCCTTCTATTGTATCTTTTTAACATTTCATCTCGATTTTAACCATGGCTGGTCAAACAGAGGGTTAGTGCACCCATGCAAATTCCACATCAAAGTGTCCAGAAGTGTTGACTGGGCTGATTTTATTTCAGGAAAAGACTGCGATATGTAATACATGTAAAAAGCCTGCGCGGGAGGCTTATTGCAGCGCGGCTGTTGGGGAGGCTGGCAGAAGCACCAAACGTCGCCGGGTTCAACGCGGCCTCCGCGTGCGTGGGGGCCTCTCTGGGGCTCTTCCCCTCCGAGCGCCTCCGCGAGGGCCCGGCAGCCTTGGGCTCGCTCCCTGCTGCATAAAGACAGAAAATTGGTTCCTCTGCTGGCTTGCACCTCGGGAAAAGCCACATTCGGGAGCACAGGGGAGAGAGAGGACGAGGTAAAGTTTCTGTCTGCCGTTTCACAGTTGAACAGTAGTCTTTTATGACTTGATCTTTGCTAGGAAACCAACTTCTGATAAAGTCAATGGGAACCCCCCCCACACACCTCATTTGAGAAAAAACACAGTGAAATCAGATCTTTCGGGTATGCGGTCAAATTTACTGAATAAACTGTGACGACTTAATGTGTGGCTAATCTCACCTGTCAGTCAAGTACCTGGAAGTGGCAGCTCGCTCCTGTGCGGCCCTTGTCCGCCCGCGGAGCGCGGCGCCCTGGGGGAGGCCTCGGCCCTGACCCCTCGCGTCACACCTCTCTACGGGCCGGGCCGGGCCGCGAAACCTCCCTTTCCCCTGCTTCTGGTTTTTACGTTTATTTTAAGCGCCTTCTAAGAGACCTCTTTCCTGTGTCCTTGCAGGGCAGCTCTGACTTTACCTCCTAAGCCAAAGCAAAAAGCTGTTGAAAACTGTTGAAAACCGTTTGAAAAGTTTGAAAAGCAATTGTGTTTTAACAAACAGAAGTCATTTACCTAGAAACGTAAAATGAAGTTAATGGCAGTAAAGGTCATTCAAAGTTTTACCTTTATGGGAACATAAATATAGGAGATTCTTACCAGAACTTTCATTTAAGGTAAGAAGTGAAAAGGATTCGTTACTTCATTGAATTATTCTCTTTAAAAATGACCTCGTGGGTAATCCTTTGTTCGGTTACTTACTCCAATGATTTGCTTGAGGTAAAGATAATTCAATAAGGTAGAGTGGACATACAAACAGAGTACAGCAAATGGATTTCAGATCTTTGGCCTTTCTTTGATTGCTTTAAAGATAACAGGTGTGGCTCTCTCCTCTACGAAATATCACATTATAAACTTGCTGTATTTAAAATAGAAAAAAATATACTAGTACTTGTGGTTTGAAATAACAAGTATACATATGAATGTTGTTACTGCTTCTCATCGGAAATAAACAATTTTAACATGTTGGTTTTCCTAACCTATGCACTACCGATTAATTTTGTCCTTTATTACATGAGAAGCATTAGAAGATCACGGGTCAAAAAATAAAAGGTTGTGAATATAACAGGAGTCTGAGTGCAATCGGAAATATAATTAAATTTTAAAACAATTTGCTTTTTAAATTTAGAATTATGAAATATTATTGATAAAAGCCTCACAGAAAAGGAAATTCTCTGGTACAATATTCTTCCTGGAGAGATCCCATAAGGTCGGATCAGAATAAAAGATTCAACAAGGTATCCAAGCGCGTATCTAAATTAAAATATGTGAATCATTTGTATAACTCTTAGCAAGGGTGATATAAATACAGCAATGCCAAGTCTCCCTTGTTCTCTGCAGATAATTAGCTTGTGTTCCAAAGCATAAGGCAGAGTTATATGTAGGTTTTGAAGTTAAAAGCGCACACGTCGCCAGCAGTATTCAACCACTCAGAGGAGTTTTCTTTTGGCGTAGCAGTCTATCTGGTGCTCTTGCTCAAATATGGAACCAGATAACTCATTTGTCCTTTTGTCTGAGCAATTTCATGTAAATGAGGAGTATTCACATTATGTGCAAAAGGTTGAAAAGACTTTTTCTAAATTAACTCAGCCAGGAGGTAAGCTTAAAGACTTAAAGTTATTCACATGTATTCCACAATATATGAAAACAAACAAAAACCCAGATTCAAAAAAATCCGAACTCATTACTTGTTGTAAATTTATGGAAATAATGTTCGGTTCCTTGTTGTCTCTTCCTCAACTTTTAATTGCATGCTTGTTTTCCTTCTTTGGGAAGTCTGCTTAAGTAATAATTTTTATATTATTTATATCAACTTCAAAAGTCATTTAAGCAGATGCTACCATTTTTTCCCTTCTGAAACTTTCATATTTTATAGTAAGACTGGGATGAGACTCTAAGGCTGGCAACACTGGAAATGAATTGCACTGGGTCACCCAGGTAGTCAAGGGCAGGGCCCCTAGTCAAGTCCTCTGTGTTAGACCATCCAAGTTACTGAGTGTTTGCCTATTTTCCTGGGAATTTTAGCAACTCTGGTTACTTTTCTTTAGAGAAGGGCATCGAATGCAAAAAGCTACTCCATCATGTTCCTGACTTTGTAAATGTTTAGCTGTAGCCATTTCACTCTTTACCTGAAGAGGTCCTGGCTCACTATTGCTAAAAAAGCTTTCAAGGCACTGAGATCGCACCTTTTTTTTTTTTGCAAAGAGGCTGTGTCCAGTGTCCTAATCCCTGACACAGGCACGGAGAAACCAGTTTCTCCTTCCCGAGCACTCTGTGCTCTCTCTTCCTGAGCCTGAATAATCTGACTTTGTGTACTGAAGCAAACTTCATCCAAGTCCCACATGTTTTACATTAGAAGAACATAAACTGGTCATACTGTACGAATAAAACAACCTCATTGATTTCTGGCATTGTGGTTTTTATATTCAAGTAAATGTGTATAATAGCATTTCTAATATGGTGACGAGGACCAAAAAATTGTGGAAAGAAAGGACTGGGGATGTCCTGGGTGATCTAGTCCAGTCCCTCCAGCCACAAGGTACCATGTTATGTATCCCCTTTCATAAATTTATTAAGCATCGCCTTGAATTATTTTAGTTTTATTTGCCACCACAACTTCTTTGAAAGGGTGTTTTAGAACTTCATATTATGGCCAGTTTATACGCATTTATTCTTGTGCCAACATTGTTCTTCAGTTTAAACAGCTCTTCTCCCTCCCTGCTGTCCTGTTCTCTTCTCCTGCTCTTTTCCCACCCTCACAAATTCGTAGAGAACAATCACAGCCTTTCTCAGACATATTTTATCTCGTCAAGCACATGCCAAGCTCCCCGTGTGCTTTTCGAGAGCTAAGCAGGCCCTTCTCCTGGTAATGCCCACTGCTGTTGTCTGCACCTTCACTGGGGTGAATTCCCATGTCAGAAACGGGGCTGTAGGGGATGCCCATGGCAATCCGGACCGCGCTTCACCAGCGCCTGGCACAACCGACCTCCTACTTTCATGCCTCTCATTTGCTTTATTCATGGCCAGTTTTCATAAGTAGCTCACAGTGAACTTGTGGTCTATTAATTTACCCAGGTGTCTCACTTATTTTGTTGTTTCTAATAGCTGAGTTCCCAGTTTGCAACAGAATTTCTTCTCATTAATCCCTGTTTGAAATTGCATTTGACAGTATTATGTCTAATCCTGTTTCTCCAGCTTCCAATCTCAAAGTCGCAAAGATTTTGTCTGATATCCTGGTTCTTTTCTGAGCTGATGGTACCTCCCAGCCTTGAGTCCTCAACAAGTGGTGTTTTATTTTTTTGTATATTCCTAGAATATTTCTTAAGGAATTCCACTTGTAACGTTCCTTTAATACAGTAGTTCTCCTTTCAGCAAAGCTCATTTTAATACCTTGTTTAGTCACTTCATGTTTATTGTTTTAGTTCTCTCCATCTTGTCTGGTTTAACTAATAATTTCCCATTTGGCATCATATCAAATGCATAACTGAAGTCCAGATAGATTTGGTCTATTGCATTTCCCTTTTCTAAATAAAACCAGTTATCTTGTTAAAGAAAGATATCAGGTTAGTCTGGTATGATCTTCCTTTATAAGCCCAATAAATGTTCAGATATATTGCTTTCTTTTCCTAAATATTTATGCTACAAACAACATTAACAAAATCTGTGTGGGGAGTGCCCTTTTGTTTCACAGTGTAAGCACACAATGATATTTAATACACACTATTCATTTATTTCCTTTTATTATTAGTGAGAGACAAAATTAAAAAAAACTTTACATGCACCAGAGCATGATGCAAAAATATGAATTATACAGTCATTTTATTGAATCTTTACTGCTAATGCACACAAATTTCACAAAATATAATGACAATACTGAGCACTTAAGTTGTTAGGCTGTCATATTACAGCAAAATTATTTGTACTATATAATCACTGTTTTCTTTTTCCTATTGTTTATTTCTGAGCTTGCTTCATAAACATTTGCAAATGCAGATATACGTGCTGTGGAATTTTCTGTGTTTAAGGCTGTAAACTTGAATAACACCAGGTATTTTGGTGCCCATTAAAACAAAATCTTACTAGCATCTTCTGGCCACTGATATCCAGTTGTTCATCCGATGCTGCAGTTTTCAGATCCATGCAGCATATTCACAAAACCTGTCATCTTAATGCTTATCATAAACACAGGGATTAGGGGTCAGAATGCCTGATTTCTGCATTTTTCCCCAGTGATAATTTCTGTAATGCCTCTGAGCAAGCCACTTGTCTGCTTCTCATTTAACTCTTCTGCAAAAAGGAAATAGTAATTAGTGTGTGTATAACTAGCGAGACCTGCCCAGGAACTTCACCAAGGGATAAAACAGGATGACTGACAAAAGTCTTTAGCTCAGTGAAGTAGGTAAAGTGAATTCTTTATCCTTAGTGAACAGACTTTATTGACTCCATCTCAGAACATCACAAAGGAGAAAGGAAGGAGGCTGGGACTTGGTTTTGTCACCCTCAGAACGCTGGTGTTGGCTGAAAAACTGGCCATTTGTACAAAGGATAATGCATGCTGCTCTTTCCTTAGAAGACTAGCAGCATCTGCTGCAGGCCCAGAAAACCTGAAAAAACGCTGAATTCCAAGTTCTGATGAAATGCAATAAAGCTTAATGACACGAGGCATTCATTATATATTCTTGAAGTAGAGTCTCTCCTGGAGTGTAGGCTCAGCCATACGCCTCTGCATGTAACAGATATAGTTCTTCAGGAGGATGAGATACTCTGTATAATTAAGCATTCCAGTTCCTTGAAATTAATTTTTTTGCACATATGTGATAGTACTGCTATGAGGCTGGCACTTTCATTATCCAAAGTCACAGAGACCTACTTCTGCCTTCCAATTCACCTGCTCAGCTTCAGTTCAGGTCTGCAAGATGCTGCCGAGGACTCTGGACATGAGTCTGTAAAGCACTTCAGAAAATGACTAGTTTAATACATGAGAGATCACAGTTAAGCCCATGGATCTGTTCATATGTGTCTGAAGATGGTTGTATCCAGGATTTAGATCAGTGTGTTCAGTGTTTTGAATGGGGAAGCTTGTCAGTTTTACTCTTCCTTGGGAAGAAATTTGTTAAATGCTAACTTACTATTAAATCATAAGGTGACATCCTTATATTACAAGTCTTCTCCAGTTTTAAGAAGTTCATGAAATTTTGAAGAACTCAAGAGTTTTAAAACAAAATTGCACAGTTCAGACGGCTGTTGTGGTTTTACCCACCAAACAATACTAGTGGAAGAAAAGATACTAATGTAAATCTATTCAAATTTCTTAATGCCCTATCCACTCCTGCTGCTGGTTTTCATTCTGTATGAGCCATTCCTATTCAAATGAATTACAGACTATAATTTGGGGTATTATAATAAACAGATAGGCACCATAATAATGTATTTCAGTTAGGAAGAGGCACTTGAAAGAAATTGGTTTTGCTATACACATGATGGGAGACAATCAATAGTGCTTTAGTCTGACAAGCACTGTCAATATCCATTGTCACAGTTCAGAAAGTCATTAATAGATAGTTCTTCAAAAACCGATGCTTTCAACACATGTTAAAAGTGTTCAGATATACTGTACCTGGCAGGAATTAATCATAGGTAAACCCTCGAGATTTTGGATACATGTTTTGTAAATTAACAGTGAAATAAAAGTCCTTGGAAGGAATGTGAGATCATGTTGTATGGAGTTAGAAAACCCTGCCAATAAAATATAGGGCTGTTTAGAACATACTAGACATTTTACTTTCTGAATCGTGCAAGCCCTCCCAGAAGATCACACCCAGGAAATATATTGTCTAGGTATATGATTTGTGTTTAATTTTCTCTGCTGAACTCACATGCAGTAGTCACATAAAGAATTATGATTCTTGCCCTGAAGAGGCCAGAGCGCTGTCTGGTTCCTTAACTGTGCCCGTGCCAAGATTCTGGAGAAAGGCTTTGACAGCTTCACCACGCAACTGTGTTAGTCTCTGTTTAGGCCTGATTGCACTATAGTTATTCTCATTACCTCGCATATACAATTTAGTGCGTTAAAATATAGCATGCAGTTCTTCATCTGCAGATCTCAAAACTTCTGTTGATTCTTATGGGGCTTTTGCTGTTGAACTGTGTGATTCAAAGATAGTCCATTGCTTTTTTTCCCTCCCTCTGTCTTCTAGTCCTGTCAAAGCTCTTGTATAGACTTTTTTTCATCATTTTGCATAACAATCCTGTAATTTATATATTATTAGAAATATTAAGATTAGAGTTTAGGAGATGAATTAGTATCCAGAATATTTACCTAGGGCAAAAATACAGGTCAGTTTTTTGATGCAAGTTTTTTGTCTAAAGGATTTAGCTTACAGTTATTCTCCCTAATTCAGGTAATGTTCTTAAAATGTTATTAAACATTGAGGGCTATAAAAGTGTTGTTTCTTTTATTCCTAACACAATGTTCTGTTCCTACTGTTTTATGCTATTTTCTTTTTGTACCCATTCTGTATGACACTTCCCTGATGTGATAAGCTACTGTGACTCTAATATAGTTTAATTCTACAGCAGATAGCAAGTTGCCTGAGGAGAAGATCTTGCTTTTTTTTCTTATTATTTGTCTGTTAATACCTTTTCTACCTGTGGAATAAATAAATATTTAATATGGGACCAAATTCTGCTATAGTCACCAGAAATGTATTTTAGAGCTGAGGGGGCCAAATTTGAAATTCAGCCTGTGTTCAGGTAATGTTTTCACTGCTGGGTTGAAGTGTCCTGCACCCATTTCCAGCAGGAAGAAGTTTATCGTAAAATTGTACTTTCTGTTGGGGACACCTTTGCGAGTATTGTAAAAGCCCCTGGCCCAACAAGGACATGCATGTGTTTCCTTTTTCTGTCTCAGAAGTTATTAGTGAGAAATAACAAATTATTAACTGAAGAGTCTGTGCAGAGAGGAATTATGCTTCTGTTTATGTGTTGGTTTTGAAGCATTTATGTGGATCTGTCAGTGCAATTAGATTCAGAATTTGTCTGAGGATCTGAATTTATTCAGTACAATGAATCAAATGGCATACCTAGGTACTATATGCTGGAGAATTTGAGAGCAAGCAATAGATTTCCTTTGCTATTCTTTGTATTTAGATCCTTAAGTATCCTATTCTACTTCCGTGTGGAAGTGCTTTCTACTTTTGCATGATGTTTGAAGTTTGCCAGCTCTCATTAATGAAAGATTCTTCTGGCCAAATCCAGAACCTGAAATTTAAAAAGGAAAGTACTACAAAAAAAAGTTTATCTTTTTTTTTTTTCTGGTTTATAACTACATTTTTTCTCTTGGAAGTAACATTTGGTCCTCCTTGTATTTCCAAATATAAAAGCAAAGTCATTTTAACGTGGGGATATCGCGAGAATGGTTTGGCAAGAGAAGGGATATTTCTATACAAGATTCCGGCAAGAATATTTCTGGCTAAGCTTGGTTTTGGAACATACTATCTAAACCCTTGAATTTCTGGGAGGCTTGGTGTTTCCCTCTGGTGACTCACATATGCTTAATAGAATAAAATAAGAAATTCATCAAAATAGGCTTTGCTGCTGTTTTTAACTCAGCACTATACAATCCAATGTAGAATATACAAAAGTATCCCTGACAATAATTATTCCTACCTCTAGATGTAGTTTTAACACCATAATTGCTGTTTCAGGTATAAAGCTTCCAGCTGGGTTAATGCATCTTTCCTAGGAGAGGGATCTTTACCCTGCTATCAAATCGTAGATCCCCCATCCTACCATTCTCAGTAGGACCATGTTCAGTTCAGTTAAAATATCTTAACAAATCTGGTGGATACTTAGAGCTAAGAATGTAGTTCAGTGGGCATAAAACATTTCCAAATCCTGCAGAATGGGAAATGCGGCGAGCATCCTAAGTGACTTCGACGTTTTCACTCCTGCAACATTGGTACAGGGGAAACTTCACAGAAAGTAAGGAAAAAGCAAACCTAAATATGAATTGCTACAGACAGAATGACCCTAAGCAATAAGAGAATCGCAAAACTAAATACAGTTCACTTCACTGTTTTAAAGTACCATTAAGATGCAGAATTAGAAACATCCATTTGTTGTTCTTTTTATAGCACAGCCAAGTGACTTGGAATTTTTGCTTGTCCCTGCCAAGGATTGCTCAATTTTGAACAAAAAGTTCTAAACTATAATGTTAAAAAAGCACCAATCATCAATTGAATGCTAATCTTTATATTCTATGATACATCACTCCAAGAATGCTACCATTAAAAAATGTGAATTCTATTTTTCATAAATGATGGATTATTGTACCAAGCTGTGTATTTTCCAGTAAAGTGTCCTTTTATTTGTCCTGTGTGATTACTAGTTTGTGGAAGTATGTGTGGGGTCATTTTAGTGCTGTGGGAAAATGGAGCACTCTTCTGTTAAAATCAGTAGTGAAATCAGAAGCAAACTATGCTCTGATCATCACAGGCATGTGTTTAAATATTGCTTTCCTTAATTGGCTATGTTCTATTTACTTAAAATGAACAATTTGGCAAGTTTTTCTCCCTTGACAACAGCAAAGCGTAAACCATTTTATAAGTTTGGCTGTTAAAATCAGATTTGTAATGTAAACCACAATATTCCAGGGTTGTTACTGTTGCTTAACTAGTTATTTTTGCTTGCCATTGTTTTATAATTGTGCACCTTTAAACATTCTGGTTCTGTTTATAACTCGTGCAAAACTTCTTGCTACAAAATTGCCTAATGATTTAGGTCATGCTTTTGTTTCTCTTCTGTTGGATCGTGTGTACGAAGACTACTGCAGTGTAGGGGAGATTCGGTCTGGACAGGGAAGATTAGGGAGCATTTCTGTAACCACGGCTAGGTTATCCAGGGCTCCTATATAGCAATTCTGTCGAAGGGACACTGGACCAACTCCTGCTAGGTCAGCTTGTGGTGAATGCTCCGTTTTTGTGGATTTTTCTTTTTTCTTGCAAGAGAAGATGGAAAACTTTTCTTTCATCAGTGCATTAGGGATGAGTGGAAGGCAGTAAAGAGGAACCTTACGCAGCAAGCAGAAGTCAGCCTTCCCTTAGCTTGAGATCCTTGCCAGTGGTAGGCTGCACTGCTATCAGCCTACTGCCTACGCAGCCTTTGGGGGTCGGGAGGGGGAAGAGAGCCAGGACACGGGGCAGCTTGACAAGGGTGCTGCGGGTTGGGAGATTTGTCAGAAATGTTTTAATGTCTTGTTTTGGAAGCCCTTCTGAGAAGGTCCTCCCATGGCATCTCTGCTGGCTTCTGGAGGACCTAGTCTTGAATGCTGAGCTAGGACCTCCTTTGATGTCCCGTGCTTTCTCCTTTCCACTAGCGCTGCCTGTTTTGAAAGCTGTGATGGTTCCCTGTAAGCACCTCAGCAAAGAAGTTAAATTTATGCCTTCGAAACTTCCTCCAGGGGATTTTCTGCAGCTGGCTTCTATGTTTTTTTGACACACAGAGAAGGAATAAATTGAGCTCAGAATGTTTCTCAGCTTGGTAAATGCCTAAATATAATAAAATATAATAAAATATAATCATTAGAACTGGAATACTTTTCTTTCCATAAATTAATGCATCTTGCACATATTTTATGGCATATAGCCATGTTTTCTAAAACTGCATTAAATATATACATATAATGCTTAATCCATCTTGGCAAGAGAATTCAGTCCTTCACTAGTGGTGTAACCATCCTTCTCACAGCAAGTAGTATTTAGCTAACAATGCACAGCACCCTTTGACTCAGGACTTTTAGCTGAAAAATCGTCCATGTGAAACTTGTGGGATTCGTGAACACTTCATGAGTAAACTGGTAGCCATCCAAATACTTATGAGCAATAAATAATACAACTGTGCATAACCAGCAGAGTGAACTCATCATGTTTATTCACAAAAATATTAATCAAACACTTTGTACTATCCAACTAGATATACTGCTGACCTACCGCGTAAATTTACTAAGGTGGATATGGCCAGTATTCCTAAGGATATTTGAGCAAAGTACTATTAGTTTAAAAACATATAGTCACTGAAGCCTTCTCTTTTGTTTTCCTTTAGTTTTCAGACTGAACTACAGTGCCTCTGACACAAATGACAGAAATCGAGTTAAAAGCAGATTAAAGAAGTTTATCTCCCGAAGACCTTCCTTGAAAACATTGCAAGAAAAGGGACTTATTAAAGGTGTGTTCTGTCTTATATACTTTTTTGAGTAAAAACTAAAAATTCATGAATGAATTTTTCTTTTTCTTTCCCAGTTAAATGAATATGTGCTTTGGATAAATAGTCCTTGTTAAATATGTTTTTCTTGCTGTATCTCAGAAAATGTACATTACTGAATTGTACTGACAAAATCAACATATGCTTATGTATTATTTGACTACATATTCAATTTTTCTGCTTTGGTGTGCATGTGGTGGAAGCCCCTCCATTTAATACAGTCACTCACTAAGAACATTGCAAATCAACATGCTGCACAACTCCATTTTCTTTTAAGAAAAGAACGTTGATATATTTTTATATTCTGGAATAAGAAATAAGAATGTCGGATGCTATGCTGACTAATTTATTTTGTAGGGTAGGCGGGAATCCTTTCTGCTGTCTTCTCTCATTATTTTTCTAACTCACCAACAAAATACGTTTTTCCAATTTTAACAACTTAAAATACTTGCCAGTGAATAATAACTGTTTTGAATCCATGATTTTTTTTTGTACTCCAATTTCTTGCTAAGTTGGTCAGACACCACTTTCACATTTCCTTAAAAAATTGAATCTTGGATAAAAAGACTTTGCTAGTTTATCCAAGCAATAAGTATTTTCCTAAGAAGCTGGTAGTTGACTTGAAGGCAGTAGCATTCTGACCACTAATAATCAAGTAAAGCCACGTTTTCAAATATTGTCTGGAATAACGCTTTAAAAATTTACGCACTCCCAAATTATTATGTGTGAAACCCACAACTGCACATGCAAATTGACTGGAAAGAGGCATTTTGCCAGCAGCCCCTGTCAGTCTCTGGAGTGTGAGTTTTCCAGCGGTGTGTCAAAAATGGCAAGGGGTGTTGCTAGTGCGTGGTGAACTCCTCTGTCCCGAGCCAGCACCGTGACCCCAGCCAGGGCGGCTTAAAGCAGCCACGAGAGTTAAACCCCAGCTGGGCCCAGATCTAAAGAGAAGGAAGAGAGATTATGAATTAACTTCGTACATTTTGGATGCGTACAGAGATGTTCAGTGCAATGTTACTTACTATAAGGAAGTCTTCAAAAGTGCCTAAAGAATATGAAGGCGTTACGTGGCTTAATGACTGACTGACGCTGCTAAGCTCCATAGACACTTAAAAAAAATGCCATATATACATAGGTGTGAGTGTGTGTGTGTACACACTCACACATCACACACACACCTAACTTTCAGGATCTGTCCCTAAACAATTATAGTATCTGATTTTAACACGCTGGAGGGTTTTTTTGCCTCTTTGAAGTACACTTTGAGTTGAGGGTGGGATTCGAATGTCTTGTTAGTTTGTTTCAGTTATTACAGTAATAGATCAGTTATTTACAGTCTTTTAATTTCTGGATTTAGGGTTTTTTTTAGTTTAATAAAGTGTGGCTGATGAATCTCCTGCAGTGTTACATAGGGATCAGATGTGATCCCTGCTAACAAATCCAGGCTCATTAGCATAACTCAAATCCACCTTCTAATATATCTCTCTAGCAAAGCCAAATGCATTTGGTTTTGGCTACCATCGCATTAAGCTCTTGATTCAAAAACACAGCTTGGTTCAACCTGGGATATTCTTCTGTGGACTCCTAATTCTGTGCATTATGTTATGGCGTAGGAACTCAGAATCAGCACCCTGCACAGTTTTAATACCAAAGTAATGTTACTTTGAAGAAAACGTGTTAGTTATCTACCATGAAGTTTCATTAGGATTAGGTTTTGGCCATGCAAATGAGGCAGGATTCGTTAGCGGGGCTTAATTCCAATCTACGGTAAGTCAACGTGAAATGCTCATTTGATAAGGTTCCTTCATTGTCTTCAGTAGAGTTTATCCCTTAATCTGTTAAAATGTTATGAAAATGCAGTTGCAGTGCTTATACACAGACCACTTTTAAATGTTAATTTTTAGGCTCACATTAGAATATTTTTTTAAATCACAAAATGCAACCATCCAGATTAAAAATTAAAAGCTTGCCAAATTTCATATTATAAAATGCATCTATTTATTTTTCTAAAGGTAAATTAAATGGTTGCAGAAACCTCTCAAAACTATTTATTTGCTCATTTCTTAGGGGAAAAAAATGTTAACCAATTTTTACAAGAAAAAATTCCTCTAGCTCTGAGAACACACATACTAACTTTTATTCCATAGGGAAAGACTTCTGTCAGAATTGTAAATCCCCTAAAATAGGGGCTTGTAAGAGAAGTGTGTCTAAAGCCTTGCAGGACATCTTGGTACCAAATTTTTGACAAAGAGCTGTTCTATGTGCTAGTGAAGAATTGATATAAATATCTATGAAGCGTGTGGTGTTAATTACTCCAATGCAGTGGCACTGTAGATGCTGTGAAAACCTTCACTTTTCATCAAGTGCTATTCATATTTGCCAGGGGCACTATAAAGCTCTCAAATCTATATTGATTTTTTACATTGTATGTCACATTGGAACCAAAACTCCAATAAATTTAACACGTAAATTATAGTCATGAGTAAATACATTTTAAGGTGGTAAGTTCACTTAAACACAGTTCTGTGCTCTGTTAGTCACTGATGTGTACACACTTGGCCAGAAGACTCGACACATTTCTCCGCGTTAACCAAATTTGGGAATACAGCCTTCAAAATTAAATAGCAGTTTGATCTCCTGGGGTACTTTGTTCTGCCAACACTATTATCAGAAAATCTAGAAATTATGTGATTGTCATTTAACTCTTAACAAAACTTTGTTTATGTAATATGTATCAAATATCTATGGAAGAAATAACAGAAGTAGTTAAAAAATGGGAAGAGTAAGAAGCAGGAGGATAGTAATCAGACAAGGGAATGTCACAGACCGATATGTAAAGGTTATTTATACGTGATCTGAAAATGAAGACGCACCAAACCTTTACATGACAAAAAAAGTGATTTTTGCCTTCGCTGTCCCATTTGCTTTTTAGTTTTCTGCCTATGAGAAGGCAGAGCCTGAGGAGCACATTGGCTCCATTCATTACAGTAGGCTGGGGGTATGTGGCTATTTATGCTTCAGTGAGAACTCTAATGAAGATTGTCAGTTCTCATATTTCCATCTCACTTATGTGTATACAAAATATCTTTGGTATAGAGCATTTCGAATAGCTTTGGAGATGACGGGTAATACAGTAAGTACTTTGTATAATAGGACTGTGGCTTATGTTTGCATACACACACACATGCACGCAAGCATAAAAACAATGAATAAGAGCCATGTTCCGTGTCTGCCAGTTTAACAGTGTTGTTTCAAGAATAATTGTGTTCAAATTTATATGCTAGGGCAGGGGTCTTCTGTTCTTTGGGATTGAAATATTCTCAGAATTTACAGAATCTGCACTAATACGCTAGAAAAATAATATATAAATCTTGTCTTTTAAAACTGCTTTATAGTCTATAAATGAACTTTGATCTTTTTGTTTGAGCTTTGTCATGATTTAATATTGCCCAAAATGAATTGTCAACCTTCAACTTGATATTGGCCTGCTAACTTTCTGATTTCAGTGCTTCTCTAGTCCAGAAAAAAATGCGTCTATGTAACAGTGTTTTTAAGGTTATGGTGGTTGTGTCGGTAATAGACTATCACAAAATACACTTTCGGTAAATGGTAAAAAGCATGAATAACAACATAAATGAGGCTGTGGGAACGGCAGAAAATTCAGCTGGCAAGAACTTCATCTAGCTTTTTTTCAAAAGCTAGATACTAAGGGAACTTCACTGAATTTATTTCCTAAGTTAAGTGAAGGCAAAAACCGAAACAACAAAAAAAATTGGAATGATTACAACTGTTTCAAGATGAAAATAAAAGCCACTCCATTACTAGCGAAAGGAACTAGCTGTGATCTGGCTCGATAGCCTATAGCACAAGGCGGGACATATTCTGGTTTTGTATGGCTGGTGGCACAGGGATCACCAGCCATTTTACTTCTAGACAAGGGAAGACATCCTTCCTCTGTCTCTCATCTCTCCACAGGCCCTGGAGTAATTCACTGTGATGAGTATGTGATGCTCATGAGAAATCCAAAAGTGTAAATTAAGGCTTAGCAGCTGTTTTGTCTTTCAAAAGACCTGCCTTTGGGTGCGTTCTGTCATTCTGCTGGGTTATGCAAGAATTTAGCAACTGGTTTGGTACCTCTAATAATTTAGGACAAGTTGGGAAATGTTTTCTTTGACTTGTTTGGACAGTAGGTTAAAAGTGTCTTCCTTTATTTCTTTATTTTTTTAACAACTACATGGACTTTCTGAATTATGGTTCCCAAACCCTGTGGATGGCCAAACATTGGGCTAAGTGATTTTCCTTTGACATTGCTCTAATCATGACTTGATGGTCAGAAATCATTCAGTTTATTTTAAAATATCTCATTTTGGGGGAACCTGTTTGGAGAAGGAATATAGCGACTTTTGCTCTTTGAATTCAAATGAACACTTATCCCCAGTAAAACCCTATAATTTCTTGAAAGAGACTAGTGTCTGAAATACCCTGTATTTTCCTTTTTCTGAGAATATGAAACATATCTGGTAGCTCATATGCCACTTAATAGTAATTGTTCACAAATGTAATTTTTTTTTAATTGATGACCACTACTGACCAACTATATGTAGTAAATCTCCAAGTTAAAAGGACTGGCCAGGTTCCCAGCTAGCATAAATCAGTGGAGCCCCAATGACAACCTTGCTGACTTCAGTCAGCTGAGAACCTGGCCTACTTACTGTAAAAGCATTGTGGCATTCTTTGGAGCCCTAGTCTGTGATCAGCATCATTTTAATGTCTGACTTCATCTTCAGCTCCGCACATATTGAATAGCTAGAAAACCACCTTTGAGAATATGGCCCTTTCCAACCACCTCCCTTCCCTCTCCAAAAAATTTGGTGTCATGGTGCTTACTGTTCTGACTCCCTCTCTGTCCATTCCTCGCTCTTGTTTTCCTTTTCTTTCTCTTTCCCCCTTTTCCCTACCAATAGATACACAGTACACAAACAGCTTAGATTTTGGATCTCTGGTAGTCCAGCAGTTCAAATCCAGATGCAGTAGAATTAACTCTGCATGTATTTGCTTTTGGAAGGCACTGAATTATACTGCATAGATAAAATTTGTGTTTCTAGCAGCTTGGACATAATAACACTATACCTTCTCCTCTTATGTCAGAATCTGAGCTTTTCCCCTAGAATTTGGAGTATTAGTGATGCCCTTCCTTGTCTTTTTAATAAAAAACATTGAAGCACGAATTCCTTCTGAATGTGGCCACATCTCATACATATACACCAAAAACAGTCAAACAATGACATTCTCAGCGAGGATGTGGCTTTTGTGATTTTGTTTTAATAGTTTCTCTTCCAGAAGTATTGTCTCCCGTGGACTAGATCTGCGCAGCTCAGAGTTGGTGGCTTTGCTGTAGCCTGCAAAAGCTACTCAAAAAGAGCAGGTCTGTCAGGCTCAGGGAGAACTTGAAGCTCACCAGCATGAGCAATTCATTGCAGCTGTAATCATCATTTTATATTATACTACTTGCGAATGTCCATTCCCTCCTCTTCTGGTGTCTCATTTTATATCCATGTGCAAAGCTGTCACACACACCACCATCTTAAATAGAAAGCTTAATGTATAGATATCAGGGATGTGTAATGTAAACCATACCACCAAACATATTATGAATATATTGCTCTTCTTAAAAATGCTTGTTGGTTTTTCATACTACAGTATTGACTAACTGTCTGCGTTTGATGTATGGTTTACCAGCCTGATGTAGACTTATGGTTAGAGCTTAACTTGTTAGTTCTGCTTTTGCAGCCAATTCAGAATAACTACAGATGCCCCAAGATATTAAAATTGACTGCTCAAATGGACTCAGTGTGGGAGTTTCATTGGTTTTAAATTGATAACAGCTGAAAGAGTGAATGATTAAAGCTGTATATGGGCATAGTATGCAGCTCCTTTGTACAAGCTCTTGTGAACAGAATCCACTGTATGGGAATTGCCTTTGTTCTAATAAAAGATATTTCTGAACAATTGTTAGTTTAAATTTTTAAATGATGAAACAAGAACATTTCAGGAGCCTATAGAGGAAATTATTCCTGAGAAACTGGAATAACTCTGAGAAGATAAAGTGGATTTCTATTCAGAGGGGAGCATTTAAAGTTAAGTAGCATTCCATAAGGTGGTAATTGTGTCTATTTCCCAGGCATTTGAGTTAAATAAGCTGGATAGGAAACATAAACTGTCATAACAGGAGGTTAGGGGTGTTGTGTACATCTTTTTTTTCAAGTCATAAAAAATGAAGTTTTGAAGGGCCTTATCGCAAGTAAATCAAACAAAGCCTTTTTTGCTTCTTTTATCCCTTTGGGAGCAGTTCTTATTTTTTGAAAAGAAGTTCTGGATAGTTTCTCCTTAAACAGAGATTTAAAATATATGTACCTATAAAAGAATAAGAAAATAATATTTATATCTCAGTTACACATAAATCTGGTTTGCAAAAAATTAATGACTTACCATTCCTATAATGCCTTGTTTTCAAAATACTGTACAAATAAATCTTCACTGAGTTTTCCTCAACTATCCCTGTGACCTTCAAGAGTGTAAATATGGCAGAGTAACTTCTACCATTCCCATGTTTATGTACAGAAACAGATCCAGCAAAATGAATTGACTAGATCAAGTCACAGAGATAGTGGTTCAGGAAGACCCAGAATTCAGAATATTTACATGACTCATTAGATCATGTACTTCTAAATATTCACGAATTTTTAAGAGGAAAAACAAATCCAAACCTGTTGTGTGTGATTCTTTTACCATAGTCTGTTTTGATGCCCAGCAACTAGTAGCCTGATCTGCTCCCCCTTCTATTCAAATGATGAGTGCTTTTTTTCTAAAGAAAAGGTGTTTTAAAGCTTAATTGCAGGGTACATAATGTGACTATATCCATATACTGAAAGGTAACTAAAATGAGGTTAATCAGTTTGCTCAAGAGGTTACAGAATCCACGTTTTGAAAAAAATTAAGGAGTAATAGAGTAGATGAGATTTGCAAAACAGTTTCCAGGCATTTCAAATTTTCCACCCAGCACTACTAAGTGTCCTGCATTCATGCTGGAGATTTTAAGAGTAACTGCAAAATCCTGGAGTTGGTAATGATGTGCTTATGTTAGAGAAGGCAAGCTGCTGAACCTCTAAGCACTAACTTGGTTTCTGTTGTTCATGTATGGGCCATCTAAACACAGCGCAGTTCTTTGCTTGCTTTACTCCTGAACCATTGTTTACAAGCATCTTTGTCCACCAAATAAGATGTATTTTTTGTTTCTTTTTAGTATGATTTACATTGGAGAACATTCCATATTATGCAAAGAATTTGACAGGTCTTTGCTAAAATTTTAAAAAACAATTAAGATGTCAAAAGAGGAAGTGCTAGTACATTTTAATCATAAATCTCTGTATATATAATTACCACTGAAGGCAGCTATAAATGTTTTATGAAGAAAATGTAACCAGACTGTGCTTTGTCAGAAACATAACCCCAAAACATGTAACAGACTGTTCGCTAATGCTGAACGCCACACATGCACACAACCTTTTTGAGTATAGTTCTGTGAACCCAATCCTCCATTCCTTCTGCATCCAAAACTCCAGCTAACTTTAATTCAGGCTTTGATACACTCTATCAAAATGCAGATCACATACATTTGGAGGTATTGGAATAAACTTCCCTGATATATATCTTGAATCAGAAAGTCCAGAACTCCTGCCAAACCATCTCATGCGCCTTGCCTTGTTTCCCTGATTGTTCCTTAGTCAGGGCTATTAGGAAAGAAAAGGCAATCAAGTTGCTCTTTAAATCTAAGCTTCGGTAAGAAATAATAGTGATTAACAATAGGAAGGCAAAGTTAATGTCATTGCAAAACAGAGAATGAACAAAAGGCTTTTGGCCTGCGAACAAGAAAGAATAAAGTGTGCTGCTTTACGGAGGAAGCTCTTGAACTAGTCATGGTGGGAGATGGTGGGACTGGCTATGGAGAAAGCGTCCCTGCTTCACGGCAGCTGAAGAATCTGAAATGCTGCAGAGGACTGCAGCCATCTCGTCGCTCTGAGAATTAGCGTGTTCGTTAGGCGTGCTCCCCAGAGCTTCAGATGGTGCTAGTGCTCCTCAACTATCTATACAAAAATTTGCAGAGCCTCTACGCCAATTTTCAAAATGTAATATGCTGTTGAAATGCTATATGGAGACTGTCTCTTTGGATAAATGATGATAATGCAGTCCTATTGTTTGAACATTAAACTGGCTCCTATTGAATAGTTTCCCTCATCTGTTTGGTTCATTTTGATTCTAGCTGACAACATCCCTATTACTGACTGCTCTTTTCATAATTTCTCACAAATATAGAGTGGAAATGAGGTAGATGAAGCTAATTAGTAATCTAAAAAGTTTAATCTGATTATACTGATATATTTTAAGATGGACATTCTAAGTTGATCAAAACTTTAAAATCATAAAAACTAAAAAGTAGCATTACCTAGTTAAGTGTTTATTCACCAGGGAAACAACTCAATTTATAAGGTAAACTTGGTGTTAGACCTACATGCTCTCCTCATTGAAACATATTTAATGCCTTCCATCCTTTATGTGCGGACTCTAAAGAGACAGAGTACCAAAGGGTCAGATGTCTAAGAGAGGTGATGATAATATTCAGTTTGGAATCAAAATTTTAACATTTAAGAGTCCATCTTCCTAAATTTTGATACACAAGGAAGATACACTCTCAAAATAATTTCTTTAGAGGTCTATCAAATAAAAAGCAAAAGGAAAGAAAGAAAATACAAGTTAGTGCACTATGGTTGTCTTAAAAAGCCAGTGTTACCTGCACATTTATTTACCACTATTCTTGGGTTGCTTAATTGTCCCTATACTTGCTATGGAATATTTGCGAAAAAATGGAACTAATGAAGTGTTCGATTACAGAAGAAAGCATTCCAAAGAACTAACAGCCAGCAGCAGGAGTTCATCACTCATATACAGTGGCTGGATATAGATAAAGATACAGATGTATATATATATGTATATATATAGTTATATGGATATTTTTAAATAGGTAATTTGATGACCAAAAAACACTGTAAAGATGAGATGAAATTGTATTATAAGTCTCAATTATTCAAAGTAATCAGCTCCTTGCACCCACAGGGTGCTCTATTACAAGAGCAAAACTCCGTGTATATGGAAGAGAGAGGCTATCCAAGAGTACAGGTGTCCAGGGTAGCCCCATCAGTTGATATCACGCACAAGTTTGGATTCACGCAAGATAGGGACCTGAATCTTTAGAAAGGCCTTCACCTTTTATGGCAGGTCAAAGGAAACTCCAGAGGTGACAACCTCCAGGCTTGGAGGGGTGCTAACTGAAACCTGAGCCCGTTGGGAAGTATCCGCGTGCTAAGGCTGTACAGGTATTGGTGGGTTTTGCTCTGGGGCAGAAGCTGGCAAACTACAACTCAGAAAGGATTTGTTTCTAACTTTGTCTGTCCATCTTCCACACGTGAGTTTTTAATTAATATGCAGAGCTCAGAAGAGACGAAAAGCCTACTAATAATAATAGTATGCTTTAATGTATGTTCCCGTTTTTTTTCCAAATGTAGATCAAATTTTTGGCTCCCATTTGCACTTGGTATGTGAGCACGAAAATTCTACAGTCCCCCAATTTGTAAGACTTTGTATAGAAGCTGTTGAGAGAAGAGGTGAGTACCTTAAGATTTAACACTGTATTTTTTTATTTCTGTGTTAGTAATCAAAGCTTTAACCTTATAACTCTGCTTGAATTGCCAGAGAAGTCAGGCAGTTCAATTTATAATATAGTTATGGACTGAACTATATCACATTCTGTATCTTCATTTTCTTTATACAGTAAGACATTAATAAAACCTGTTCATGCTGATTATTCCTTATATTTCATTTGACATGTTGTTGTTTTAGTCTTTCTCTGGGTAAGCAAATGCTAAACATCAATAAAATGTCAGTAACTTCCTTTCTGAAGTCTCTGGTGAATGTAATGCCAATACTTTTCCATAAGTCCTAAATTCTCTTCAACCAAAATAAATGTTATGCTAGTGTGAAAGCAATTTTTTTTTTCTTATACATGCAGGTACCTAATTTTTACTGGTATTATAAAAAGCAGTAGTACTGTGCCAAAATTGGAATGAGTATTCATTCCTATTAAAAGTTTTGATTAATTTAATAAGAAAGATTTTCATAGTATAAAAAGATGTGCTTAACACCTTTGCCCTCCTTCCTTCCTTTAGAGAATATCTTTTCTCATTGAAGGTCATTTTCTTTGGAAGGTGCATGCGGTAGATGCAGAATCTTAAAATGTATTGTATAAAAATGTGAGGCTTCATCACCATCTGTTACAAGTTTACAACTTGTTCCAGGGATCTGGGGAAACATATATCTTGCAAAAGATAGAAAATTTATTTTCAGAATAAGGCTGGGTGAACCCATTGTCACTCTCATTTACTCGAGTCTCAGAACAAGAGAACCAATGAAAAATAAAATGATATTTGGACCACCAACCACAAAGGGAAAAGCTATTTTAATTCCATCATTGTTACCTGGTTTTATAGTGAAAGGTGCAATAAAACTATCCTAGAGTTTCAAACTCTGTGAAATTCATGCTTTAATTATGTAGCAGAGAGTGCACTGGGATATTGTTATTCCCTGAGTGATTGGCAGGAAGTAAGAGAATAACAAAGTGGAGATTGTTCGGTAGGGGGAGATAGTAGCATTGGTTTTTTGGAGGAAGGCTAGAGGCTGGTTGAAAGAAAGAGACAAAGAAAGGGAATAAATGTGAGAAGTGACTATTAATAGAGGAGGAATTGTAAGGAGACATTCAGGACATGAAAGGGAAAGACAGAGATTAGATTATAAAAATGCCAAGGCATGCAGAACATGTCTAATTGACTGTTCTGTTACATTCTCAGCACAGGTTCTCTGAAAAATGCACTCGATATTTCCTAGATATTTTGTAGTATCTGACCATTCTTCCAGGAGAAGTGAAGCCAAAGGTGCTCTGCATTGCTGAACTGTAACAGCAAAATCCAAGACACCTAATTAGATGTTTATTGTCTGTATGCTTACCAGAGAAATGCATACAGAAGAATATGAAAATATCACTGTTTCTTCAGAGGAGTTCATCCTTCAAAGTGTGGCATTATTAATCTTGTGTTTCGTTCAAACTTGCTGTAACTTTGAGAAAGTCTATCACTTTTCGTTAGTCTAGTATGTAAATAAAAGCTAATCATATGGCATGAGATACAAATTTCATTTTATCACTGTGTTTACGAGTTTATATTTGATTTACAGTTTTTCTATTATCATTTTCTTGGATTAGGATCCTTGCATTTACTCACATTCTATTTACTCAAAGTGTTGTTTTTACTAAGTTCTGGCATAAACTATCTCAGGACAGCAGTAATTTATGTGAAGCTAAGTCCAATGTTTATGCAAGCTTCTGATGACATTTTATACCGGGGTTGGTATTAGGAAGCAGTATGTGGAGGTGCCAAGTCTCCCGGCATGGCTGAGACTCAACAGATCTGAAGCCCTCCTCTTAATGGCCAGATATGCCTCCAGCCAAGATACTCAACTGCAGAGTCATGGGAAATACTTATGTACCAATTATGGGAAAGGCACATTTAATGAAAACTGTATGTTTACTTTCATAGTCTTAGTAAGATGGCCTAAATACTCAGTACAGCTGGCATATTGGCTGTTGTAGAAAAGCTTTTTTTCCTGAAGTTGCTTTTTTTCTATGTAGAAAATATATCATCTATGTACTGTAACTGTACCAAAACTGTTACTTGCATGCTTCATTTAAGATAAAAGATTGTCAGGAAAAAAGGCCTTAGGAGACTAACCCTAAATGTTACTTACATATCAGTCATACTTTTCTGTATCATTGTGTTCTTACTTATCAGCTCACGGTCTTAATGATTATTTTATCATACTGTTCACTTATTGACTTTTCTGACCAAACACTGTTTGTTTGTAGATTTTTAAAACATTATCACTGTGCATAGAAAGAAAGTCTAGCAGTGATCTGAATAAACCATATTAATTATCACATTTTCCTGTGTAGAAGAGGTTGCATAGAATAGACAAACTATAGTAATATTCTCCCACAGATTAAAAATGTAGAGAGTGTCATTATCTGTTGGCAAGATTTCCTGTTTGGTTACAGTTTTATATGAATATCTACATTGAAATCAGAGGAACTATTTTGAGACTAATTTGCTGCAACTTAGATCAGATTTTGGTCATTTGTCCCTTTGAATACTGTTTGCTTATTCATCATTTCAATACAGAGGTGCTTTATAAGGCCTGGTCTACTAAAATTCTCCGACCACAATGCATATTTATCTGTCCGACAGGGATTCACTTGTTCGGTTGGGAATCTCATTTTTCAGTCTCCCTTGCTGTTAGAAGTTATTGAAATAGAGCTGGGAAGCAGAGGGCCTTTCACTACTTCATTTAATCTTTTAATCAGCCATATTGCAGAGTTGCTAGCATAGTTTAATCAAGAGAGTCAATAAAAATATTGTGCCCGTTCTTGTAAACTTGCAAGGCAATTGTCACATTTAGGTTTTTTAGAAGCAAGTTCATTTTTTTCTTCCCTCTTTCTGTATTAGTTATTCATTCATAATTTTTGATGAACATCTTGACTCAAGTACTTCAGCATACAGACCTGTGCTGCTGAAGTCAATAGTGTCTAGCCAGAAAGTGTTGCTCCCCCCAGATATCTAATATGATATTCTATACAGAAAAACCTCCCATGTATGTGATCTACTCTTTACCATGCAATGATCAGACTGAAAATATCTAGTAGTGACTTAAAGATTTCTAGCATTTCTTCACTTTCTACTTTCTTGGGGACTTGGAGGGAAATAAAGTGCTTTGTCCTTTTTCGTGGAGGAGTCTATTCCATTTTTCTTCCTTTTAGTCTGTCACTTTGCCATTGACATCTACCTTGGATGGACCCTGGGCTTCTCCTGTCCATTGAGCCACCTTTTTCTCTCTGTAGTTCCCCCGTTTTTCTTTTCGCCAGAAAGCATCTGACAGGTAGCGCCGGCCTGCGCAGAGCCGAGCGGCGCAGGAAGCAAAGCCTGGGATAATCCTCCGAGTGCACTACAATTCCCATGCTGTGCCGGCCTGCCAAGGGTGGGGCCCACTGCAAGATTTTTGGTGTTTCTAGGCCAGATATTATTTCCAGTCATTTCTTGAGTCGTATATTTATTTTGTTATCCACGACCCTTTAAAAACCCTGACTGTTTCTTTTCTTTTTTTTTTTTTTTAATAAGTAAAAGGCATGAGCAGAACGCGTAAAAAAAATAAAAATATCAGCCCTCATAGTGCCTAAACCAAATGCCAGCCAGTACTTCTCATAGCAATGCTGTATCGTGTGAAAATAGTCTGATACTGAACCCTTTTCCAGGGGGGATCACTTGTCTGTGTGCCTAATGACAGAGTAAATGAACGCCCCAAGTAGTCAGCATCCTCCACGTGCCCAGGGTATCCAGCGTATTCTAGCTTTTGCAAAGTAATGGTACTAATGCTCGGGGGAAATATAGTGTGACTTTCATCTCGTTTTTGAAACATCCTTCATTTTCTCCCTCCATTCCCAAATCCAAGTTAGTGTTCTCGAATCAGCCTAGATGACTTGAAAATGACACCGCAGGCAGCAAAGCTGATGATTGCAGGTACCGTTTTCATGCTGAACTGGACATTGCAGACATTGTTTTCTGTTGCTTTTCTTGGAGCACAGGATGCTCTGACAGGAATGCTACACAAAATTACATATTTGATTCAATGCCTAAAAGCCACCCTGGGATCCATAACCTTGCTTAAAGATTTAAGAAAGACCTTTAGTCCACTTCTGAGAAGGTTCTTAGCTTAGAAAACTTTATCTTTCAACTTTACT
The DNA here is from genome assembly GCF_036417845.1 of Apteryx mantelli. Lineage (NCBI taxonomy): Eukaryota > Metazoa > Chordata > Aves > Apterygiformes > Apterygidae > Apteryx > Apteryx mantelli. The sequence goes on from NC_089983.1 coordinate 46,192,484, forward strand.
TCTTAGCAGCTGTTATGTTTTTTTGCTGTCGTTTGTTTGACAGGATCCAGTTATAGGTTCCGATGTCTGTTTAAAGAAACAGGGAGGTTGTTGGCTTTAAAATTCCCTTACTGCTTGTGTGTTCAACATTTTCCCAGGCTTTTCTACATAGTTTGCCAAGTAAAGGGACTGACCTTTTGTAGCAAACACTTTTTCATTTCTAAATGCTCACTTTGATTTTTGTCCCATTTTATGCTCATTCCAAACTGTTTACAACCCACTAAAAATGACTGTGAATTATATGTTTGTGTAATGGATTCCTTTTGTGGTCGGAGTGGAATGTTTACTTTGAACAATTAGTTATCTTTGGGTAGATTATAGTGACCTGAAAAAAGAATGGCTAAAATTATTATAGTACCTTAACTATTTCCTTTTGTTATCTTCTGCGTTTGCCCAATGTATTATTTACTGCGTTTCATTGCTCTGAGCCCCAGCGAACAAATCACGTTAAACCGGAGCGGTGGCAAAACCTCCGTGCGTGCGGTTTGCAGGTTTGCGGGACCTTCATACTGTTAGGTTACGGCCGTGAATGCTAGCAAGACTTCGGGAGTGACCATCAGGTCCTCGTGTTTTGGGTGAGCTATTTCAAGAGGATACAGCTTGGAAAAAGTTTTAAGCACTTGCTCTCTTGAAAATCAGATTTCTTCAAGGTGTCAAAAGTTTGACACCCTAAAACTGGAAGGACCTAAAATCAGTAATGTTTGCTTTTAATGTCCAGAACTGCAATTCGATTTTCCATAATATCATTTTAGAAATACACACACTCAAAATCCCATATCTGAGAATATTCACTGATTGAGGAAGAAAATTTTGTGATGAGCAGAGATAAAGTACCTTACAGAATGTAGTAAAGAAATACAGTCATCTTGATGAAGAGAAATGAAGATAAAAATGATATTTTAAACTACTTTTCCCCTCAAATGCCATGCTGCCCTGTGACAGAAGGTTGTGTCCCTTTCATCAGTTTTATCTCATAATCTAAAAGCTAAAGTGCAGCTAAAAGCACTTTAAAACCTATATTAAAAAAAAAAGAAAAAAGAAAGTGATATATCATTACTTTCTAAATCATATCCTGCTTAAAAGAGAGTTAGGTTTCTGGTAGGAAGTGTACATAGAGGAGAAATCACTTATCTTAAGGAGGAAAGCAAAGAGAAAAGCAATTTTAGAAATTAAAAATATTTTAAAATTAAAAATATTGAATGTGTTTATATAGCTAAAAGTGAGTATGATACTATCTCATTTTTTAATGGCAGAATACATTGTATAAGACTTAAAAAAAAATCCTGAAGCTAATGAATCACACTCCGGGATCACCAACTTTGGTATGGTGTACTTCAGTAGCTGCTGGAGTGCGCTGGGGACGGTAGACGACATGAGGCCCACGCAGCCAAGGAATGTATCGATAGCCACGATACGCAGCCTCCAGCAGCTTCTTGGCATAGTCTGTGACACTCTGTGCTGTTCGACTGGTATTCAGCGCCTTGCTCCTCCACGGAGCATTTTGCATATATGTGGCCTCTCAGAAACACTTTGGTCCCGTAGCTGAGGCCGCAGGGGAAGCAGTGGGAAAGTCCAGGTGGTTGGACAGAGGCTGTTCACCACCGTCTGGTGCTTCCGCAAAGGCACAGTGTTCCCGGGCTGCTCCCAGGAGCAAGACCACCAGGTGGTGGCCTAAAGGGTATGTTCTGGCAAGGCTTCCCGTGAAGGAAGAGTAACCTCTGGAGACCGAGCGGTCCATGGGACAGCTCTGCGCTTCTGTCTCAGTGCAGCGGTCTCCGATAGCAGTTGGCCCCTGCACTGCCACTGAATAATTATTTTATTTGTCTCTTCTCTCCGTTGTATCTCTTAGCCTAACGTATTTCTATCCTTGGAACAAGAAATTGTTCATGAATATCAGTTTGTTTCCTACAAGCTCATTCACTGATTTTCAGTACTTAGTTTTCTTAACAAGGTATTTTCCAAACTGTTTTCTCTTCTTCCAGGCCTACACATTCTTCCTCACTTACTTTGATATAATTTTACATAGAGCTTCCAGTTGCTTTAGAATTCAGTACCCTGAAAGTACAGAGATCATATTGCTCCATCAAATGATCTGAGCTCCCAGTTCTGCTAATTTTGTACTGTTCATTCTTTCCCACTTTGGGATAATCTATTATGCTTGGATCCAGGCACGCACTAAAAGCTAATACTTCCATGAAGAATGTGCAATTTGTACTGTTTAGCTTGTGATGAGATTCCTGAAGTCTTTTATGATTCTATCTTGTTCCAAGGAGGCTTCTGCTCCCAACTTTTATAAGCACTGAATTAAAAAAAATGGAAACAAAACAAACTGATAAAAAAAATTACACACACAAAAAAAAATCCAGCAGTTCAGCAGATAAAGCCTTTTTCCAGGGAATTCTAGTGGACTGAAGAAAACTGTTTCTGAGGGCATTGAACTATGTTTACTTTAAAGTGGCCAACAAGCATAAACTGAAACGTACAGTTGAATGCAATATAAAACAACCAAGTTCTGAGAAAAAGCCCTTGCAAGTTTGTGATTTAAAATGTTTTTTTTTTTCCCCTTCTCTTTTGAGTAGAAATTAAGAGCAGTTGAATTTAGTGCAAACATATTGGCAAGCTCTCCTCAACCAGCTCTGTCTTCAGGCTCAGGCAATCCCACTACAGCCACCTTTCTTGGAGTAGGAGCCAGTTAATAGCGTTGTGCAAGGTCCAAGTCAGAATTGGCTGGGAAGGGTATTCACTCTGGGGCCTCTGTGTCTGCTAGAAAGCCACATTCTGAGTTAGAAAAAATATCAAGAAGTGTCAACAGGAAACATCACGGAAGGGCATACAAGACAAATTAGAGAAAAAAAGGAGACAACAGCAAGGAAAAAAAAAAGCAGCCTTGCAGTGACAATGCACAAAAGAGAGGAGAAACATATATTTAAAAATTTTGCAAACGTAGCCTGTGAGCTAGTCTAAAGAAGAAACAAAAAAGACAGACATTTGAACCAGTTGCCATTTTTTGTCATAGTTACCTGATACCTGTTTCATTGATTAATCTGTTCCAGAGAAATGTATCCATTTCTATGAAAAAAGGGGATTTGTATTTTAAGCCTTGCCAGTAACAACAAGCAGACACTCAGTGTGCACCAGAGTAACATTTACAATGCCTGGGCCAAATTCATGCCTTGTGTAATTTTATTGCTTTTACTGGAATTACACCAGAGATGAGTTTGGCCTTTTGCCTTTTTCTAGCATTGTATAATATATCTATTAGTGAACGTGGAGAAAGAAACAGGGCATTTTGTCTTCAGAATTTTCCATAAAATCTTTTTCAATAGGCTTAATAAATAAAATAAACCACTTAACCTGTGAAATAAAAAAGGATCAGACAACATTTTCTAGATATTAAAATAATGCTAATATACTTTGTAAATCAGAGATGACATTTGCACACGCTCAAACAAAAAGTCTAGAGAAAATCTAAAGGCAGCTGACTGTTTCTGGTGTTTACCCTGTGTCAGTGAGAAAATGAAGGTCCTGACATCCCCCCCTGGTCAGAGTCAGATTCGGGAAAGCTCACATTTGAGGATATGCACCTCCCAGCAATGGGAAAGATAAAAAGATAAACTAAAAATAGAAAAAAAAATCCTCTCTTTTCCTCCTGAGTAAACTGAAGATGTGAGGCATCATGTCCTGGCACAGTACACATACCATCACCGACAAGGATCTGCCTGTATTTCCACTGGAAACTGCACATATTCAGACTTTACAGTTCAACCATTAATAGGACACTTTGAGCTGACACTTGACAAAATGAGTCGTGGCCTAGAGGAAATGATCGCACACACACAAAAAATATATTTAAGTCCATTAAGTTCCTTTAAGAAAAAAAAAAAAAGCAGTTTCAGATTCTTCTAGAGTCCCTGTTCCTTAAAAATAAATTTATGGTTTTTTAAACAAAATTATGAAGGCATAATTCCAAAATGTAGACTGATTGTTTTCTCTGTTTGAAAAAAAAAATACTATAACTAGGCTATATTTTTTTAAAAAAAGTGTTACTGCAATAAAAGAAGACATTAAAAAAAAAGTTTTGCTGTCTAAATGCAACACTGTGGGGTCAGTTTAAAAAAATCCTGTCTCCTTTTTTCTGCCTGCAATTCAAGAGAGCAAATAACTGCAGTTGTATTTTATTACTCCAATTATTTGCTGTAGCAGCAGCATTGATGTGTTACATCAATGTTTTAACCATATAATATTGCAGTGTAATAGGATTGATACCTAAGTGAGAGAAATTGCTCCAACAGAAAGCTTCAGGAGCAAGGAAGAAGGCAAGGTAAGAGCAGCTTAAAAAGGAGACTTTATGTTAAGGTTTTCTCTTCTTTTAGAGAAGGTTTTTTAATTCATTTTACTCCAATGAATTGATGGGACTGATATTGTTAGCAATCTAGTAACTAAATTGTCCCTAAATTGGCTACTGCCTGATAAACCTCCATGGAATTAACAAGTCTTTTAAATATCTCCAGTAGTACATTAGCTTAGCAGATTGTTTTATTTTAATCAGGATCCTCACCGATCATGGCTGTAATTATATAGCAAAGCAAATTCTTTTTGTCTTCACGCAGACAAACAATGCTCACTGGTTTGAGTGGAATGACATATATGTAAATGAGAGCAAAATGTGGCCATTTTGTTTCATAACATAGCATAACCATATCACTTAGATCCTGAATAGCTGCAATCAGTCTGATCCAACTATCTATTCACCATTCCTTCATACACCTTTTTTTTCCTGGTGTCATAGATGATACATTTGAAATCATTCAACCTCAGTGTTTCCTCCACAGTCTCGGGAAACAGATATTGTTATTAGAAACTGTTTTCTCATATTCATTCTACTTTGTAACTGATATATGTTATTTCAGTCTGTTATTCATTTTTTACTGATAACAGACCCTATATGCCAAAACAGTTGCGCAGAGACTTCCCTGTAAGGACCTGAGCAGTCCCATTAAATGGTCAGTGGATGTTCTTACAGTTAAGGAAATGCTTCAGTATTTTGTTGGATCACAGTGTTAAACTTTATATATTTGGATCAGAATTGTAAATATCCAGATTTTCTCTCAGGATTAAAAAAAAAAAAAAGTTCAGTTGCCCAGTTTATGGACCATTTACAGGTAATCCTAAGGCTCTTAAAATCACCACAAACTTCTCCAAACCAAGAGTAAAGTGATGAGGTCTTCTTGAGCCTTCTTTGAGGTCTTCAATCAGAAACAAAATAAGAAAGTCCCCATAATATAGGAAGAGGATATTCCATGCCTCTTCTTTCCATCTTCCCAGGAAAATTCCCACAATATTTTAAGCCATATGTTTAGATCTGAGCATCCTGAAGGGACATGGTGTTACATGACATACCACACCAAAGTAGTTGCCACCAAAGGATTTTTCCCGCACCAGCAGTAACCCACAATGGTGTTGGAGGTACCACAACTTTTTGTCTACTTAAAAAAAAAAGAAATTTGGTGAGCGTATGGTATCTGTTAGCAAGTGTTGAGTTCTTTCTGGTGATCCTGCTCATGTTGATTTAAATGGAAAATGGATTAACTCAAAAATCTTTCATAAGAGAAGTTTGTTACTGTAGTTGTAGTGATGCCCCGTGGAGCCACTAGAACTAAAAATCTGTCAGCATACTTGGTATAAACTTTGTTTCATGGTTCTCTAACTCATATGATTGAGATTAAATTGAATAAAGTCTTGGCGCATAGTTTGGCAGCCAAGAAGCATTCCTCTGTTTGTGTGTGTATATGTGTGTGTGTGTGTGTGAGAGAGAGAGAGAGAGACAAAGAGAGAGAGAAATTCAGCAGTCAATTCATTCAGTGCAAAATTATCAGGTGTTCCTCAGTAGGAAGATGAGACACATCCTCTTCTGATGGAAATTGCTTTTCTCTGAGATTATATCCCTCAAAACAAGCATCTACCTTAATCAGTTTAACACAGTAAATAAAATCATTCAAATTCTCCAGCCCAGCTAAACCGTAAGCCAGACTTAAATCTGGAAAGGAAGGTGGATGTTTCTTGAAGTGTGCCCTTTAGGCATTTAAATGTTGCTACCCAACTACTAAAACAGAAGAGCTTGCAAACTGCTTTATTTAATGCCCTGATCTGTGACCTACAGGACTATTCTCACAGCGAGGAATCAGCCAAATATTGATCAGTGCCTGTTCTCTGGTTATAAACAACTATATTTGGATCAGGAGAAAAGGCAGGTTAGGAACTGCATAACAGCACTGATCCAGTGACGGACTTTTCTGTATAGGAACAGTTCTACCATCACTCAGTAAAGACACATTAAACTACAGGTTTAATGTTGAAGGAGAATCTGACCCTTCTCTTTAGATACTGTGCAAATGGTCACAAAATACTGATGTTTGAAAAGCGTCTTAATTTGCACAACAGAAATTGTTCATAATTGTTTTTATTATCTTTATTTCACTTGCAATTGTTTATTCTGATATGTCATATATTAAATATATGAAGAATATAGCTCACAGTAAGAGCTTGTGTTAGCAACTTTGCACCATTGTTGGATGTCTCTATAGGAAATGTTATTAATGATTACTGAAATTTTCACTAAAGAAGGAAATTAGATATGAAAAGTACTGTATACTAACTTCTCCTTTCCAAGCCTTCCAAAATACCAGAGGGTCCGTGTGAACCCTAGTAAAAAGCATGAGATTGGATTTCCGTCTTCCTTACATCATTCCATGTTGGAGCCAGAACTAAGATACAAAGAAGATGATTCAAATCAAAATTCTTCCCATAGCTTCAAATTTTAAAATAACTATCTTGCATGAAAATATCAAATGATACTAATATGCATTAACGTCACCCAAAATTCAGCTAACAGATGTCCAGTGCATATTATTGTAAGCAACTAGGTTCCTTCTTCTCAGAAGTCACTACTTTTCTTTATTCCTTGCCTGTCTCAGTTATGTTTCAGTTATGTTATTTGTATTACATTGTGATTCTTTTCATATTTGAAAGTAGAAAGTAATTTTTTCTGTTTCAGACTACACTCAGTAGTCTCATACACTTAGTAACTCAGACACCAGGTTTGTGCTAGTTTTATACAGTATAGAGTAGTATATATGTCCAACTGTAAAATGAAAAGTATTTCCATGTGACCTATTGAGTTGCTTCTATCAAAACAGTGGAGCACGTGCTAGTCTCTAAGTTATGGTATTTGTCATTGTAACTCAGTTCAGGATTTTTATGATTTCTGTAGCTATTTTGACTCCATTATTTGCCAAATGTTGCTTTGGTGGCGGTTCAGATTTTTCCTAAATTAAATGGAGGCAGAAAAAAGCTTTCAAGTGACCTGAACCTGTTTGGAACTGTAAATGTAGCAGGAACAACAGGAAAAATATGTATATAAGTGCAGAGTCCTGTAGCTAAGATAAAAAAAACAACCCACACATATGGAAGAATATCTAGGCACGATAGCTTTCTGTCATATTAAAAGTAATGTTACCACCTTTTCACACAGTACAGCTTAATGCCACTGTTTCATAGGACTGAATATGACTTCTGCAAAACCAAGAAAACTTTATTCACTTATTAAGGGAAAGTGTGGATTAGAGGTTTATCACACAAAACATGTAAGAGGGTTTAAAAAGAGTTCAGAGGAATCCCATGTTTTTAATCATCATTGTTTCTTTAAATGTGTGCAATATACACTAGGAAAAACATAATATTATTAAATAGTTATCTATCTATGTGAGTGTATATATGTATGTATATAGATATATATACACACACTTTTGTATTATCACATTTATATGTTAACCAGATAAGCAATGCTAAGAGTTCAGTAACTTGGTGTATATGTATAGTTATCTTCTAAGAGAGACTGCATTTTCCACACAGGCATGGACTGTAGTACAGGTGTTTGACAGTGTGTCTTAGACTAAAGAATCTAATTTTTACATATTTTCTCCCACCTATCCATAAAAGGCAAACAGAAATGTAGATGCCCACAAAATCGCGTGAAAAAAAGAGCATTACCAATTGCAAATGAGAGCCTCAACTCCATTTTAAGTATCCAGTTCTGTTAGCATATTCTTTCAATCAAAAATCCAGAACTGAGCTGGTCTGGTTTCTTACTGCAAGAAACAGATCCAGCCTTTTGTATTATGCAGTGAGGACTCATCCCCCGTGCAGATGAGCACTTATGAAACAACTGCTACCAAGTGCCTGCTTGACGTTTCTTTAGCTGTTGTGCAGTTCCCTTCTGCCCTGCGGAAGAGTTAAACGCTCTGGTCCCACCCACTGCGCTGCACTGCACGGTAGTTGTAAAAAGTGGGTAGGCAGGACCCCTTCCTGAAGACGAGGGTAGATAACCTCGATGCACCTAAGCTTGAACAGGGTATGTCTTCCCGCTGTCAAATAAAAATGGATCTGTTGGTTAAAAAGAAGAGTATTGGGCCTATCTGGGCTCCTCAACTATATCTAAAACACAAAGAGATGATGGAAGAAGCTGTTCTGTGACTCTCAATTTCCGTCCTAAATATAATCCTATCTCAGCCGCTATCCTTTAAAAAAAAAATCTCTGCAGGCCAAGCAAAGGTACTACAGTCCAGAAAATGCAAACTCCGTACCCATTTTGGCCGAAGAAGATTACATGTGCCCAAACATACAGCTCTTCCACTTTCAACTGTTAAAAGTCCAATGAGCAGCAGTACTAGTGAGAATGGGGAGGTGACATTACTGAGGTCTAATTTAACCTCTCAGTATTGTGAAAGACAGGAAAAGATTTTTCCCTACTGTGCACTAAATTCTGTTTAAAGTCAGCATCGGGAGTAAGGGATGTTTGGAGAATTGTATCTGTCCCTCAGCTTTTAACCACAGTCCCTACTGATGTCAGTAGACCTGACTGAAAGTACTATATAGTCCTATGAGAAGAGTTAGACCCCCGCTAAGTGCAATTTCCCTTAGTGTGCTGATGCTTCTCAAAAAACACAGGCATGATGTTGGTGATGATGGATCCCCAAATGAAGCACAGTTTAACCAAAGTGGGAGGATTTAGCAGAATGCATAAATTTTTTGTATGCTACTGTCTGTAACACGCAGATCCTCAGCCAGTTTAGCGAGCATAAGTTACAGCTGGCTTTTGCTGGAATAGTTTATGCTCTTGACCCTCCTCAGTTGTATAGCCAATAGGGAGTTGTCAGGCTACATGTGTTTTTAAACTTCTTTCAGCTAAATCAGAAATCCAAAAGCAAAATACAGCTCTCAGCAGTATCATGTGGAGTTGTGACACTCCCTGGAGGGCTGGGGGTCCATAAACCAATGAATGGATTACAATGAGGCATAAATGTAGTATTTTCATCCATGACAGATATAATCTTGAGCCGGTATTTTTCTTGTTACTTAACTCTTTCAGAATGTAACGTGTGACAGAAAATGTCTTATAATGCACATTGCAGTAAATATCAGTCAAGTATGCTTTATTGCTGAGCTATACATGTTTTCAGAAGTTAACAGGCACAGCTGGGATATGAGAAATGGCAATGCTGTATATATTTCTTGAACATACAAAATACCTTGTCTCTCTTCTCCCCCCACCCTCCACAGTACATCCCCAGCTGTTCTGATCGTGTCACAGAGTGGATGAGTTTTTCCATCGCCAGCTAGCCCTGAAATGACAACTTTTACTCAGACTTTCTTTCTCCCCCAAATAAACTGTATTATCCACATTGTCATCACATTCAAATTAGACTATCACAGTGTATGTTGCAGGCACAGAACAACAGAAATGGTAATGGGCGGAAAGTGGTAAACTGCGTATTGGTAGCTGTACCTAGCAGAAAATGCTTGGTGCTAGTATTTTAATGTCTACTGATTTTCACGTAAGTGACTCAAAATTCTCTACCTGAAATTCCCATTTCTCAGTCAGTGTCATATAACCACAGTGCCAGTCAGGTAAGAATTTTAGGCTTTACATCTCTGAGGACATAAGGCTGCTTATATGCTAAGAGAAAGGGTTGCTGGTGAAGGGCCACTCAGCTTTTGAAAACTCTGATGCTCCTGAAAGACCATTTGGGCACCAAAGAAAACGTGTACGTGATAAGAACCATATACACTCATTTCCTGCAGAGAAGTTAAGCACTGGTCAGAATGGACCTACCAGCCTATATGTGATAAGTAGTGACTGCAGTAAATGAGAGCAAATAGGAGTAGTGAAGGAGGTATTAAGACAGAAATGAAAAACCAAAACCCATAAATTAAACATCCAAAAAATTAAATACTAATATGCTATATAAAGATAAAATGAGTATTTTCAAATGTTTGGTGATTTTAGATATTAAATTATGTTGCATAAAGGAAGACAATCGTGCACAGAGTAAAATAATGCTATTTTTTTTAAGCTGCCATTCTGTTTAAACCAGTGAACTGACATGTGTACTTGAGGTCTGTATTTGGTAGGGTTTTTTTTTCCCCCTTTATCATAAACCTTGTTGATTTAAAAAGTGAACAAAGATGAATCAGGTGGTAAATATATTCATGTAATCATTTTCATTAATAAGACGTTATAAATAATAGAGGGGAGGTTTTAAGTGTATAATTTTCTGTAACACAATTGAGATTTTTCCACATCTTCAGCAGTAAGTTAATTAAAATCACCTGCATTTTCTTGGGCGGACACCAAATGGATTGCAAACAAAAACAGATTAAAATAGCTGTAGCTCATGGCATACAGATGACAAGATTCACAAAGAGGACAATCAGGCAATGAAAACCTCCTCTTTTTCAAACATTTTTAAAAGAAATTCAGCTCTTGTGAGTCTCTGTAAAAAGACGTTTGTAAGTGTTTCGCTGAAAGACTAGAATGGCTTTGTTTCTGATCCCATGATGAGTGAAAGAAATGTTTAAGAAAGATCACTTTACAGAGAGAATCAGACTGAAATGTGATGACTGTGATTCAAGCCAAGCCAAAAATTACAGCTCAGAATTAAAGGGGATGGACGTGGCTTGGGAATCCATTTTCCCACATTCCTGAATCTCAATCATCCCAGCCAATGTTTAAAAGAAAATACAGTGGAAAACAATGAGGTCACTTTGTTTAGCTGCAAGTAGTGGGACTATCAGAATGGCAAAAGCATATTTTGGAGGTAACTGCAAAATTACAGTGAACATGCTGCATGTTCGAGGGCTTCATTCAAAACAAATAGCTTCAAAGCTTAGTTTTGTTTCTTGTCATTGTGAGCCTTCTGAGCAAGTCTTGCTGTTTCTGAGGCTTTTAAACCATAAACTGCTTGAATGTCAAAGACAGTGCAACACAATAGAGAAGAAGATGTAAGACATAGCAAGCTTGATTTAGGCATTGAACAGCAGCCCTGCGTAGCACTGAACTGTATACTAGTTTAAATTGCACTCGTTTTGTACTGTCACTGCCCTTATTTATTTGTATATAAATATCTATGCAGAAATTCTACCATCAAGTGATATGAAACAGAATAAAGTATATCATCCATCATCTTCACTTGTTACTTATTCTCGGTATGTAATGCTCATATTCAGTGTTGTAATTGCTTCCATTAAACAGTTTCTACAGGGTCTTGAAAACAATAAGATCTTAGTCAAGCTTTTCTCCTTTCATTGCATCTTGAAGTTATTACTGCGAGAAAAAATTAGATTCTTTTTTTTATGTAGAAATGCCCCTCATCTTCTTGATACTCTTGCAGTCAAACATAGAATTATTTCTTGTTAGCTAATTTCCTAAAGAGATTCACCAAACCTCATGTCAGACACCTCCTATAGAGTCATTTCTTAGCTCATTAAAGCTAGTACATTTTCTCCCTCCTTTCTTTCCCCCACTACCTCTGCCTTTACTAAATGCTGATGCAGAGTTGGATTTCCACTAATAGTAGACAAAAGAAAATCTTGTTCATGTTGCTTTCGATGTGGGCTTGTCTGTCCCAGTCCTGCAGCTAGGCAAGGCTGAGGTCATGAGTCTAGTACCCCTAGGAAGTTCGTCTCTGCACCCCCTTTTTGAAATGATGAATGTATTTTAAGCATTGTGTTATTTGCTTCAATATCTGACAGAGTGTTCTACTAGGGCTCTTATCTGTAGTGCCTGAAGAGGTGCAGTCTCTTTCCTGCTTCTGTTTGATATTCCCCTTTCTATAATTCTAGGGATCGCATTAGTCCTGTTTGTTATAGCACCAAACTGAGAGATCATGTTAAGCTAATCATCTAAAATAACCCCAAAGTCCTTTATAACCTACATCCAGAGTTTCCACAAATGTTACCCTGTGTTTCTCTGTATGAAAACTTATTTTACTGCACTGTGACCATTCAGGGTGGCAATTCAGACCTTCTGTAAATTTACTTGTCCTCATCATTATTTAATACCTTCCTGATCTTTGGGTCATCTGCTTACTTTGCCAAAAGAGATTTTACATCATTGTCTAGATCCCTGGTAAAGGTATTGGATGGCACTGGACTGAGAGCTCCACTCTTGAGAACGCTGCCAGTAATGACCTTGTTAACTGATAGCTCCCATTAACTACCACATTTTGAGCTCTGTCATTGAGCCAGTTTTTAATCCATGTAATATATGCCCTGTTAATTCCATAAAATGCAAGTGCTTTAATCAAAACGTCATGTGGTACTAAGTCAAAAGCCTCATGGAAACCCAAATATACTATTTCAACACCGTTGCCTTTATCAACCAGACCTGTCAAAAATCCAATCCTATCAAAAAAATGCAACAAGTTTGCTTGACAAGGCCCTGATTTCCATGAAACCATTCTAGTTGGGATTAATTATATTTCCCCATGAATTATTTGTTCATAGAGTCCTGAATTAATTATTTAAGTAGACTGTCTGGGACTGAGGTCAGTCTAGCCAGTCTACAAGTGCATCCCTCTTACTGCTTTTTAAAAATCAGAACTCTTCTGCCAGTCTTTCAACCTTAGCCATTTTCAAGTATTTCTCAATACCATATTTTATTTGCAAATGAGAGACACAAGTATATCATGATCACTGATAGGCAAAAACAGATTTTTTATGACAATGATTCTCTCTCCATCCTTCAGAATGACTTCCAATCTTACCTCCCGTTCAGTCTCCCAGGTTTGTTTATCCTTGTCTGTCTGGCAGCTATCTAACGTGACATTCCATGATAGTTGAGTACCTTCTCTGGGCTAGGAATGGGACTGGTCTGCAAATCAGATGTTAGATGTTGTTTTCAGCCTCACGAATGTGATCTTTTGACTGGAAGAGTACAACAAGTGGATAGTTATAATGACCAAAATGGCAGTTTTGTTCCAGTAGAACGGAGCAAACACTGGGGTCGGTCTCTGGCCTCCCTTCGTCAACTCTTTCCCCAGAGCCGACCCAGAGTGCACCCAACACCACCTGATGTGACACCAGCTCAGACAGCCAAACGCAGGACAGAGATGTCAGGGACACTGAAAGCTGGGCTCAGATATTCCCACGTCCAAGCGGAGCTGGCGTTCAACCTGAGCTGCTAAAGCTGCGTACCACGTTTCCCAGTTCAAGTCTTTGCAGCTCACCCAACCTCTGCATTGCGCTTCCTTTCATACAGACGTGTCCAGCACTGCTGTTAACGCCTTCAGGTCCTTGTTCTCTCTGTGGCGTAACTTGTTAACTTGTTCCCTTGTCTCCCCTGTCATCTATATCTCTTCCCAGGGCCTCAGGCAAAAAGATTGCTTTTGTGCTCCTGCATTCACCTGGAATTCTGGGAGCTTTTTCTAACCTAATCCAGATACAGAATTTTTAATGTTTCCTTAATGGTGAAGCACTGTGCAATATTTAGAGTTTATAGCACTAGTTCCATGAACTTAACGTATTTAACATGTTGAACTTACCCGTTAATACACTTCATGATTTTCCTTCTCCTGACTTACAAATATTGATCTTTTTGTGAAACATTATCTCTGCTGTATGTTGTTTTGTGGTATTTATCTCATCAGACACATTATCTTGCCGTTGGTATATTTGCTGCATTCACACATTCCTGCTTCTTTAAATGACTTCATGCCTCACTTTTGTGCCCTTAGTAAACTTTTAAAAAATTGTTTATAAATCAGGTATTTATGGTAAGATATATATGAAAACAGGAGGAAAGAATTATAGTTTTAGGGAGAACATACCCTGATAATGACCTCTTAAATATTTGTAAAGATAGCCCTGGGCATCTGAGCCCACAAAATAGTTTATAATACAACAGCTTGATTATATAATGATACTTTAGTTTTAAAACGTATGATCTTTCTGTTTATGGGAAGGCATAATAGACTCCTTTGAAATACAATATTTTTGCCCTGAACATAACTAATTTTAAATGAAAGGACTAACTAAAGAATGTCTTTCTTCAAGTTTGTGCTTCACTTTGTTGTTGAATCCAGCAGGATGATTTCTTTCATAAAACTCCCACCAGGCCTCAGGACCACACCTATTCCAGGATATATTCATTGTGAAAGTTTCGTGGGTTCCTGTGCAGGAAGGTACCTAGTATCATTTATAATTGCAGGTTTCAGCTTCCAAATCTTAAAAAAAAAGAAAGAGAGAGAGAGAGAGATCGTATATACACATACACACACATGCAGAATTTCCTTTTATATTCAGTTTTAAGATATTGTGAATTATAGATTAAGCTCAGGCAGAATGCAATGTGATTTAGGAGAGGGATTTGTTCTGTGCAACAGAAAAGAATTAATGAGACCGTTTCATGCACGGTAGTTCACAAAGCGTCAGAACTACCTCAAACGGTGTAGACTCAGATCCAATGTTTTAAAAGTTATGATGTATTTGGATAAATATATCACCTAAGCTCTTATTTTCCCTTGTTTTCAGTGTTCCTCTGCACTACCAGGTTTCAGCTCAAATTAGCACTGGAACTGACATTAAATTGCATGCATGGTTATTTTTACATTATTAGCAGTTTGGCTAGAAGCAGGAGTGCCAGAAATGCTCTTAAATAAGTGTTGTTGTAAGATCGTCGGTGCAGCTACACAGAGTGCCTATAATGTTGGTTGTTGTTCATGAATCTCAATCAAGCCTGAATTCTGTTGCCTTTTAACTTTCCCATCAGGAGTACCTGTATGATTTTTTAACAAAAGTAGTGCTAAATGTTGCCTGTATCTGTTCAGGTAAACTGATGTACCCTTGAATAAGTCCTTTTCCT
This sequence comes from Apteryx mantelli, assembly GCF_036417845.1. Classification (NCBI taxonomy): domain Eukaryota; kingdom Metazoa; phylum Chordata; class Aves; order Apterygiformes; family Apterygidae; genus Apteryx; species Apteryx mantelli. Next base: position 46,207,722 of record NC_089983.1, read on the forward strand.
AGATTTCTTATACCTTATAAAATCTGTGGTGGAAATAATGGAAATGATGGTGAAGTAATTACGGAAATGATGGTGAAATAATTATCACTCTTTTTCTGTCTTTCTCATTGTGGGTCCATCCTAATTTCAGGTTCCTCAAAAAAAAAAAAGCTGGAGATTGGGATATAAAGCAAACAAAAGACTTGTTCTGCTCTAGGGCAAAGCCCAATGATTCAACTCAGTGATAAACACCACTCTAAAACACAAGGAGGTCAGCATATAGGGAGCAAACAGTCAGACTTTATTACAATGAATATATATTTTTTCTGAAATATTCTTTACCGCTATACTTTAATGCCAGCACCAGATAGGAAGCTCTGAAAGACTTTTGTTTCATCTTGTTCCCTAAGTATTTATAGCCTGCTGCGAAGAAACACTGACAGCAGCGCAGTGATGTTTTTATTCTTGATAGAGGTGCCCTTAAAAGTGAATTTGCTTTGAAAATTGTTCACAGAATCAGGACATTAGAACCTTAAAGACATCTCTCTCTCTCTCTCTCTCTCTCTCTCTCTTTTTCTCTCTCTCTTTTTCACTTAATTGGCTATCCAAAAGAAGTTGTTAACAATCCAGCTAAGATAATGTGGTCATGAAAAGGATGTCCAAATCCACCAATTTACATTGGTTTGGTTTGGCTTAACTTTCAAAGTTTTTGGAGCAGAAAGTTGATGGCACGTGAACACTATAATTGGCTTGATATTCTTGGATTTTTTTCTCTCTGCCATATTGTCTAGTGTCCAAATGAAATGCTAATCAGACCTCATTTCAGGACCAAAGTAAATTTATAACAATAATAATTCACTTATATACTCCAGATCATTTTGCAAGATGTAATATTCTCCAATTTACAACATAGTTTGTCATTTTCACTCGATCTGGATAATTTATGTAGTTTGATACCAAGAGGGTTGAGCTGTTCCAAATTGATGCTATTAATGTGAGACATTGCTATTGCATGCAAAGTGACTTGTATTGCTTTGACTTCCATATATCCATAAAAGTTGAAACCGAGCTGAGCTAGATCCAAACAAAGTTAACATTCTCTTTTGTTTTATTTTTGTTGTTGTTTGATTTCTTTTCCTCCTTACTTTCTGGTTTAGACTCTTCAATTTATGTGATGCAATTCTTAATCCCTTACCACAAAAGATCCACATTCCTAAACTGGGAATTACTCTTGCTCTCTCACTCTCCCCTTGCTAGGACGGAGTGAGACTCTTCAGTTTTAGGATAGAATTGCACTACTTGAACAGTTTAGTAATTTCCCTTTGCTCATATGTTATATATCCAGTGGATGGATAACTTCCAAGTGTTCTTGATTACCAAATCCTTTTTGATTTCTCTTAAATAAACTTTTTCTTTATCCCTCTGTAACCAAAGGGGATCTTGCTGAAATGAATCATCACTTTCAGTATTAGATTGCAGGACACCCACAGGTGCAGGGTAGAAAATTGTCTAATAAGAAGGCCTATATAGCCAATGTGTAATATGGAATTATTATTCCTTTTTAAAATAGATTGTTTAATGTAAACCAAATCAGGATGTTTTTAGCAGGATAGCCATAAAATAAAAACTATATTTTCTGGAGAGAGAAAAAAAAACCCTTTATTTGTTTTCAGTTTGCATCAAAAGGAAAATTAAATCTTTTAAAATCCTTCGTGATCAGTGAGGGACACCTCCAAACAGTTGAGTCCACTGGCTAGGATACTCATCTGCCCAGATGTGATGGAAGTATCTTTGAAATGAGGACTTGAACCTGATTTTACTGCTTCCTAGTTAAGTGTTTATACAGCAGGGCTTCTGAGATGCTTTCTGACTTGTTTTCACTCTTTCCTGTACTTTCAGTTTTTCCTTTTCCCCCACTCTGAAATGGAAAAAAAATCCCAATAGACACATTGTCAAAACTGAAATATTTCCTGACAATTTTTAGTTTTGACAAATTAGCATTTTCCAAGAAAAAGGCTTTCTCTGAAATTGTTTGCCAAAAGCTAATTAAAACTTGTGTTCCAAGTGATGAGTAGCCTTAAAAAAAACTCAGATTGGTGTAGATTCTCTTAGCTTCTTGTTTACTTTGGAGTTTTAAATGTGAAATGAGAATGCACAGTTTTGTGTTTTCAACTTTTAAGCGTGCAGATTTGGTCGTTGCATGATAGCTAATTCTCCCAGGAAAGGAGAGCAGTTCCCATGTGCTCTGAAATGCTACAGCTATGCAACTTGGGCTGGAAGTGCTATTTTAAACAGTCATATCAGCAGAGCTTGCTGTGGGAGATAATATGTCACAAAAGGGAGTATGACATCTAGTTTCACCTAGAAGATAAACCTTGAGTAGATATGCAGGGAGAAACAAGACTGTCAGGTTGTCCTTGAAAAGAATGGCCTATATTAATGGAGAAATTTACTCCAGGGCAGATGCTGTTTGGGCTATATAATTTCATCTTCAAACTCATCTGATCTGCTGTGAAGAATATAGCAGAGAAACTGTAGTTGTGTATAGTCTCACACGTCACGATTTCATAGTGGGCATCTAACTGCTTTATTTTCAGAGAGGTCACAGCCTGAGAAATTCACATCTGACAAACCCAGGTCTCTGGCTGAGAAGTTTCACTAGCACTATTAATGCAGACACTATACAGTTAAGCAGGGCTAACATACTATCATGTGTATCACAAACAGCCCTTCTATATAAACTCGTGATCTAATACACTGTCCTTTTCCCATCACACCGAAATACCTTTGCAGAACTGTATTCTGCTCATGGAGTTACAAGATAATTATAATGAGATGTTTTGTATTCACTTAAGTTAATCTACCACTTTTATTTTTCATTGTTCTAACCAGGCAGGAGGCACTTCAGTTTTTGTCAGGTGGATTATTTTTCAGTTGTTCACTATACTGTTCTTCTTCATACTTGTTAGGGCATTTATGGCTTCTTGACAGACACACAAAGAAAAATACTTATATGATCTAAAATGAAATATGTGTTTCTCTTTCAGGTCTAGATGTTGATGGAATATACAGAGTTAGTGGCAATCTGGCAACAATACAGAAGTTACGATTTGTTGTCAATCAAGGTAAGTGATTCCTCCACCCTGGTAGTGTTTTGTTTAGTACTTAACTGTCTCAGATGACAGTATTTCAGAATCTGCTATGCATTAGTGGCAAAGAATGATGAGCCATGTTTTGGAAAAGAGAGGAAAGAGAAGGTAGAAATATATTGCACAGAGGGAAATGTCAGGTTAGGAGAGAGGAAAACTAGCACAGGAGGCAAAGGAAAATGATAGTTAAACAGGAGATGAGAAATAAAAAATAGGAGGAAATGGATAAATGAAAGAAGGTGGCAAAAACAAAGCATAAGTAGAAATCAAAGAATCCAAGTGAGAAAAAAGAATAAAAGGAAAAACTGAAGATTATTTTGATGTTGAAAGTTAAACAAAACCAAAAGCGGAACAGTGATCCAAAGCAAACTTGAGAAAGAGGAAAAAGGTGCTGAAAAGAACTGAAAATGAAATACTAAAACTGGAATATGGGTTCTATCAAAGTTAGTGGAAGATTTACCACTGATTTCAATAGGGTAAAGATCTGATTCCCGGAAATAAGAAGAGAAATGATGAACATGGGGAACATGAGAACCAGAATTAGAACTAAATGCCACATTACAGTTTCATTTAAAGAACAAATTAATTTTCCACAAATATGACCTAAATCAATCTAACATTGGTCACTAGATATTCTGTTACAGGTGTGAAAGCCAATATTGGTGGCTAATTAGGAAAACACATCACAAGTACATTGACCTCTCTGAACAATTTACCGTTCTTGGCAAAGACTAAACATGCAGTATCCACATTTAATAGCTTAGTAGATATCATTGATGACAGTGAACCTCATAATCTTGCTTCATGAAAAAACAAAATGAAGCTGCTCAGAAATTAAGTAAAATCCCAAATCTTAAATTGCATTAAATACTTCATACGGTTTTGAATTAATCGAGTATAAATGCTAAGGTGCTACAAATGTTTATCCTACTATTTCTTAACTAAGTTACATGGAAACTATTACCAGAACTGCTAAATATTGTACGTTTGTATGTTTTTTGGAGATGCCCTAGAGAACAACTTCCTTAATTGGTTTTGTACTATAAATAAACTAAGACCTATACATAAACTGTGACCTGTGACTCAAAAACTCTTGTGATATTTGGGGTGGCACATAATAATGCTCCTACCTTCAGGCCTCCATTTACATTTCTAATGAAGGTTTCAGGGCAACAGTATATATTTGCCACCTCCTCAGCTGCCCCAGATCAGTCCAATCTTCAGCTGAAATTGGATGAATGGTGAACTCCGACTGACAAGAAATCAATATTTGTATTAGTAATTTCAGTGAGACTGACATCAGCCTCATGGTCTTAACTCCCTACTTGGGTCCCCTCAGATCTATAGTTGTTGGGTATTTGTGTGTTGATAAGATAGCCTGACTTGGCATCCAAATTACTGTGCACTGTATTTTGTTTGAAGACAGAGAGGTAAGACTAGGATTTCCTATCCTTCTTCACTCCCTAGGATCTTTGCTCAGGAAAAAAATGTGCCATAAAAATAATGGTCCTGTCTATCATGCCTAACGGCATCCAAAGGTTAACGAACTTGAGGTTAACGTTACTGCTCAAGTTTTCACCTAAAACAGATGGGCTGATACTGTAAGAGTTGGACAGAAATCTAGCTGTTTTTCTGTAGCATGGAAGAACCAGGCACCTTTCTTCTGGTTTATTCCACTGTGAAAAATGAATATATAAAGGTGAAATTAATGGTACATTAAAGCCACACTGGCATTGTCTACTTAGGGCACATGCAAGAAATCTGACTATTGAGTGGCCAAAGGAAATTCAAAGAAAAATAGTGCCTCTGTAGAACCATTTTATCTTTTTATCTGTTGTGATAATTATTGTTTCTTATGTTAGTCTTTGTTGATACAACTAGGGCAGTCATGCGTTTTATATCATAAAGGAACAGATTTTCAATGGGAAGTGAAATTAGCCATCCAAACTTCTTACATGTCTTTAAAAATCTCAGCTATAAAGATATCTGCCCCAGTCTGTAGTTAGCCTTTGCTCAGGAATACTTATGCAGAAGTGCCAAAGGTCTTCTCCTATAAACTCTAACGCCACAATTGCAATCATGGGTGACAATAATACCATGTGTGAGGAAATGAGACAGTTTAGTATTCCATCCCCAGAAGAATAATCCAGTAATTTTTTAATCAGAACATTCAAGAAGCAACGCAACCACAAAGAATGGCTTTAAAATATCAGGCCACAATTTCACTTGTTTAAATAACATCCTTTCTTTGTGCGAGGTAGGAAGTTGCAGGCTGGGAACACTCAGTCCATGGAGTCACAGTGTGGCTATATGGATGTGTGTGTGTGTCCGTGTATGTTAGCATCCTGCCTAATACTACCCTGACTCCCAGGCTGCTGACTGGAAGCTTTATACCCAGTTCATAGTCCCTTCTAATCCCTAAATGGACTTCAGAATAGCTAGATCTGCAGATTACCTGGGAGGCCCATCAGGCAACAGCGGAGAAGTTACAGGAGCAAAAAGTTGGTTAGACAACACAAAGTGACCAGAGTGAGGAGGGGAACTCATCAGCTCTCTTCCAAGGGATTAGCTCTGGCTCAGGAGCTGTGCTTGCTCAGCTCCCTGCTCCCATGTACCTGAAAAGCTACTATGGGAAGATGGTGGGAAGCAAATTTGTTTAACTTGTGCTTGGAAGGGCGACAGCAGCCACCACCAGATGCCCCCGGGGCCCCGAGGTTCCCCATCAGTCTGACGATGAGGAGGACCAGGAGGAGGGAGGAAATATGCTAGGTTTATTATTTTGTAAATTCACAAAAGTTACTAGGGCACTAGGGTATCTGCTCATAACCTGCTTAACTTGCCAACCTTCTAAAGCTCTCCAATGGAAAGATATTTAATAATGTTGTTGCTGCATTCACTTTTTTACTTGGTAATTATCCTGCCTTTCTTGGCTCAGTCTCTGTACCTTTATTTTTCTGCAATTTACACTGGAAAAGCAGTATTTTTTATATATGCTTTTTTGGTTATCATTCCAGTATGGAATTTTTATTTAGTTTAATTATCAAAATATTTTTATTAGAATAATCTGAGAGCAAAGCTGCATTTGGCCCCTTTTTTGTACTGTTAATGTCATCTGCAGCATCAAAAACTGAATAAAAGAAAACCAAGGGAAAAATAAAAAGAAAACAAATTAAGAAATGACAGCTTTGTCACTAAAGAAGAAGAAAGAAGAAACAGTAAAAAAATCGAAAGACAACTTTCAAATTTTAGGCTGGGGGGAGGGTTTGCTATAAAAATCATTGCTCATATCTGTTCCATTTTTTAAATTCTCAGAATCTACTTTGTGTTTCATTATCATTTCTCAAGGTAGGCAGCTCCTGAAGAGGGCTTTGACCTTGCCACAAGAGCAACAGCAGTACAAACTACCTTATTTACTTTATCCCTTTCACAGAGTTTTCTTTTTCTATAAATGTCTATTGATATCACACCTTTTTTGCTTCTCTGCAACAGGATTATCTTTTATCTATGATTTATTTTCCCATTAAGAGCTGAAAAGATCACTTGATCATAGGATGGCCAGGCTATAACATCTCTCAGCACTTTTGAAACTCTAAGTCATCATTTTTCAAACCACTGAATCAAGGCAGTAGAAGCTGTTTGGATCACTAGTGACATCAGGGCATTCATACTTTTCTTAGTCTAGAAGTGCTAAAAGAATAGTGTTTTTAGAAATTAAATTAGCAGTAGCTTAGCATTTCTAACTATGAACCTGCGGCAAAGGCTTCTATAATAGCCAGAAACCTTAGTCAGAGAGGTCTATTCCTGTTACACTTTTCATATTATTGGTTAAGTCTGACAGCTGCAATTTAAAATATGTATTTTAAAAGGGGGCTTTTTTGGTGCCACTTGGCAATTTTTTGGAGATTTTAGGAAAAATCTGAAGGATTTTTGCTGATTTTAAGCACAGTCAAGTAAGCTGAAGCTATCACAGATATTTTTTAAGAGTATTCCTTTAAAGCACACCTGTAAGAAACAGGGTGAGATACTGCGAACGGGTCCATTAAGCCATGTAAAATGTGGTGGTAGTTTGAGAATATAAGAGAGATATCCAAAGCATTGACTTTTTTGGTGCCAAGGCTGAGGGCTGAGCTGAAATGGGCTCTTGGCCCATGGGTAGGGTGTGGCAGAGGCCCGGGTGAGGCCAGAGGGGCTGTTAAGGCCATTAGTGCCCTCAGCACCCTGGCAGCAGCTCCTCTTGCAGCTCGGGAGGCTGTTGCGGTGTGGAGCAAAGCATGGTAAGCGGGGACAGCCGGGAGGTGTGCTTCTAGTCTGAGCAAAAATGCTCACGGAGGTGCAGAAGTGCCCAAGAAAAAGGAAATTAACCTGAGGGTTCTTCAACCATCAGGATGTTGGTATGGAGACATCCAACATCCACGTGTGAGCTCTTGCTCTGGTCCTTGGGTGGAGACTAAAGGCACAGCAGTGAGGAGGTAGAAGGTTACTTCTTTATGCCTCCTGTACTAAGCTACTGAGTAGCTGGAAAGGCATTCAATTTCTAGGACTGTCAAACAAGCAATTTTCATGAGTACTAAATTAACTGAAAAAATAGAGCTATAAAGGGTTCATAATACATTGCTGAAACACTAGAATCCTATCCTAATGCATATATGTTCAGGGAAACTAACCATAGAAATACAAATTTCAATACTTATTGGTTCATTCAGCAAGTGTTGGTTCATACATAATACAAGAGAGTTCCTAATTGTCTTTATATCCAATGCTTTGTTTGCAAAATGCTTGGTATTTGCAGTACAGATGACCTTTGGATCCCGTTATTTCATTTGGAATACCTTGTGTGTTAACTGCAAAACACAACGTACCGTCCAAAGGTCAATTACTGTGGTTTTACTGCTCCGTTACTATACTTATGTATCACAGGGGGGGAAGAAAAAAAGAAGAAATAGGAGCTTTTACAGAGGCTAAATATTGTGTTATTGCAGAAAGGTACATTTTTTTATGGACCATGTAAAAGGACAGCTGAAGGTATTTGAATTGGTAAACTACCTTGGGGGGAAAAAAAAAAGGTGCATTTACTCTTACCCTGCCATCAACTCAGGTTAACAAATAATATTTTGGCATAAGAATTAAAATATTTCCATCATTTCTTCTATAAGAATATACTGAAATATAATTCAGTTTTTAAAAAAATTAAAAGTAAAATGTAAACCACAAATATGTGAACTGATTGTGAATATTTATTAACTAAATAATTTAATAAAAAAGAAAATGCCTACTTGATTAATTGTTACAGAGTAAAAATTACAATAAAACTGTCTTGATCAGTGCTTTGCAGAAGCACCATTACTGTCTGTGCAGTTGTTTAACAAGGATTTAATTGGAAAGATAAGTGAATGCACATTTAAAAGTATTGTTAATTTGCTTTATAATCACCCCATCCTTCACAGTATTGACAGCACCAGGCACAAACCCCTTTCTCTTTTACAAGTATTATTTTCCATATGTGCACAATAAATTCTGAAGCAGTAATTGGAAATTTTATGGATTTCAACATACCTAGTGTTTTGAGTTTATAGGTGCCATATCCCCTCGCTAAAGGTAGCTCCTAGGTGGCATTGTAAGTAAAATCATTGCCTCTTTATTACTTGTGGGCTTTTTTTTTTTTTTTTTGAATATCTAACTCCTATTTACTTTTCCTTTCCATTTGAAATATTAACAAAATCTTCATTGCAACATTATTTTTGATTTAATAAACAATAGCCATCAAAACCAGTAATCTTCAATGTGTTTATATTCCATTTGTACTTATATTTATTGTTCTAAAATGGCTTGGATTAATCTCACTGACAAGTAAGAGTCTTGGACCATGTGAGCAGCTAAGGATGATACCTTTAGCCAGCAGGAGTCTTCAACCGTACTGACAGTTCTTTATCAGTGAACTGTGTGGGGGGAAAAAAGGAACAAAATCTTTTTTTTTTTTTTTTTTTTTAATAATATTAGTGATTATATGAGCTTGCTGGGACCATATGTCTGAGCCTCGGTTGTCGGGAAACGAGAAGGCTTCCCGGCTGGGCTCTGCCTCGGTGGGCAGAGCCTGGGAGGCGACAAAAGACGGAGGCTCCCTTTGAAACCCAGCCACCAGGTCAGCGCAAATGGGCTGGGTGGTTTGGAAGCAAGCATTTAGGTGGGGGGAGGGGAAAAGAGGAGAAGCAGCTACTTTTCACAGCCTTATTTCTTTAAAATAAGAAAAAAAATAATAATTCCCCGTTCAAAAATACCCGACTGTTTCCAGTGACCCAACATATCCATTTCAAAGGCAGCCAGCAGCTTCGGTCCTCTGCCGCTAACAAAGGCTCCGTGGGCAGAGGCAGAGCAGGGCCTCTACGAGCTGCCAACTTCCAGAGAGCAGCTACAGGCTGAAATGTCCAACAGGATCATCACATGCTTTACTTTAAAATTGTGGTAAGGATCACTAGAGGGGGAGGGGAAAAAAAAAAAGGAAAAAAAAGGGAAAAAAAAAAAAGAGAAGGAATTGGTTAATCTCTTCAGTCATTTCCCTTTTTGTTTGTGGGTCCTCCCTTTCTTTTGCCTATCCATTAGTGATATTTCCCGTTTTATCCTACCTTTTCATGCATTTTAGAAGTCTTAGGAAGTTATTGATTCCATTTGTCAAACACGTGTGAATATCTCAGAGTTAGAGTCTAACCTTAAAACCCAGCCTTCAGGCCTTAGTGACATTCTCCCTTGGCTGGTCTGTGTGATTAAGTATGGCCCAGACAGTGAAAGCCTTCCTCACTTCTGCGACTGCTTGTTCATGTAACTAGTCTTAGTGTGAAGCCAGAAAGAGTGGTCCAAAGTTCACTTCAGAAATATCAGGATCAAGCTGGGTTACTTGTTAGCTGAGAGCCGAAATGTCTTGGATGTCTTGAGTCAAAAATAGTTTTTTTGTTCTTTTTCACACTTCCCAGGCAAGCATAGAAAAACAAATGGACTTGAGCAATTTTCAAAAATAATTATAAAACAGCTTCTTCCTGGGTTAAGACCTGCATATGCTAAGCTGTCGCCAAGAACTTTTATTTTTTTCCCAAGCTATAAAACTCTGGCAACGGAATACTGTAATAGGACACACAGTAGTTGGTGTATTAATTAATATGTGCGTGTTACTGATGTGGGTTCTTCCCTTTCTCTCTGTGTTTGAATGTCTATTTCAAGATACTGAATATTTCTTGCCTTCAAAAGGTGTGGTTTTACATCTTATTCTTCTCTTTTCTGTGGAAAAAAAAAAGGCAAGAAATATCTATAGTACCACAGACATTGGTTTTGTAAATTTAAATGTCTGAAACCAATTCTTTGTATTCTTTTGTGAATATAGTGCATCATATACATAAAAAGACGACAGAGCTATAATAGTTGGTGTTTCTTTGGTAGAACTTATTTTGTTCTCTGTGTTTAAAACAAAACAAAACCATTACAAGTCTTGGTTCCAATCCTTAGCCCTAGACACAATATCGTTTTTCCTACCAGTAGTATTGTCAAGTACTTTCTTTTCAACAGTTCGATGAGTAAGTCAGTGAGAATGGGGAAGAAGAGGCAGTAAACTAGGTTAGCGTGGTCAGCCACAATCATACCATGAATTTTATGGCACGTATTGTATGATCAAGCATTTAGGGCACTCCTTTTATTTTTTTTCTGACCGCAGAATACTTGCGTTACAATAGCTTTTTGCTTAGTAACACTTCAAGAAGTTGAAGAACTTCTTGATAACCCCTGAAGAGGTGTTATTTAGAAGTTGAGAAGGACTGGAGTTTTGAAGAGCGTAGCAAGGAATTGCCTTTTTTCAGGATGTTCGTAGTTGTCATGGGTGACTTTTTGTTTGGGTTTGTTGTTCTGATAGTAATTACAGGAAATATCATTACTAAGAGTCCCAAAATAACAAGGGAAAGAAATAATTTGAGTAATTTGTTAAAATTAATAACAGGAAAACTTTCTAATTGTAAAATTTTTAGGATGATGGATTAATCTCCAGAAGTTGGGGATTGCCAGGCATATTTATACATAAACTGAACCAACTGTCAAAAGTATTTTGAATGGGATGATCCCATGCTGGAAAGAGATGTATACCCCAGATAACAAGCTGTGTAGTTCCTAATAAGAGTTGGTCATGCTCAATGTCTTTCAAGATCGTGGTATGACCTAATGTGTTAGGTATTTTTCTCCCCTGTGGTTAATATCTGTCATTCTGTGGTTTGTATGTAATGTTAGCCAACAAATGCAAACTTGCAATAGGGGTCTGCAACAAAAAAGGGAAGGTCATATGTGGATGTATGTTAGGTGATATTATGTTGGATAGCATTAGGCAAGAAGTTACCACAGCGTGGAATGCGACTTTATCATGATATTTGTGGTATTCAATATACTGGAAATGGGGAAAACCATAAGTACCGTGGTAGATATAACTATTGTGAGTGGTTTTGGTTGGGGGAGGATTTTGGTAAAGTGTTTCACTATTGAACTTGACTAGTTGTTTTAGAGAGAGATGAGTGCTGACAGAGTCACTGGAGGCCGATCTGGAAAACTTAAAGCACCTCTTACTATGCTCCTTGGAAAGTTTAGCTTTTATGAGTAACCATGTGTGCTTTTACTGATTGTCTAATTAGTGGATATGGTCTATCTTAGAAATATATTCCTGCTGAGAATAAATTAGCTTCCTAAAGAAATCTTCAAATCACTCATATCATTTTATATTGATTTAAAATTGAACATTCCTGTCTTTACAAAAAAAAAAAAAAAAAAAAAATACTGCATAACCCAGTGGAATTTTTGCATGAGCTCATTATCATGCTCCTGGAAAGCACCTTTTCTCAACAGATTCTTTGGACATTCTGTGCTTGATTCAGTTCCCTAATCCTTGGCTTCTTGTGCCATTGTAGAGGATCTTGTGTATCAGCATGACCTTCAGAAGACTGGCAGATATGGTAGAGGATATACAGGAGACTTGTGCCCTTGGAGACTGGGTGCTAGAAGCTGAGTGAGATGCCTTCGGGCATATAAAAAGCATTCAATGCCTATACACAGGCAAATGAATAAAGCGTTCTTGACTACACCATTGGCTCTTTCCCTAAGAAAAACACCACCATATACATATATATTATAAATATTACATATTTAGTGTGCAAAACAAGTATCAGGGAAAAAAAAAAAAAGCTTTGAGAAATCCTGGTATGGAAAAATGTGTAGTCTGCTGTCTTGTGCTTATCTATCTATCTGTCATTCCTTTCCCTGTTTCTCCCAAGCCTTAATTTTCACTTTAGACCTATTATTGAGGGAATTAAGTATATTAATCGAAACACTTTAAGAGGTAATCACACTGTATTTTAATTTCAAAGTTATGCTTGGTACCAGAGTCTTGAAAGTGAGAACATAGCATAGCTCTCACTTGAGTTTTCAGCTCTCATCTGAATGTTAACACTGTTCAGTCTGTAGCGTGCCTGTTGTCAGTAAAAGTAACAGGGACCGTTCAGATCTCTTGAGATCAAAGGTCCTGCTTCCCAGCTCTACTGTAATAATCAGAGCCTAAATCAAAATCCTTCACATGGACAAACACCTCGCTTGAGTTGTGAGTATGATACTTCTGGAAATCAGTCTATAAATCTGTGGTCCTAATTTCAATGCATCATCTCTTCCTGTTATTATTGTTTATATAACATAACTGTTATAGCATTTTCAAATAATTAAGATGCACAAAATTAAATAGAGCAAATAGTTTCTAATTTTTTTGCCTTTGCTACCTTATAAAGAGTGGTCAAGATGCAGCCAAGCTTGCTGGCTTATAATCCTTTTTATTTCCCTACTGCACACTCTTCGTTTCCCTCCTGCCTGCTGATAAAATGTGGGAGATTTGGCTCATTCATGAGCTGCACCCCAGGAGGACACTGGGGACATAATCGGGCAGGAGATGTTTTGAGGTGACAGTAGCCTGAAGTTAGGTTATACCAAAAGCCTGCTCTATATCTCGGAAGACTCTAAGCATGGCATTCTTCATATCTGACAAGCCGAGGAAGGAAAGAGTCATTTTCAACCTGAAATCAGTTTTAAAGTGTTGTAGCCGAACTTTGGTCACAACTGGATTCATCACGCTTAAAATCACACAAGCTATAAAGACTGGACTGGGTAGATTGCGAGTAGGTGAGAAAATCTCTTTCAAGAGAAAATGATAGAGTGCTATTGCATTGGATTTTTACTTAGTGTAGTATACCAAAGAGATATCACTCTCTTTTTTCTTTTTTTTTTTTCAGTGCAATCAGATAATTAAAAAACAAACAGGGATTTCAAAACACATTTCCATCAGCCAACATTATGTGCTTATGATACAGAAGATTGAGAATGACTTAATTAAGTAGATAGCATCACTGAAGAGAAGATAGATGGGAGGAGGAGGAGATTACTTGCTTCTGGTGGAACTTTCTGTAGTTGATTTCAGAAGCCTTCCTAGAGATGGAGTATCACACGGAAAGAGAAAAGGAAAATGAGAAAAAAGGCTAGGAGATTCACTGTGGTGGTGCTAAAAGCTGGTTCTTACTGTAAGAAAAGTTAGCTGCTTTCTAGGTGCATCATTCAAGATGATGTTGACATCAGCTGAGAAGGCAGGATAACCAGTTTTAAAATAAGTAGTAGCCAGTGCTCAGTAAGACAGTATGTTATGGCATCAGGAAAAACTTTAGGCAAAACTGCATGACGTCTGACGTTGGATCTATATGGGCAGATGAGGAGGGAACTGATTGTATCTAGAAAAAAGGGTACACTTGAGAGGGCAAAACAGATGTGAAACTCTGCATAAGGATATCTGGGTTAAAGAGTGATAGCAAACAGGCATCTGCAAGGGCTGCCAGAACAATACTGAGGAATTGTGGTATCATCAGCTGTCCTGCTCGATCTGAGGAAAGAAACTGTTACTTTTGTTTTTTTCCTGTGTTCAAGGCTTTGCACAAATGAAGATGCTAAAGCATCTTAAAGAGATATGTATTTTTGAATCAGAGCCACATGATAAAGCATTTGAACATAATGCAAATAATTGCAAACTGATGTATCCAGCAGTTTAAAAAAATGAATAAATAATTTAGCTTTACACATGGGCAATCCTTGCTAAAAATTGCAAATCAGAACTCTTCTGTTTGAATGTATTTTATTTTGTTAATGGATTCACTAATATGAAAGGCATCTAATTGTATAATGTATTATTAGTCATTTTCTTTGGCATCCTATTAACTTTAAATAATTCTAATATTTAACATTTTATAACATGCACAACAAAGTTCTATCTCCAGCAGAGGAAAAAAATGCATTAATAAATTTTTCATAACTCTTTCTACTATGTATGTTGTGATACACATTTGAGCAGAAATACTGAAAATTGAAGCATAAAATAACAAATCACATAAGATGGTATTTTTAAAATATACATTGTAATATACTCTTGTCCTGTAAATACAAGAGATAGAATATAATTCGGTACAATTAACTTATTTTAAATGTGAGTAATATATAAAGTATGGTAGGATATAACTAAGTGCATCTACTAAATGTCTTTTCAGTGATAGCTGAACCAGTGTATAAAAATGGTGATTAATGTCTACTAATGGAAGTGGTCTTCACCACAAGTTGTGAGCACTGTGGTTGTGGCCAAGTATAACAACCACACGCAGAAATGCTGATAATCTCAAGCAAATCCTAAAGTTTTCCTGGGCTAGAAATAAGATGACAGTGCATGTTAGCAATGTTGTCTTTGCCGAGGTTTTTCTTTTGTTTTAGTAGGTCAGATCTTGTTCCCATGTATTGTGCAAGTATTAAGGGAATGAGCAATGGCTAAGCTGCTTAACAAATGCGTACTTTCTCCACACCAATCTGTTTTCTGGGGACAGTCAGGCTAGTGTGATACAGCATCCTCTCAGCTGGGTGCTATTAATGTTAATAAAATGCACTTAGCACTTAACATCTTTAGATCTCAAAAGAGCTTGCAAAGCAGCATCATTATCTTTACATTATGGGTACGGAAAATGAAGGATAGGGAGAGTAAAAGATTTGCCCAAGTTTCCATGGTAAATCAATGACAGAGTCAGGAGCAAAGCCAAAATCTGTTGATTTATAGTCAGTCTCCTATGTAGTGCACTGTGCCATTTCACCAAACTCCATTTGCCAAGTCCCCACTGCGTTCAGAGACTGCAGATAAGGCTGCAGTCGCCCTCCGAAATGTAGATTTGGGCTCAGAATAATGCAAAGGCAAATTAGATCTTCGGATGCATGGCTACCCTGTGATGCGTCTCCAAGCACAGAGCCACCTGTGCGAGGGGCTGCAGTGCCTGGATCCGTGAACAAGCCGCTTTAAATTCCTCTGTCCTCGGGCTACGCAGCAAAAGGACCTAGCCCTTCAAGAGCCACAAGTACGCTTTACATGAGAATGAGGTCCTGGTTTTCATTCCTGTGGTTGTAGGGATGCATCGCCAGGAGTTGTATTTTGCGTGACTCAGCCTCATGGAGCCCCGGGTTTATATTCAGTATTTTGTAGTCATTTTTGAAATGACTGCATCGAAATAATGCATGAGCAGCTATGTAGGTTGAAGGGCTTGTGCTAATATCTCTGCTAGAAACCAAGATATTACTAGCTATATTTGGTAACTAGGAAAATGAGGACCAGAGTGATTGAGTAACATGCTGAAGGAAGTTTGTGGTTATTTGGGAATACAACCCAAATCTCCTTGTTTCCAGTCCTTTCCTTAGTCACAGACCAAAGGCTTCAAAGATTTGGCTGCCTTTCTGCCATCATGTATCACAAGAACAAGCAGATAGCCAAAGGATGGCTTTGGTCTGTGTGCTTTGGTCTTCTTAGGCATCCTTTCTTACAGGAGAAGAATGTCTTCAGATCCACCCTTACAGTTTTATGCTTCTGTTTATAGTAATTGTATCAGTGGTAATGGTAACATCCGTAATTAATTTCTTCAGTGTGTTTGCATGTGTCTGTATTTCAAGGGACTGACCTTGGAGAGCAAAGGTATGCAGAAACCAGGGCAGCGAGGAATTATTTATTTTAGACGAACATAAAAATTAAATGCCTCGCCACCCCCTCACTGCCTTATTGGCGTTCCTACGGGGTGGCACGTCCCACCCGCTGAGAAGCTCTGACTCAACCAGAGGCCTCTCATTTTCAGGTTAAACATAATCCACGGCATCGAGTGACGCACTCTGAGCAAGGGGGTACTTCCCTGCTCCTGTATCTCCATGCAAGCAGCTCCAGCCAGACCTTCTCGTGGTGTGGGCAGCATTTCTTCTTAGTGGTCACTCTTCCCCAAAAAACTGAATAGTTTATCCCCCCTCCAGGCAAGCCTGGGCTTTCCTGAAGAGCTTGCTGCATCTAGTCCAATGCGCTGCATAGGTGCTGCAGCCAAGGCATCTCCTTACTCACTGGACCTAGCGTTTGGGACTCTGCCAACAGCACATAGGGCCCCATAATGCACTGATTTAATATAAACACAAGCCAGTGGCTGTTTCTTCTCTAATCGATTGGCTGGTTGCAGTCTCAGTGAATAGGTGTGTGTGCGTCTGAACTCAGCTCGGCTCTTCACAGCTCCGCAAATGTGCGCGTGTATCCGCATCCAACTTGGCGGAGATGCCAGTGTCTAAATAGGCCCTAAAAAAATCTGATGTGTGTTTTCTCTCATCCTGGTAAGTGATATCAGGGAGATTTGAAAGACTTTAGGTTTGCAGTGAAGCTTGCACTGCTAGGTAATTTTGTGTATCCGTGCTGTGGAAAATGAAGAATTTAGGTTGATCTTTGTATGAGAAAGCTAATATAAGATGGACAACTTTATTTGACATCCCTGTGCATTTAGAAGTCCCAGTTGGAAAAGAAAGCAAGATAGCAAGAAACACAAACATGTGTTGGATTACTTCTTGTTAAGCAAATGTAGTACTGTGGAAGATTGACAGCACAGGAAACTGGAGTCCTCCATTTATCCACACTTCATTTCTACCCATTTATCCACACTTCATTTCTAATATCGGGCTTCAACAGCAGATTGTAACCATAGAAAGCCTATAGACTCTGGGTGAAATGGCACTCCCTTTTGGATCCAGTTTTATAAAAGAAAACAATTACTCACAGAATGCATGTCTTTATTCTTTATTGCACATTTCAAAGTCCCCATGAATACTCATTTGCATGTGACAGCTAATGCTGCATCTTGTATTGGCCAGTAAGAGGCATGATTGCACTAAATTGGAAGCAGCAGGCACAGGTTTTCTTTTAAGACTGGGGGTGGGGGTAGCCATCCACTCGTACTGTTCTCAAGTCTTCAGTCAACACGATTTTAGAAACAGTTGCAAGTCTAGTTACTGGGATAATAAATCCCAAATTAACTGAATATGCAGATTTCACTTCCATTAGGTTACACTCTTTAAATTGACATACCCTTCACTTTATCTTTTGTTAACAACCACAACTTTTAAAGCAATTGAGGAGTGGAGAATTGAAAATACTAAACTTGTACTTTGGGAGTGAAAAATGAGGGCAGTAACATTTCCCAAACTGATATCATTACTCCTTTTTTCGTCTTTCTTTTTTTGATAAATCTAAATAAATATGTTCGCTCACTCTGCATAATTTTTTTTCAAATGATCTTGTTATCTGAATGACATAGAGCATAGCAGAATCCCAGCAATGCAGAAATGCTGTTGCCGGCAACGCTTACAATAAAATCTATGTATACAGCAGCAACAGAAAATATTTATTTGGTAACACATTCCTATCCCCTTTTGAAATGTATGTAGTTTAGACTCGGAGGCACTGGAAGATACTGAGATAAATACTTCTATGGTTTCTATGTAATCCTTTTGAAAATTATCTAGAATATAATGGGGACAAAAGCAGCTCCTTGAAAACTACCCGAAACTCTCTTTTCTTGAATGTAATCTCCCAGTAAAATAAGAGAGCATAAGAACTAGCTGCTCGTGAGAATGAGATTAACAAAAACACCTTGAGAAGGCTTACTATAGTAAATGCTGGATCTTGATCAATCGTCTCCAAAAAGTTAAAATTGAAAGCTGCTTTTTTTCTTTCCTATTTCTCAACAGCTACAAGGCTTTCAGACTTTTCATTAGAAAGCCCTAAAATTCCTTATGAATTGTAGCTAAAACATCAAAGGTTTTTTTTGTTGTTTTTTTCAAGCATTCAGTTTAACATCTAGTTTACCTGCAGTACGTTTTTCCCCAGTAAGAAGCTATGCAAGACCATTGCATTCCAGTAATAGACGGGACTTACTTTGTAAGATGGATTTCAAAAGATCTGGAGGCTGCTGTTCCTTATAAAACTATGCCAAAGACTATTTAAGTGGCCAGTAATATAAACATTATGCTACTAACACTGAGCAGTTTATCACATAAATATAATTGTCTTCTTTTAGAAGAATAATAAAAGCTGAATCCATATGTTACACATTATTTAAAATTGTTTTCTGCAAGATGTATTAATCCCAGCAAAGAAGCAATTCTTCTACTATAGGACTATAACAGCAGTTTTATTTTATTACATTGTCATTGTTTAATTTGTTTGTTCCCGGTAGTAGTTTCACAGATTTTTATGAACTGTTACTTTTATGGAAAGTCAAGTTACAAATGATGGACGCTGTTTGCTTTCAGGAAAAGAAAGGTCACAAAGGTAGATAATGTATTTATTTATTACTTACTGTACTTAACTTTTAAAAAAATCCCTCAATTCTTAGCAGAAGCTAAAATAACTTGTGGTTTTTAGACCCAAGAGGCACATATTTTGATATTGCTCCTCAACAACGCTGCTAGCTCTGCAGTCTATTCAAATTTGGGAGTAGAATTTAAAGCTCGGATAAACAGCGCTTGGTAGCAATGGCTGTGCAAAGCTTGCAGTTTATCTTTACAGAAACGTGATCATACAGCTAAATGTCATTTTGTATATTTGTTTCTATGAATTTGAACTGAACACTGTAACCGTAACTTATTTGCTAAAAAATCTCACAGTTCTACTTTGGACTAAGTTAGTTTTCATTGTTTAAAAGAAAGACAATTTTTTTTCTAGGTAATGTAAGGCTTAATTTTGCATCCATCTGTTCTGGAATTTAAAATTATTAACTGTCACATGTGAACCTGAATTCTAGATTACTCTTAGTGTAACTTAATGACAAGATGAGACTTTAAATAACTCCACGACAAAAAGCAATTCTCAAAAATTGACTGAGTGTTTAAATGCAATACAGAAAAAGGGTTTAAGCTGCTGAAATATTTTGGGCATGTTCACATCTTTAAATGAGTCTGAAATATCTGGTCTATTTAAATCTGCACATCTAAAAATAATTCCCTTTAAAAAAAAAAAAAATTATAGCAGCCCCACCGATAAAACTGTCTTTGCAAGGCACCTACAAAGTAAATGCAAGAGAAAGAACATAATATCAAGCATCAGAAGTATTAAAATCATAACAAAAATCCAAATCACAGTACTAGAAAAATAAAAATGTGATAATATGCCCTTTTATTTCATAGTTAACTTATTATTATCAAATATGCAAAACACAATAAAAGTTTCCTGAAGTCAGATGCATAATGATTGCTTCTAAGAGCTGAAAGAAATTTCTCTGTGCTGGAAAATGCACATTGTTTGCCTTTGACTAACCCCGAGTCTTCATCAGCTGGAAAGCCACCAAGTTTCTTATTTGCTGTCCGCATCCCAGTAGGAAGTACATTGCCATTGCATGCTGGAATCATGATCAGATCTTACGAACAGTTATTCTCATTATTTTTTTTAATTGGCTGTGGTTTGAACAGTTCTCTGACCGAAGATAATCACCAGCAAAACTAAATCTCAGATTTGCTCCGTGCTACACTGTTTTCAGTCTGCCCAGTTTTGATTAAGATGCATTTTACATAAGGGAAAAAGAAGACATAGAACAGGTTTTTGTTCGTCCTTTTAACCCTCGTGTGCATTCTTCGTGCTGCATAGTGCAGTATATATTAATACGTATATACATTTGTATAGACCAGCAACTCTGTGTTTAAGGAGATGCAAGCTCTGGGTGTCTGAGGCTTCCCGGGGGCGCTGTCGGCGGGCTGCTGCGGCGGTGCATCTCTCCGTGCCTGTTTCCCGCTGCACCTTTTGTCTGTCCTAAGTGTTTCGGTTATAAACTTCCTCTCACTCCCACTATGTGTTTTTATAATTCCTGCCACAATGGGGCTTGGATCTTATTAGGGCTTCTTGTCACTGCGGTGGTTGTAATAACCCAAATGGGGATATTACCACTGTTACTACTACTACTCATAATAATAATTTAATTATTGTGATGCCACCCCTGATAAAAATAATCATCGTTACCCTCTTTTTTTCCTAAGAAGAGTTTTCATAGCCTTGATCATGAAGCCGCCTTATTCCAAACTCCTGCAGAAAGTCAGTAGAAGTTTTAATCAACTAAGTTTTAAGAATCTTTTTTTTTTTTAATTTTGATATAAGAATTTCACTTTTATGTGCTGCAATTTTAGATCTAACAAGATGAGTTCCAACATGGCCATGAAAAATCTAACTCATTATTTCACATTATCATATATATTGGCCTAGACATATATGTGTGAGGTTTCTTGGGGGAGTTTTTTGTTTTGTTTTGTTTTTTTGCTGCCAAGGAAATTGCAGCAACGTATTTCTGTTTCTTTTGTCTGTGTGACAGAGCGGGAGATGCTTAGGTCAAACTTTGAGCTCCATTTTATGTTATAAATACATTTTTTAGATTAGGGCATACTTTTTGCATTTGCAAGCAAGATTGTTAGGAGGTATTCCAGTCGCTCTTCAGCCTGAGAATAGTTGTTGACACTTCATTAAAGACTATCCGGGATATTTTTAACCTAGATCAGTTCGGTGACCCCGTTTATAACGCAGCCGTGCAAACTGTTGTGTAGGTGCAATTTGGGGGAGGGCGAAGCATAGCGCGGCAAGTCCAAAGGAGCGGGCCGGGCTGGGCGGGAGCGTTTTTAACAGGCTACGAACACCCAAGGCAGCATCGCGTCAAACCCTCTGCAGAAGCCACCCAAGCGACTGCCCGAGACGATTAATCCTAATTGTCTCTTGATTACCGCCCCATTCCTCAGCAGCAATAGGCACACGTGGAAATGGGCAAACATGTCAGTAGATTATGGGTGGGAAATAAGACAGGCTGTTGCCGAAGGGACTTTCCATCACTGTACGAAAGAAAATGAGTTTGGGGAGGAAAGGCAGGAGGTGCTGCGGGGCTGGGTACCCTGCACCGACCCAGGGCAGCAGCGGCACGCCGGAGGTTTTGCACATCTTTCCAGCGCTGGCGCTTCTCGAAAGTAAAATAGTTAAGAAATTCTTTATTTGTCTTCGACGCGCAAGCACCCAGCCCCTGATCTCCCTCCGGGACGCTGGCGTTGAGCAGACCAAGGCAGATCCAAGAGGATCCATCTGTAAAGCAGAGCACGCTGTACTTGAGCACCATTCTGCCTCTGCGCGAGCGCCTGGTACGCTTTGCTAGGAGAAAGAAAAACAAACATATTCTGCATTCATAGCGCTGATTTGCTCTCAGAGGGCCAGAGGTCAAATTTTATTCAAGTAAGACACCAAAACATTGGCTATTTCTCTCAATTTTATGGAGCCTTAATATCTTGCAGAACTGGACTTAAGATTTTCCAAGAACAGAGTTTCCCAAGATATTTGCTGGACCTTCCTATCCTAGCAGGAGATACCATGAGAACAATCTTTCCGGTATTAATTTGGTGTTTTTGCTTTAAAGCAGGTTCTGTGAGTGGGAGATGGAAGGTGGAATTTAGATACTTCAGAATTATTTGGCTCTGTGGCTTTTTATTCCACAAATAGATAATATTTTGTTGGAATCATTGAATTGTTACTTCTTTGAAACTCTCTTGCCAATCTCCCATTTAAAAATAACCCACTGGCTTTAAAATGGATATGATCCTGTGTGTTGCTGAATGCTGCCTTAAACTTAAAAGTGTCTCAAATAAATTTAAAGTCCATGCAAGTTCAGAACACGCTGGACGTCACCGAAGACGTCTAGCATCTGGCAAGACTGATGCTCGCTTCTTTCTGGCAAGAGCCTAAATTCTACTGGTGTTGATCTTGAAATGATCTTTTGTCCTTTACAAATTTGGAACTCCTTTCCAAATGTTATTCATTTTTTAAATTTTTTTTTAAGAAAGGGAAAAAATAACCCCCCACCAAAACTCTCTTTCAGAGAAATTATTTTTTCTTATTTACTAAATAAAAATTCACATTGCCCGCTACTTTGGGTTTTAAAGGGAGAACTTTAAAGCATGCATAGTTTAAAAGTCTTAATGCAGAGCAGCCCTGCACTGTGATTCTCCCATTACTGTCTGTCCTCTGGCTCTGTCCATCCTTCTGTCCATACTCTGGACCCTCTCCTGAGCCCCACGTCCCCAGAGGGAAAGGGATTGGGTGTGGAGGATGAGACTGGGATTTTGATTTACTCTCTGGGGAACAGTGATATCAGTGACATACCATAGCAGGAGGAAAGATAACATTGTGTTATTCCGCTGCTAGAGTTAAGTGAACACTTTTCCACCGGCTGAATTACGTGTGTTTAGAACAAAATATGGAACCAATTCCCAAAGGTAGGAGCCCCAATAAAACAGAATTGCAGGAATCATTTAATATGAAGGAGAAATATCAGTAGTGATAGAAATGTTTTTTATAGCTTCATAAATATCTATTCCCAACAAAAATAATTCCCAATGGCAAAATGGTAAGGAAGCTGATTCATTTGTCATGGTGTCAAATTTGTTCCTGAACTGAAGGATTTCCCATGTACTTAGCAACTGAGAGAAGTCTGATTAAGACTAAGAATCTTTTGTTTAATTAAGCTTCTCAATACCCCTTGAGGCAAGCACTGTCTTCATTTTACATATAGGTAAACTACACCATAGAGAGGTAAGAGGCAAATCCTTTTCCTCGAGCAGAGCACGCAAGCTAAGGGCAAGGGGTTTTGGCAGATTCGGGGAGAAATCCTCCCCTTCCGTCAGTTTTGTGGCACCAGTACTTCCTCAGGGATGCAGTAGACTTGCAAATGCAATGTTCAGCTTCAAGCTTGGGATGGGTGGTGGCCTTACGTGGTCATCTCCGGGGCAGCGGAGGAGTTGCCTTTGGGGAGCACAATGCGCTCCCTGACAGGGGATCGGGCTCCCAGCACCGAATTTTGGTATTTTGCCCTCAGCTGCTTTCAGAGCTCACTTCCATTTGCTTCAGGGATGGAGGTGGCAAAGGAGCAATCTGGGTGGCCCAGACCCTTGGCTGGGGAGCGGGGAGGAAACCCCCGACTTGCTGCAAGTCTCCCCAAGCAGAACTGCTGTTTCTCTTAAAATGAAGAATCCCACATGCAATTTTTAAGGGAAAAACAGGTCTATGAGGCTCTAACACTTTCAACCTCTTGAACGATGTAGGTTGTATGTTTACATGTCAGGTACAAGCAGCAGAAAAAGTATGTGCTCACTACAAGGTTTTTTTTTTTTTTTTTTTTTTTTTAAGTCTGTTGATAATATACCGTGGTCTTACTGCTGCTTCTTGAAAGCTAAAGAGCTACGTTTTTCCGGAAGACGAGTAGCCACCCTCAATGACACTGCTTTGTGAAGCTGTAATGCTACCGTTCAGCACGACATTGTAAAGCAGTGCTAGTGTGCTGGTACGGTACATTGCTGCAGAATATATGGTAATGAACGTGAACTCCGCAGGTGAAAGGTCCCACTGAATTCAGTGGAAGTTGTCAAATTAGTATCTGCAAGAGCAGAGTTATATCTCCTTTTCCTCTCATGCTTAGTCTAACTTTAACTGCTACTTAGTAATAAATTTTATTAGAAAACCTGTGTAATGCTGTATTGAAACTGTGATAAAATTATTGGAAGTATTTGACATTATCTTATTCTTTTCTGCCTTTGATACCGATATTTTTTGTAGACATCTTTACACAGGCTGCACTAATTATTGTACCATATAATCCTGTGGCATCAAATAGACTAAGGCATTAGCTATTTTTCTCCCTCAATCTCTTCATGCTTTCTTTCTCTGTGAGTCACATCAGTGCCAGCAGTTAAGTAAATCAAAGTTTATAAGACTTGGGGAAAAATTGTCATAAACTACACACAAAACCAGCTACTGTATTTCAAAGTTTTGGTTGAAGTAACAGTATCAAAGGGTCTCTGTCATATGGGAATCTCTTCTTCTCACATTCCTGTGCTATATGCTATTAAAAGGCTTCAGTAAGTGAAGCACAGGAAACCCAAAGTGCCTGTCTACTACTGGTAAAAAAAAAAAGAAGTAGAGTAGCAACAGAGACAAACCAAAACCAAATGAATCTTTCCTGCGGATATGCCTCACTTGTGTGTTTGTGTATGTGTGTGCGTGTTCCTGCTTTGCTTTTTCTTCTGCATCTCTAACAACAACATTGCAAAAGCAAAAGGCATTAGAGCAGAAATGTTTTGAAACATTTTTTTTTTGTTATTTTAATGTTCTCAGATCAGTGTCTTACACAAGCAGAAGAAAACCTTTTCAGACCTTTCTTGCCAGCTGACTTCAGATTGTTTCTTTCGTTACCAGGTGTCCTTTAAAGAGAAGCGCAGTAAAACTCTGTGCTGTTATTGTTTGCTGTTTTGCATAAATTTTGGAGAAAGAAGATTTTTTACTTTGCTCTTTAGGGTTAGACATTTTAATCTGGGGGAGGAGAGGAAAGGTAATTTAAATTATTTTTTTCCTGAAAAAAATGCTCTTTCAGAAATGGCCTTTGCTTTTCTCCTTAGTCAATAAATCATGGGAGGCCCCAACCTAGTAAACCTGCCTCGGACTGATGCTTTATAAGCACTTTGGAATAGTAATTAATCAACGTGTCACCCTTCGACGCAGAAGAAAACTAGCAGGGACCTGGGCAGGTAACGTTTCCTATAAGGAGACAACGGCCGAGCCCTGACGCAATCCACGGGAGCGACCCCCGGGAGCAAAAGCGCGGCGAGGGCCGGGGCTGGGGCTCGCGGCGCCTCTCGCCCCTTCGCTGCCCCCGCAGCATCTCGCTGTCCCGGGGTTCGGCCGGGCTTTTCCTCGGTTGCACTGCGGCCAGGTCCAACGTGCTTTGCTCTGCTCCGGAGGCACTGACACGCGCGTGAGAGTTTGCAGCACATTTATATCCCTTTGTTCGTCTACGAATGTGAATTATTTTAGCTTGATTGAGGCATTCTTTTTTCCTGTTAGTGACTTTCTACCTCTACAAGGAAAGAGCAGGAATACTTGGGAGAGTGATTGCTCCCCCAAAGTGTGTAAATTTAGCCTCTAATTAGATCTTATTTACTTTGTT
This sequence comes from Apteryx mantelli, assembly GCF_036417845.1. Classification (NCBI taxonomy): domain Eukaryota; kingdom Metazoa; phylum Chordata; class Aves; order Apterygiformes; family Apterygidae; genus Apteryx; species Apteryx mantelli. Next base: position 46,233,238 of record NC_089983.1, read on the forward strand.
TATTTGATATTTGTGTGTTTATTTTCTTTGCCGTAAACGGGCTACTTAAATGGCAAACCGTGGAGGAGAAAATGGAAACATTTATGGAATAATTTACTGGAATCAGGGTATATGTTTTATGCCAACCACTGGCCTCAGTCAATAGGAACATTATCACCTTTTGGTATGTCTCCAGTAAAATTGCACCTTTTACCAATATCTGGTTTGATTTAATACTGGAAAAGGAATGTGAAGCTTTTAGGTTTCAGCTATTCTTTATGGTATATTTTCCTATGAAACAATGCAACGAAAGTAGTTCTTGACAAGTCACATTTTTCCACACAGTGATCTCTTGTTAGAGACCTGTGAGACTACTGTAATTTCCTTCCCATTACTTTCAATGAATTCCATGCACGGGAAGGGGAAAATGGATAGCGGAGCCTGAGTTCCTGTATTACCCACTGTGTAGGTACCGAAAGGAGGACGGAGACTTGCCACGGGATTCTTTACATTGCTCTTCTGCTATACATTAGCTTTAATCTTCCACTGAGCAAACTACAGGCATTTGTAACAAAAATAATGAGAGTTAGCCCTTCGGAGACTCTGTGGTATGAGTCCGATTTACCTTCCAGTATCCTGATGTAAAATGCTGAGATCAGAGAAGTTACACCAATGTAAACCAGGTGTGCATATGCACATATAAATATATATGTGTGTATATATATATATATATATAAAAAGAGAGACAGAGATGTATATTTCCTCTCATTTTACAAACATGTATAATTCAGACCTTAACCTCTACCAAAATAAGCGCTTATTAACTTTAAATTACTGTTTCTATCAGGGTTTTCACTAGTAGCGTCTTATCATTAAAACTAGCGAAGACAGAGAAGATCGTCGGGCAGCCAACGTTAGTGTCTGCACCAGAATCGGCTCCCAGGTGTACAAGCGTTATGATATTCAGGCACTACGATTTCACAACAAACTTCTCTTCTGCCTCAAAAAAATGAAAGCAACCATGATACACACATCCATTTCGTGCAAATCACGTGCCCGGTTTTAGCTGTCACCTAGAATGAGTCAAGACCCCTTCCCAAAGCTATATCCACAGTGTTAAGCTATCTGGGGCTAGTTTTCTAGGAAAAGGATTAGAACCAAGTTAAGGCTGTGTGTCTCAGTGTATCTCTGAGAAATAAGATTTTGCCTCAGTTGCTTGTATGAAGGAACTGCGAGAAATCTGGAAGCCCTGGGTTGGTGGAGGAAGAGGGAAAGTGCTGCAGCCTCGAGTTTCCCGAGAAGCGCAGCTCAGAGAAGGTTTCTCCATCTGGCCGAGCTTCCAGGGATGCCAGCCTGGAGCGACCAGTTCGCAGAAGCTACCGAGGGGAGACCTTCCCGGGCCACCCATCCCCATAGCTCTCCCTGGGCTTTTACCAATATTCTTGCTTCCACCCACCAGTTGTCTCCCGGTCTGCTCTGCGACGTGAATTGGCTGTGCAGAGGGGTACGCATGCAGTGGAGGCTGCTCCAAAATCTGGGGAAATGCAAGGGTATAATATCGATGCACTCTAGTGGTGTGGGTCAATGGGTGAATGAGCCAGAAGAAAAACAGCGGAGAATTGAAGCAACTCTCAGAGCAACAAAGAGAGCTCCTTGGGCTTCTTCTTTTACAGCCTGAGTTCAGCTATGGAAAATAAAGGAAGGCACTTTTTGTGTTTTAGTGAAATACTTCTAAACTGTGAAATGTGGAGATTGTAGTTACTGGGAATGTTTACTCACAAACCTCTTCCACCCCACCCCAAACAGACATTTACAGTAAAGAAATCTGCTTAAAAAAAGTTCTGCTTCAAGAAGGGGAATACTTTAGAGAAGTCGCTTGTCTACTGAGGAGCTGCTGTGTTATATCTGGAGACTAAATGCTATCACACCGTGTGAAATGGCCCTCCTTTATGCCCAATTTGCGAAGGAGCCTAAACTATAGCATTTCTGATAATGCCTCCATAACTCCGTGTGTGTGTGTGTGTGTGTGTGTGTGTGTGTTCTCCGAGGCATTCATTTGGCTGGCACATTGGAAAATGGTTAACACAGTGAATGTGGGGTGTCATTTTTGTAGTGGAGAATGTGTGCCAGAAGAATTCAACTGTAACCACTAAATATTTGCTTAAAAATAATTTTAACCATCTGGACTCCTTTTTTTCTTGTTCTTCTTATTCTTCTTTTGAGGTGGGGTGAGAAGGGAGCATTTTAATAGGAATGATTTGTGGTTACAAAATGAATTTGGTTAATTTGGTTACCACCCCCATTTATATGAGGACTACAAATAGTCCCTAACATCTGAAGTTTTAAAGAACCAGCAGATTTTTCTCTCTTGAGCTTCAGAAGCTGGAAATGAACTTACAAAAGACAATAAATTGTTCTTGATGGAATAAATAGTTTGTGGGGTTGCTATTGTTCCTCTTGACAATACACTAACATGTGCTAATAAAGGAAGAATTGAAGAGCTTGCGTAGCACAGACTCCTCTGCCAGGGTAAATTTTTCCACTTTCAGGCTGGAGTCAGGTTCCCCGTTGCAGGACAGTGGAACCGCAGTGCTCGAATTCCCGGAGGACCCAGCACCTGCTGGCCGTTTGGGGCCGCCATGCCGGTGGGAAGCTCTTTACGGCGCCTTCTGCAGGGGGCTCGGCAAAAGCAGGGCCCCGTTTTGGGAGGAAAGTGGAGAGTAACTCGCAAACGTGTGTTTAGGAGATAGCCTGTTTGAGCCTTGTCTGAGCTCGTGTTTCAGAGAGGTGGTTCCTGAGCCTTGGCCACAATAAGGATGCTTACCAAAAGCAGGGTCAGAATAAGATTTTTAATTCTCTAATACTTAAGGAGAGTTTTGTTTTTTTTTCATATTTCAGAACACTCACCTTGCTTTTTAAAATTCAGATTTCAGTGATGGGGTTTTTTTTGGTTATGGATCCAGTCAGTGTTAAATATAGTTGGTAGATGTACTTGTTTCTATGTTCTCTCTGTCTTGCCTTAGCATATTAAATGAATGTTTTACAGCCTCTGCTATAAATACATCTGTTAAAAAAATTTTATAATACTTTGAAATGCTTAAGTTTTAACAGCTCTCTCTGTACAATAATGATGTACTTGCAAACATGCACAGGAGATAATCTAAGAGAAATAGGTAAACTTGTATGTAACTGTCTTGCTTTAGCAGCTCTTGGAGATACTCTCCCTCTGTTTTGTCATGTACTGCAGCACTGGTTTCATCCAACTCATTGTACATTAGGAACAATTTAGTATCATTTCATTTAAAATATGCAAGCTTTATATCGGGAGTAAATGTGTAGCCACAAGGTAAAATTAAAAAAATATATTAGTCTCATCATTAAAAAAAGCCTTTAAAGTTTCCATTATCCATTATGTCAGGTAGCAAATATCTTCTCAATGTAACTCCAGACATTAAATCTGTCAAGAGGCATGCAGTAAAATAAATGTCTGGGATACCTTCATAAACAAAAATCTTATTTCCATAATTCATACAGCTGGCTGGCATTTATTGGCACGTCAGGTGCAATGGGGACATTTCAGGAACATTAACATGTACAGCATCATTTGTCAACAAAGCAACAATGTAAGCAAATCGTTCAGAACTCATACAGATTTACAGCTTTCTCTGCCAGCTGCTAATTACGGTGTGCTCTGCCTATTTGGTATGGTCTTTTTTATTGGAAAATGACAAAGGGGTTATGGTATCCCAGTTTGGAATATAGATGCGCTTTTAGTAATAATATGAGTGGTAATATGACTACACAGCCTGGAGTTTTGATCTAGTTGCACGAGTCTTATAATTGACCGGGTTTGATTGATGAAGGACAAAGAGAAATTCACGGTGATATTTACTTACTGGCATAAGTAACCTCTACAAACAAAGAAATAATAAAATATCAGGGAGCAAAGAGAAGTATCTTGGTTTTAATGTTGTTTTTTTCCCTACTGAACTTGACAGAGAAAATTCACTCCTCAGAAAATCTGATCTGTTTACTGAGCAATGCTTAGAAAACCAACTATACATTACAAATTGACAAATATCCTCTGAACGTTGCTGAATCTACTTTGATAAAAAAGAATTAAACTTTCAGGATTTTAAACAAGGTACAGGTTAAGTAAAAAGCTGGCAACGCATATGTAAGGACCAAAATATGTGTTAATTATCTGCTTTAGACGTCCTCTGAGTCTGTCTGCATTTCCCTCTCTCTTTGTGTGTGTGTGCCTGTGTGTGTTTTTTCAAGTTAATGTTGGAAAGTCAGTTTTATTTTTTGTTTTCAGGCTTTGGCCAGTTTGCATTTCAATCTCATAAAAATATAACTCACAGAGCTTTATACTTTGAATGTATAAATTAAATATGCATTCATAATTATTACACCTGTTATTCAGCCAAAGGTAAGAGGATTCTATTAGCTAAATACGTATTTAGACACCTAATAAAATTCCTTATTCAGTTCTATTTCTTAGTTTCAGTTCATGAACAGTAACCGCTATTCTGAGTTAAGATCTTGACCATTTAATTTTTAAGAAAAAAAGTAATTAGACCATATTATGGATTAATCCCTTGCCAATTTTCATTTTTTAAATCAAAGTAATTTTAGACTTGGGAACTACATAATTTTATGCAAAGAAAGTATGTTTTGCCAACCTTATTAAAATCTTTAAAGACCATATTTTCTATAGGCTTCCAAAAATTATCCCACAAAAATGTGTGGGTGCACCCATCTGTACGCATGAATGGGCAGTTAGGAGTATAATTATCCAGTTTTGCATGTGCAAATGTAGGTGTTGAATCACAAATTAGCTGACCCACAGATTCTGCGGGTACATTTTCAAGAGTCCATTAATAATATTTCCTTGAATTCCATAATATATGTTAGAGTTTCCAAAGGCTTTTAGGGACAATAATAACTTTTCTGTAAAATTTCTGAGACTCCTAAAGCAAATTAAAATGTTACGGATGTAACATAACACATAACATAAATGTTACGGATGTAACATAACACAGTGCCAGTATTTTGGATGTTATTTTGGTTATAGCAACTACATGATTCTTTCAATATAATAAATTCTGTTGCCTCCAGTTCCAGAAGCGATTATTGTCTGCCACTGTTTCTCCAGAAGGAAAATGCACGTGGTCCTAAAGGGAAAACCAGCACACCAGGATTATAAAAATTGGCGATCAGTCTAAGTCTGTATGAGCAATCGCAGTCACTTCCAAACAGAAGTTATTTCGTATTAGGAGCAATTTACCCATCTGGAAGGACAGAGATCCTCACAAATGTTTAAGTGGCTGAATTCTAGTAGAATTCAAGAAGAATTAAAGAAAGTCAAAGACCTGCTTCTGAGGTGGTCGGCCTAGCTCTGGAAAGCTAAAAACTTAGGTTGAGCGAGCCTTTGCAGATCCGAGGAAGCCGCTCGCCCCCGCCGCGTGGGGCGCCCCAACATCTGCGGCCATCGCCCGCTGCGATGCACAGCTGCACGGCCGCTTTCCAGCAACGGGCGGCAGTCGCGGAGTTATTAATCGTGAGCCTTTCGGGGAGAGCGCGGCTGGTCTGGGAAGGGATGCGCTCCGGAGGTGTCTGCAGGGCGAGGGACGGTGCAGGAGCTGAGGAGCGCCAACGACACGTGGGGCGTTTAGGGTGGCAGGTGTGGATGTTGGCCGTTTGTGGGGTAGAGGCAGCTGGGATACGAGTTTCTTAGACGTGGGGCTAAATAGGGTCTTTGAGTTGCTGGAGGGGTTTAGGGATCATCAGGAAATACATCATTTAGCCCAGAGCTAGGAAAGAAAGGTTGATGACCCCCAGAATTCACAGTTATCCCCAATACTGTAGCCAAATAAGACAGTGCATGGAAAGCCCTGCTAGACCAAGACCAGTTCATAGAAAATTAACTTCGTCCTGTCATTTAAGATTGCTCAAATTTATTTGTGAAATTTTTCCGTTTGTTTCTTTGTACGTTTGAAGAGGAAGTTTAGGCATTCCTTGATCCGTAAAGATTGCTTTTCTTCCTGCTCCCTTTGATTCCACTTGCCTAATAATAATGGGCATTATCTTATATCCATATTTAATTTTATTATGTCACCAGTATTGCAAGAAAAGGATGTTCTTTTCAAACATTGTAATGCATTTAGTATTTCACTAGTCATCAGTTAAATCAATTTTTCCCTTTATTGGATCTGAATTATAAATCAACTAGTCATTGTATGGGATACTGTATATGAATGTACAGTATATCATTATGATGTATCCTATAATAATGTCTCTTAGACATGAAAACTAAAGATGGTGGTTTAAAGTGCTGAGAGAGAAAAAATTGGAAACATCTGTTAGTAGGAAGTAGAGAAGACTTTTTATTAAAGTTTGTCAAGTGTATTTGATAGGGAGAACACACTGAGCCATATTCTGCCACCCCTTACATCCATCCGCCGCCAGTATCCAGCATGTTATTTCTGTCTCGAATAGAAAAGCCAAAATTTATTGGAGACACTGAGAAAACGGCGTTCTGCTTTGGGTAAGGCATACATACAGCAGCTCAGGAAACCTGAGACCTGGGGCCGCGCGGGGATTCACGAGTTTTGTGGAAAAAGAGATAGCACATTACAATGCAGTCTGTGTCTTAGGCTGCGGAAGGGCCGTAACAGCTGCGGTGCTCTTATAATGAATTTGTCGGCTGGCTCGCGCGAAAGAAGTGGGGTGGTGCAGGGCTGGATAAAAAGTCTTTGCTTTCCACTTAGCTATTGCTTGCAGGAGGAGGAAGGCTTAAAAACTAATAAAAAGAAAAAAAAGGGGGAAAAAAAAGGAAAAGCACCTATTTTGAGTAGGTCGAAGATCAAGTATTTGGAGGCATCCAGTTAATAGATTTCATCACTCAAGACGCTGTGGGAAAGCTAGAAAAAACAGTTAAAAACTTTGCGGAGCGTTCCTTTTAGCCCAATTGTCCTGAAAAGCATTGAAGTAGACATAGCCGCCTACTGAAGAGGGATCGGCAAGGGGCGTTTTGCACCTCTGCCCAGCTCCCCCTCCGCGGCGCGTCCCCAGGAGGGGGTTGCATGCACGCGTGCCCTCGTGCGTGTTTTTCACCTGGTGGCTCCTCAGGCCCAAGGCGAAATCTATTCTGCATCCCTTCAAAGAGAAGCACGAGTATGGCAGGCGGTTTCTGAAGCTGTCCAGCTGCGGTACGGGCCGTCCATACCTCCTCCTGGAGGTGTGACAGCTTAAAAGCCGATATCTCGCCTTTTCTTCTGCACTAAGCTGTCTCTGAGCCCCGTTGTTTCCATGATGTTATCCAGAACTGTAAAATCAGATAGAGCCGTCCCAGGGCCCCATGTGATTTACCTTTTCTTTTTTTTTTTTTCCAATAGAAAACAGAATATTGCTTATTGATTCGGTCTAGCCTGTTGTGTAGTCAATGGAGAACACGCTAATACAAATAAAATGAATCAACTGGAAGCTGGCCGTGGGCCTCGATGAGTCATGTGAAGTAGGTTCCTGATATCTTTTATCATCACGCACAGCCAGGGAAACAAGAGCGCCACTGTCTTCTGCTGGCGCAGAGAGTTACCTCGGGCTATTCTGAAAAATGCTTTTTTCTTATTTTTAGACCTGAATCGGCCCGTGCTAGTCAATGTATTCTTGCGAGCACAGATACGACTTTGTTGTAATGCTCATGGGAAGGCAGTGGTGTAACCTGTTTGGATGCAGCTGCAGACCACCTGTAGAGAAAGTCAAATTAGGGAGAGACCCCACTGTTCTTTGCATTAATGCTTTTTGTACCGTGGTTTGACTCCCCGCTCCCTCCCCCCGCTCCGTGTCCTTCTCGACTGGGGAGACAGAGAGCACATTTTAAGCCCTTCTGTCCCTTTAAGGCATCTCGTGATTGAAATAACTCTGAGATTTGAAAGACTGTAAAAACTCCCCAGTCACCAATGACTGATGGTGTGCAAAGGGTCTTAACATGGTTAAGATGAATTTTCCTCATGGTCTTCTTGCAGGTTTGGGGGGTGCTGATTTAGGGTTGTTTTTTTTTGGGGGGGGGGGGAGTGTTTCGATTCCTTGCACTTAAAGGACACTTTAAAATCTCCCTCAAGTAATCTGCATTTTAGAGGAATCTTCTAAGTTTTAAATGCAAAAGTGGCTGTCAAGAGCTAAAGCCCTAACTTGCTGCAGTTGTTCCATTGTTTCTAAATAAAAGACTCGGCAAACAAAAGAAAATGGAGCGACTCTAAATTAAATGCCTGCATACTCCACGTATCCACATGAAAATGGATATGATCTCACTGATCCTACTTAATGATACTGGAATTCCCTTTAACTATGGATTTGTCTGGGCTTAGGGTGGATGGATAGTTAGGCACACAAACCAACCAGTTTGAGGATATTATGAGTGCTTGGTTTGAAAAGCAGCTTAAGTTAGCAGTTCTCCTGCTCTCTCGGTTGGGACTGCTTAAGGCTTCTGGCGTTGATAGCTTCTCAGTAGATTAAGCTTTAATTTGTTTACTAGGTAATATTTTGTTGCATTCATATGTTGCAAGCAAACTTCTTCTTGATGTCACGTAAAAATCTGCTGTACTGAAAATTTCATGGAAATACTTCTTTTCACCCCATTTCCTCACACACGAATCGAAAAGTTTCTCTAATCACTGATGTACTAGTTAACACAGGCAGAATTTGTAGACGGAGATAATGTCATAAAGCGCTCCCTCATTTTAAATTCCTTCCTTTCAGTGGTATCAATGTTCACCGCAAAGACACTGATGATACTGAATTTAATTGGTATTTATGTGTAGGGTCATGTGTACTCTCCAAGAAGTTTCTGTGTAACTTTTCCCTAATTGAAATTAGATTGAAGTGTTGCTGTGTACACTGCGACTTAATGGTGACAACGTTGAGCCAGCTTCGAAGCTCAGATGCATGGCACGCATCCCAAGAAATCTGCTATGATGCTCCCACATACATCTATGCATATTTTTATGGTACAAGAGACATAAGGTGTGGAAAAGGAGCAGTCTCTTTAAGGGGGATGTGGCAACCCTATCTGCCAGTCATCTTGCCTCTGCTGTTCTATTCCTTTTGCAGCCGTTCTGCCTTTCCTGCATCTATAGCGAACATCTTTGCATGCCTACCTAATATCTTTGCCCATTAAAATCCATCGGAAGGTGAGCGGCCAAAGGACTAATGGACCGCTGCCACCGGTCCTTTGTAGAAATGCCTTTCGGCTGCTCTGGGGATGGGTTGCTTACTGAGGAATGGCCAACTTATATTCTAGAAAACATAATATATGGCCAGGGTTGCCATTGCTTTGTAAGGGGATCGCCGGGTGAAGCGCCTGGAGTATTGTGTGTTGGCTCAATGCAAGAAGGGGGAAGTAAGCGCTCTCCTTGGCAATGCGTACGTAGCGTATGCAAAGCTCACTTCTTACTGTTAGAAGTGTTTTGGCTAGAAGCTTAATTTACAGCAGTTCGTAGAATTGTAATGTATAATAAGCAACGTCCTTGAACATTTTTCATGTGCTTCTAAGTGACTCTTTTAAAAGCATTGGTTTTCCTTGTAAAAAATCATTAAACTTTTTTTAAAAAATAAGTAGTAGGCTAGGTTAGTAATCATCACAGTGCTTTAAATACTAGTGGATAATTAATGGCACGACTCAATTAAATACATTTCAGGTATAATAACAAAGTTGAAGAAAATCACCAAATATGAGCAAAGCTCCAAAACCTAACTACTTTGTGTTGCATGCTGTTTTAATGACTGCGATTTAAAAATGTGCATAATTCCAAAGAGATCACATGCTTCACATAATAAAAATTACTGTGACATAAAATATATATTTTCTTAAAAAGTACTTGTAATATCAAAAGGACTGTGAAGTATTAGCCATTTAATACAAATTTATCTTTTCTTGCAGATGATTACATTTTCATTTTAATTGCTCACATTTCCTGTTCTGATCTCAGTGTTTTATAGTAGGCAAGACATGCCACAAAGAAAAAAAAAAAAGAAGATTTTATTTGTTAGTTAACAGTCTTCAGAAGTCCTAATTTGGCCAATGTGTTCTGCTGCAAAGTCTTGGAATGCTGTCTTGCAGTTTCAAAAGTGATCTTATTTGGCTTCCCAGAAACTCTTATGCCTGGAGGATGCCATGAGAACAAGGGCTGCCTTGTTAACAAGTAGAAAACTCTCAACAACAAGATAGGATCCTGATATAAATCATAATTTAGATGCACAGAGCTATGTTCACAACCACAGTAATGTAATTCATTTACATCTAGTTATTACTTATCTCCACCCGAACTACTAAGTTCAGGAATGCAGCTGCCTTCTGCCTTGTGACTCGTGGGGGTTAGGGAAGAATGACATCACCAAATTTAAGCACATTATCATGCTGACATAGTGGCACCTTGTTTTCCCTTCCGCGGATAGAGCCAGGATTGTGCTCTACCCCCCATTCTTCCAAAGAATACCTTTTTTCCCCTTTCAAGCAGCTGCTATATGAAGGGTTGCAAATGTCACTTCAACTAATGATGAATGATGCTTGACCCTTGGACCTGTTACTATGAATTTTATGCAATGCTAAATTAATACGAAAGATCTCTGCTAGAAGACTTCAGCTATTATGCATGCAGCATAAATGATATGTTAAACAATCCAAATTTTTTTTTCTCATAACCGTGGTAAAATGCAGAGCTGTTTTAACGTTTTGATGTGTATTTCCACTTAAGATTAGTATCTTTTAGTTCTAAAAATATTTTTGGTAAGCAAATCAGTTTGCGAAAAACATTGTCAAAAGGGCAACTGGCCCACATGTCTTTGTTGTTTGTGTTTGAATATAATTAATGATGTAAAGCAATAGTTAGTGGGAGCTTAACAATTAGTAGAATCTGTCAAATAGTCACACGGAAATTACCAACTAATTGAACTCCTTGTCTTTTATTGTTTCAGGAAGCAGTACAGAGTGTCAGTCTTTTAACTCATAACTTTGTTATTATCAAGCTTCACATTTTTTGAGAACTACACGCTTCCTAGTAGGCTAATACATAAATAACCCTCCCGGTAATGTCACAGTGTGCAGAAGTGTTTGAAATAAAAACACCTGTTTTAATTAGTATTCAGATTCGTGCAGTTAAAAAATGATAATCCTCTCGCAGTTATATGACATTTTTAAAGCTTTGAATTTCCATCTGTATCTTATAGTATGATGTTTCAGGATTGTCGTGAGTTAATTATGTTAACTTAGGAAACATTGCTTGCATTTAGAATGAAAAACTTCAGCTTGAATAGCCAGAAAAGCAGATGCTCTCTTTCTTGTCAAATGCTTTGTTGCGCGCTGCCTTGAAACTTTTTGTAAGATTCTGTGTCCAAAAGGATTTATTTGAGATGTTACCCTAGTCTAATCAATATTTTAATATATTTCTTCTGGGAGGGACCTACATATGTCTCAAGGAACCAAAGCCATGCAAATCTCTTATTTTATGTTGAAATCATCATGCTATTACACACCCATTCACAAGACTAATTTGAAGGACAGGAAAAATCCCTGCATTATAAAGTTAAAAAATCAATTCGGAGCATACCTTTCTCTCCTGAAATAGATACGCCTGTAATTTTAGGTGAAAACAGAAGAGTTGGAAATAGTAGAGCTAGAATGCCCACAGAGATAAACTCTGCAAACGGGAAAGGTTGGCACAAATATATATCATTAATGCAGCATATCTGCATGAGGTCCTGTCACAGAACAAGTGAAAATATAAGTCATGGATGTGTGCGTGACGTTGAGGGAAAGGTGTGATTTTAGAAACTGCTCCCTGGATATAGGAAAGGCCGCGGCTCCTCCTTTTGGGTGGCACGGTGGGGCGTATGCAGAAAACCAAAAACGCCCTGCCGCTGAACCACCTGTGTTTCACTGCGCTAGTCCCCTGCCGAAGAGGGGCTATAAACACTGCTGACCGCGTTTGCATGTGCCCTTGACGCATTTGGCTAAACACGTGAAGCGAGCACTGTGCGTCACATGTGGCATGACGGCATGGTGAGTGGAGTTACGCTTTTGAGTGTGCTTGCCCTCCCTGGCCTTGAAACTTCAATCTTTTGGTAAAAAGGAAGTAGGCAGGCATGAGTTTCAGGAGAAAAGGGCTCAAACGTGTCTGCGCACGTAGTTTTTGATTGCACCTGTTTCGCAATTGCATGCGCTTCCTGAACACGGTTTTGGTCACAAATTTAGGGCTTCCATATTTTTAAAAGCTTAATATTCATCTAACAAAAGCTGTGTTCATTGCCATAAAAATTTCAGGGTCTGTAAGCAGGCGCTGTGCAACAGAAGCTGAGATGTGCAGCCTAAGGTATGCCTAGAGCAGGACGTACTTTAGCGTCAGATCCTCAGCTGGTGTAGCTTCAGAGCTGGTGTAGCTCTGAAGAAGTTGGTGAATTTATGAAAAAGTGCACTTACCGAGGATCTTCCCCATTCAGAGTAACATGTAATTCTCCAAATGCACAAAAATATTTGAGAATTCCTGTTATTATTAGCACTATTATTATCAAAGGGCATTTCGTTAACATTTGAAAGTCCTTCAGTGTACTTGAAGATAGGTTTTAGCAACTTATATAATCCCCTCCTGTTTAAAGTTTTGTTTTAAACACATACAATTATCATCTCATATGCCCTGATTCAGTAAGCACTTAGAAGCAGTCCTATCTTTAACAGCATAGCTAGTCTTGCTAATATCCAGGGAATGGAATTAGAGCTTCAGATATTAGCAAAAAGTAATGCAAATGTGAATTAAGCAACATGGTTTTGAAGTAAGTTGACTGAGGTTGTTTTTTTTTCTTAGACCGAATGCAAAAGTTTGACAAAAATTATCAAAGCAAGCATTACAGATGTTATTAATAATTATAAAAAAGTATATAAAGTCGATCATTCTAGGCTGGGAACTAGAAGGACTTAGGCACTGAAATTACCTTCCAGTAAGGATAGAGAAGAAAAAATCCTAGCAATTTTTAAACAGGCCCATCAGCAATGTAGGCAGTGATGTGATTCTTTACGGTACCAAGGATCCAGATGTGATAACCTAGAAAACCCATTTGAAACTTATGTTTCTCTCTTTCTGTAATTTGTGATCCTGATCATGGAAGAGTGTTTTTTTTTTCCTTTTTTTTTCTTTCCTACAATCTAGAGCTTATTTGGTCCTGGAAATTTTCAGCATTCATACTGATATACCTAATGATGTCTATGGACATCTAGAATAAAAATAGTGATGGTGTTGTTCAGCATATAACTTACATTAACTAAAACTGATGAAACTAGCTGCATTGTAGAGTTTGATTATTTGCAAGGTGATGGGTCATTTGGGTATATCAAATATATATCCCTATCTTTGCCTTTCCTAGCATAGCTTTCCCATACGGGCAAATCTAAGTCTAGCTATTGAAAACTCTTGCTGCTTTATGTCTGGGCAGCAATCTATGTGAAATGACTGTGATGCTCTCTGTCCTGTATCTTGTCACACGTAATGTGGTTGATAGTAAATTGTCATTTTAGGTGACAATTTCAGCCCAAATTTCATGAACTAAACCAAGGGATATGAAGCATGAATCATTCTTACGATCCAAACCCAAGCCTGCGTTCTCTGACCTGCATTTTTCAAGCCTTCTCACTTTACTGCTAATAGAGCAAATAACTAAAGTTTAAAAGGCAAGGTGCAAATACTAAAGTGTGAGTCTAAAAGTATTTAAGAAAATTGTCCTTTCTGTTTGAATAACTTGAAGAAAGTGTCTAAATGACCTCTTCCTAACCAGAAGAGAATATAGAGAAGAAATTAAGCTTTATTGGTAAATTAAAGCCCAAATCCCATGGTTGATGAGAGATATGGTCCGTTTGAAATAGTTACAGTTTTAGACTTTCTCTTCTACAATCAGCGGGTGGAGACCAACATAATCCAATTAATTGTAATTCCCTTTTGTGGCACTGGTACAGTGGTGAGTGATATAGTAAGTCCATTGAAGTCTTATCTTTGGTCAGATAATCCAAATGGATTCATATTATGAAACAGTCCTTTATAAAAGTTCTTATGAACAGAAGTATTTTGACTTTAGTGAACCAAAAGATAAATTCTGTACAAAATAAAATGTTTTGTCCTTGACATATACAGAGCTTGTATATACCTGATTTCATGTAAGAATATTTCTTTCAGCTGGCCTGTTTCAAAGACACTTTTCATTAAAACAAAACAAAACAAACAAAAAAACAGAATTTGTTGTCTGGACACCCTACAAACCAATGTGGGAGAACAGAGATTTATACACACATCTTTACTCTTATAAATAGTCCCATTAAAATAAATGTGATAACGTAAGGACTATATGTATAATCTTTTGAGAATCAAGTTTGTATTTTTATTTTTCTAACATTGCAACAAACTAATAATCCATTGATAATCCTTATAACTGTAAGCAAACTATATATATATTTCTTTTCAGTACTGTAAGTGGACGAGGGGAATTGCTTAATTTTAGCTCCAGCTTTGATCTATTTACATTTGGAAGTCATTTACATAAAGGAAGTCCTAACAATCTTTATTGTTTTGTTAATTGTTTCCTTTGATTATTGAAACTCACTCACTGAGGCACAAGCTTATTGTTATTGGGGTCAATCCCAATAATGCATTTGGCTATGTGCATTAGGTTTGGGTGGTATTCTTGATTTTTGAAGTGTTTTCTACAGATCTTTTTAGTTTAACAATCGTGGGAGACAGGCCTGATTTAATGGATCAGTAGGGTGAACCAGTGCTACACATTTTTGTACTTCTTGTTTCTTTTGAGTTTGTCCATATTAACCCCAAGTTATGCATAAGTGTTTTTACTTGTAGGATTTTGAAATCTCATATTTACTAAAGGATATTGAGATACCATTTGTGGGGACAACACACTAGACATATATTGAGGTCAGATCTGTACAGAGTGTCTCAAAAATATTTTCTTCTTCTTTTTTTTCCCTTAAATTGTATGGTTGAAATTTAATACAAAGGATTTTTACCCTTTGGGGTTCATTACATATGAAATAATTTATGACCATGAATCACAAGAAGGCAGTGAATTAGGTTTCAGATAAGTCTGCCAAATATTGCAAAACATTGTGTACAGATTTTTGGACTATGAAAAGGCTTTTGATGAGCATGGAAATAGAAGCAGTGTTAGAAACAGTGAGAAGGGGAAGAACAGAAGAGCTATATGTCAGAATCCTAAAGCATTCTGAGTTAGTAGTACAATTAAAAAAGATAGGAGTATGAACATATTTTTGAAGTATGAAAATGGGACAGAGAGTCATTGTCCAGTCCCTTTCTGTATTAGATCTTGAGAGTTTCCATTTGTTTAAAATGTAGGTTTGTGGATGCTGATACATACGATTCTGATAAAAACCTGACTGTAAATGACAAAAGAAAAGAAAAAAAAAAAGAAATGCGATGGAGTTAGATTGCAGAGGCATTTGCCAGAGAGCCATTACATAATAACAAAATATTAATACCAGATTTGAAGTCAAAGGGAGATACTTAACTTGACTAATATGCTTATACACAATGTAACACTAAGTGAGGAAGATCAAGTGGAAAGCAGAATTCAGAATGGACATTTGCCTTTGAATAGTAAAAGGTATCATGAAAAGTAAGTTCCTTATCTAAGAAAGTATTTGATGTTTCTGTTCTGCAACCTAGGGTATGTGAAATAGAAGTGCTAGCAACCACCTAGAAATCGGAATAAAGTCCATTAGCTGACACAGAGAAATGGGAAGGACATTAGTCTGGTACAGAATAATGGAGAGAGAGGAGAGCATAAACAGAAAGGAAACCAAAACAAAGTGCACTTTGAATACTGTGAAGAAGCTGAAGTTACCATACCATAAAAAAGAAGACTGAATTAGAGGACTTAAAAATAAATGTAATTTTCACTCAGCAGAGCGGTTTTATTTCTATGAGCTGTGGAAAGTCTGCCTAACCCCTTCGCCCTTGCACTTGAGCTGTCTTTGGTACTTGAGGCCAGGAGGTGAGTGTGCGCTCGCCCTGCACTACTTACAAGATGCTCTGAGTTATGGCCCAGCAGCCTAAAGACTCCGGGACCAACAGACAGCGTTGGGATTCCTCCGGTGTGCTATTTCCTAGTCCCTTTCTTTAAACCCTGTGAGATACCTGAGTATTTCTGTGACCCTGAAGGAAGGAAGGATTTGGCCCCACAGTTTCAAATGCTCAGGTTAGAGAGCTGATGTTGCTGGCCTGCTCGTACTTGTGGTTAACAAGTCACTTCCAAGTGATTTACAGAAGCGTGTTGAAATGTGGACTGGTGGTCTATTTATTCTTGGGGAGTTTTCAGCTGCATATCGAGGGGAAATATTTTATATTTAAAGTCACTTTTTTTCCCATATGGAATAGTCTATTCAGCTTAATTTAATGAGTTTTAAAAGTACTTATAATTATAACCTATTACAGTAATTATTGCTTCAAATCACAGTGATAGCAAATGTTAAGTTACAAACTAAAGAAACCTGTCATCTAACACTGTAGCAGATATTTGCAGTGAGAGGTGTTTAAAGGTATTGTGGCGATAATACTTGGTTCTGGGCACCAACTGGAGTTCTTTCAGTACCACTAAGTATTTTTATGCTTCCAAGTACAAGCAGCAACTAATAGCATAGAAACTTCCTTGATGCAATGGAGTCACTAGCTGGCCATATTTCCAAACCTTTGAGCTACTTTGCATGTTTTCATGGTGTACCATTTCTGAACTGCTTGAATATACTGGATCTTTTTCACAGAAACAATGAGGTAGTTCATCCCTCTTCCACTCTTTGGACTTCTGTGGAATTACGCTGAGGATGAATATGACCCAGTGTGCCCAAGTACAGAAATCTTTTATTTTTCTGGCACACATTGAGATTTAAGTTAGCAGTACTTGGTTGTTCCACCATGCCCTCAGGTCAGTGAACTGTCACTTCAGAGAACTGGAATAAACAGCACTCTGGATGCCTGTAGAGACGTTCTGCTTTTTAGTTTAAGTTGCTCAGTAATTTGTGCCTAGACACCATGGTAATGGGCACTCTAATAATAAACAAATGCTCAGACATTGTAAGATCATGGCTTAAATTTTCTGTTAAAAGGGCATTCCATTTTCCTCACCGCAGAAGGAGTAATAAATGCAGGTTTTGTTCTGCTGACTATATCCGTGATAATCCATCAACAGTAGTGTTGGATGAATTCAGCAAAAGCCACTCAAAAACACATTGTAAATAAAATCTAATATTTTGCTCAGCTGACATTTTCAAAGCCTTTGATTTGCTTAGATATTCTTGGAAGCCAAGGATCATGCATTGATCGCAGGCGTGACTGTGAATCTCCCAAATCTAGCAAGGGAGAGAGGAAGAAGAATTATTTAGCCTGGAGAGAAATCACAGAAATCTGGAAAGATGGAGAAAGTGTTGGTCTGCATGAGCTGCAGCTTCTCCTCTACTATTTAATCAAAGTTTAAGGGAATGTATGCTTTTTTGGAGTGTGCATGTAAAATGCAATGTCAGGCGTGCTTTTACCGGGGGAAGGTAAGCGTCATGTGTCGCATCGCTCTGGGGTGAGCTCCTTGTCATCTGATGAGAAAGAGCCTTCACCACCTCACAGCCCCTCATCACCCGGGTGCCTCCAGACATCTCTGCATCCTATTACTGCTTGAAATTGAGTGTGATCACGTTGAAAGGAACAGTTTGCTTCTATATAACAATCCTTTACAATAATTTTGACATCCCATCGTTCCAGGGTGGTAAGAAGGCTGCTGCAGCTCTGAACTACTGGTTCGAGAAGCTATGCCTTTAAAATGCATGCACAGCTATCAAACACACATACCTATCACTGTATAAGTTAATGTTTGTATTGTCAGCCAAGAGACCAGCCCTCATAAAAAGGATAAAGTGGTGAAGTAGTGTGCTGAGGACTCACGCAAGTGAAGCAGTTCTGTTTGAGTCTTTTCTTTCTTGCTTTGCTATTGAAGAGCATGAGTGACCTGCAAACTATTTTTGAAGAATATATCTGTAAAAAAGAGGTGTCTTCAAGTTTGGAAGAGAAGAAGAATGACATTTGACAGCTTGTTTTTTCTCAGTATGGTGCAAGAGGACTTTTCTTCTCCTCCTTCAACCACAGGGCTCTGTTTTGGAGCTCTCACTAGTAAACTGCCTATTGGGATGTGCTAGTCCAGCAAGTTTCCCAAGCTTTTAGTCAACTGGGAATGCATTGTGCACTCCCAATTTTTCTGTTAAGACTTTGATGTGAGAGAAATACAGTGAATTAGTAAATACTGCTGTGCAGGGCTTTCTCTGAGGGAGATCTCCCCCTGAATATCGGCTGGCCTCTAGGGCTGGAGACTCCGGCTCTCTGAGGTTTCACGCAGCGGAGCTGTGGGACTGGGAGTTGGTCCCTGAATACACAGGGTTTATAGGGGAATACAGATGTGGCGGCTGTCGTGTCTGCGTGCTCACCGCTCAGAGCACAGCCCTCTTAATTCTGCTACGTGCAGCCGGCAACAAGGAAATGGTAAAAAAAGACATAGATGTTAGCAAACAGATTAAGCCAGTATGAGGCACAATAGGACGTATCTCACTATTTTGAAGGAAAAATGCTGAATAAGAGCTCTGTTCTTGCTTTTTTATACACAAAAGTAAATAATAACCTTCCTGAAAATGCCAAAGTAGCTTAATCAGAGGGTGAGAGATGCCCTCTCAGTATGGGTTTGGAACAAGAGCCCGGTGGCTTCTGCTCCCTTATACAACTATCCTTAGGAACAGTGATCCTCAGGCACCACAGACCACGTACCCACAACTGTGAGACAGTATTACCCAGGAATTCTCTCTCTATTTTCCCCTTTTCTCCTATGCTTTTCTCCCCTTTCTGTTATGTACCCGTCCTAGACCCTTCCTCTCTCTATCATCCTCCTACACACTGATCAGTATAGTTTCTTTTATGTCCTCCCTGTCCATGTTATCTCTTTGGGTGGGATTGTCTAAGATTTCTCTTAAGCATCTTTATCATAGGCATCTAAGATTTACATACAGTTTTGTTCTTCATCTCTTCAACTCACTTCTTCAACCAGTTCCTGCAAGGACCTTACCAGTGTTGTGCTCAGCTCTTCCTCCTATGCTGCACCAGGCAAGCAGACCAACCTTAGAAGACTGCCTGAAACTGTTTCTCTAATTATTGTGAAAGAGATGATTTCTGGGCTGTGAGAGCACAACCTGCATAGCATAGGCCAGGTTGCGATAGCTGTGTTTGCAGGAAATTGCTTTCCGTGGGATTCAGGGCAATCCATGGGACTGCTTGCAGGAAGATACAATACCTAATGTGAATGAGGACATTGGAGTGTGGTGCTCTGGGATTTAACAGCAGCATGGGCAGATGACAATACATAGCTGGGATACCAGTTGTATAAATTATCTTAAAAGAGAAAACAAAAACATTTCAGAAGTGGTCTCAAATGACTGCATTTTGCTTCCAGAGGCAAGTCTACATAGAGAGCAGGGCATGTGGTTAGAGAAACCATTTTCTTTCAAAACGGAGCTCTCTGTGCTGCCTTGGTTGATTTTCTTTGTTTTGTTTTTTTTCAGTTGATCATTCCATAGATTATCTTTCTCCTTTATTAAAGGAGGAAAACCTTGTGGTGGCATGTGTAAACCAGACACGAACTCCTGTTCAGTTCTGCTGCGAACACTGCAAATGTTAGTAAAAAGGTGCAACTACTGGACAGGCTGATTTACTAAGAACAACTCTAAGAATAATAACACAGTAAAACTCACACTCCCTTCACAAATGTATTGTATATCGATTTTTTTTAACTAATAACCTTGACATCTGCCCCACTATTTTTTTTTTCTTTAATGTGATCTTTATATTTTCATCCTGAGTATTAGCATAAATTTTAGGGGATTTTCTAGGCATATCTGTGTCTCTATCTAAGATATATGATATCAACTGGCAGTGATGGTTGAACTAATCAAATACTACTGACAAGTTAAAGCAAATTTTTAGGACTGTGAGATTCTGAGCATCTTCCCAGATACAGTGTCTCCCGACTGAGAGCAGTCCTTGACTGTCAAGTTTAAATACCAGATTAGGGACTTAACCTTTATGTAAGCAAAACACCCCCAAAAGAAGAATGTCTGAGCAAAGCTAAAAAGTCAGGTCCTTCCCTCAAACCTAGTCTGAAATGTGTGTGCGTGCATGCGCGCGTGCGCGCTTATGCTTGTTTATGGCCCTATCGCCATGGTATGTGAGTGATTCCAACCAGTGGGAACCAACGGAGAACCTTGCACTGAATGGACTTGTATTTTCTTTTTCATTTTTTTGACTTGGCATTTGTTCCTCCTAGCAAACATTTTTGAAAAATCTCTTATTGCTAGAGGGGAAATTGACACCCTTTGCTTTCACGATGATACATTCCTAACACGTTTCCTTGAAGAGCTGGAAATGGTGCAAAAATCTGGTAAGAAAAGTCTCTGTAAAGCCTTAGAAGTCAGGCATTCCACTTTAGACATTTAAGACAAATGCATGGCAAAAACAAGTTGTTTTTTTAAGGTTTCTACTTAAAGTTCTGTGCCAAAGCTACAGTACTTATACATTTTCTAAATGTGTTTTAAGCAATAAGTTGTACAACATTTTTAGAACATGTGTTAAGCTATTTCTCTAAGAATGAAGCTCTTAACAAAACATAAGCACTCTGCATGAGATCTTAGCAGCAAAGTGCTTAAAAGATAAAGTAAGAATTGGTACCATGGGAAGAACACCAGCTGTAGAGCACACAGGTCCATTATGAGAAGTATGGTAGTGGGTAGGGAGAAAATGATTTAATCAGGAGTAAAACCAATTTTATTATAAGGGCACGCAGGGGGTGTGGCACCATAGTGAGAGGGACATTTCAAAATATCTGACAGATTTCAACAATGTGAAAACCCACCCTGTTCTTTAAAGTGACAGTAAACCCCATCAGGTCTCTCTTTTTGATGCTATTGTTAGCAGTTGACTGTTTAAAGCTGGCCTGCTAAGACGCTGTCGATCTAGTTCAATAGTGTGTGGCAAAATAAAAGGCTAATTGTTGAAATACGATCAATCAAATATGATCTCAGAGTCTAAAGAAGATCCCCTCTGCTAAGAGATCAAATCAGTACTTTTATGATTGAGGTAATTCAATGGGGGGGGGAGGAAAAAAAAAAAAAGCTTGAAACCGAGGAAGCGAGCAAGTCAACTAGATAAAATGCACAAGTCTGCCTTTGTTCCAGCTTTGTGTCACGTTGCTCCGAGTTAAGCAGTTGGGTCCATTCCGTTATTTGTATACATTTCCTGAATCCAGATATTTAAAAGGCATTTAAGAATATTTAGACTGCAAAGAGAACTCCATTTTGAATAAGATTTTCTGTCCAAAAGTAAACTCTATAGTGAGAAAACTTTCTCATTAAAGGACTAGGGATCTGGAGTTGGGGGTGTCCATGCGTCTCCAATAATTTCACCATTCTGTTTAACAACAGCTCAATAAAGACGCTGCTCTTGAAGCCAGCTGAATTGCTAAATGTGAAATTTCAGTGACTTTTAGTAAAACATTCCAGGATTATGTTGCTTCAAATGAGAATTTTTCAGTAGTTTTCATGGTTGGCTCCTGATTTGCATTCAGGCTGAAATTTTCTAAAAATTAGAGTTATAGCACATATATATAAAAAGCAAAATCCATTTTTGGAGTAACAGAATTTGTAGAAAGTGTGCGTCCTTTTAATTTGGACTAATAAAGATTTACACTTTCCCAGAGCTATATGTGGATTATGATCTCGTTGTTTATTCTGTTCTAATAGCATCACACTATGAGAATAAAAAGACAAAGAAAAATAGAATGATCGTCCGATCTTGTTTTATTTTTATTCGAAAGTCTATTTTAGCATTTAGTTTCTTTTATATTTAAATTCCTTAGCTCAGTCAAGCTTCAAAGAAAACATTTTTTTTGTTTGCAAAACAGTTTTGTAAGCACTTGTGGTTTGTCTTTAGCGTGTTATCATTTTTGACAGCTTTGCATAGCCTAGGTAGGCCAACAGGGGTCTGTCTAATATTGTTGCTGGGCAAATCTTCCTCCCAGAGATGAAAACCAAACAAAATATTTTTGAAGCAGTAAGAAGGAATTAATATCCCTTCTCTCACAGTACTCTATTCCTTGCTGACATTACATTCAGGCAAAAAAAGGAGAAAAGCGTTACCCATTATTCCCTTGTACATAGCAAGGCTAACACATGTAAAGCAATAACTCATTTTCTATTGCCATGTTTAGCATATGTCTCCTGTTGGCTCAGCAAGGCCTTTAGGCCGGTCCCTTGAGCCGGCCATCGTTGGCAACTCTTAGCCCCTCGGCCTCAAAACCAAATAGCTTTGAATCATGTTGAGCTGTGATGCTAATTTTCATACTGATGCATTATGGGAATAAATGTATCTGACACACTGTGTCAATGGTACTGTCTCTTTGTGTCTCTTGTTTTTTGTTAGCTGCATTCCTACAGATGGTATTCCATTGAAAATGTTCTCTTCCTACAAAAAAAAAAAAAAAAAAAGAGGGAAAAAAACATGCACAGCACCAAACCTCTAGGTGCAGAAGGCTGTTAACGGTTGCTGATGATAGTAGGCAAACATTAACATAATAATTAGTGTCTTGTAATTGTTTCATTAAAACCAGTTGTTCCATTTCTCCTCGTGTTTTCCCAGAAGAGAAGCTGAATTTGGACGACAGCCAGTGGGAGGACATCCACGTTGTCACCGGAGCACTCAAGATGTTTTTCAGAGAGCTGCCTGAGCCGCTGTTCCCATACTGCTTCTTTGAACAGTTTGTGGAGGCGATAAGTAAGTACATCAGATACAGTAGAAGCTAGTGAAATAGCCTGTTATATAAAAATAATAATAAACTTAAAAATAGAAGAACAGAGGCATCTCAAATCTGATTTACCTTCCATTATCCATGATCCTGTCTTTTTATTGTTTTTGATTGCCTTTTATCTCCTATAGCGTTTAGTTATTTAACTATAAAAAATATCAAATTATTGGTCTATAAATTTTATATATGCGATTTAACTTTAGTGCCTAAAATGGTTTAGGAAAGAAATTAAAATGTGTATGTATTCAAAATATGCTAGGCTGATAATCCATATATCCCCAAACACAAGAGAGAGACTAATAATTGTGAATCATGTTTGAAGGGGCTGTCTTTATGTTAATCAGAATGAAATGCATGTGTTTTGTTCCACAAGGTTGCAGGCTCTTGCCTTACAGTGATCATAAAAAGAATGCAAAAACATTCATGTTCTCATTTTCATATTTACCTTTGCTTTATTTTTTAAAAGTTTACAGGCAGTAAAAGTATTTTCAAAGTGCAAGGCATTTATTCTATTATGTGTCTCTATGGCTTGTATGCTGCAAACCGTCTCTATAATATTTTCAGGTGCATATTGTAAAACTATAGCTGCTTGGAAAAACTTGCCTAAAAAGCACAGTAACTTGGGGTTTTATTCCCCTTGAAAAGGTGTATGTGGGGGGGTACCTTAAAGGGTAAAAGCCTAGTAGGAGCTTAGTTAAAGGTCCAATAGAGAAAAATCTCCAGGAACGAAACCAATAAAGAACTTAGATCTGTTTTCTGAATGATGGGCATGCATATTTGCCATTGCTGTTAACGAGAGCTGTGAGTGCACATGCGCAGCTGTCAGAGAATATGAAACCCTTAATGTACGGCTCACTTTGATTTTATATTCATAAGAGTCTTTAGTTTGACTAAAGCTTTTCAAGACCAGCATCAGATATAATGAAGTTAAATGCGGCTCACAAGATCCTTCCCTTCTCAGTTATTTAGAGATGTAGTGTAGCTAAATACACAGTGTAATGTAATGAAACACATTACTTAAAGTTTACTCTTGTCAGCTCATTCTCTTCTCCTTTCAGAGCAGGAGGAAACTAGAACAAGAATGTTATCCTTTGAGTTTACGTTCCTGTCTCATAGTCTCTACAGTGCTAAGAGGGGAAAAACAATAAAGAATTTCTTACTGTTCAGCTTCAGCTTCTGTGCTGCGCTCGGATAGGAAGTTCTTTTGAAGCCCTATGGTCTGAGCATGCCCTTCAGGTGGTTCTCCATCCACCTGCTATGCTCTCTTGGAAAGGAGGAGGTGTGGTGCCTTTAGTGGAGCCTGTCAGTTCACGGGGCACAACCTGGCATGCTGTTCGCTTCTCATCTCATGCACATTATTCTGCAGTCAAGTGTTTTATTACATATCCCCCGCCTTTATCTCTTTCCCTTTCTGATAATCCACCATCACACTGGTCTTCTGGGGCTAAATATAGTCTTTCTTCCCCCTTATCACTGCTTTTCATTGCCCTTTGGTGTAAGCTTTGGTTAAGCAAACAATATTGTATTCTAAAGAACATTATCATGACACCATGATCTCATCCTTCCCGCTATCTTCTGTTCTCACCCTCTGTGTTAGCTTCCAAGTTAGGGCAATGTGAAATCTTCTGGTGGCTCAGTGGGGAGATTTTTGATAGCAAAAATAACAGGTAACTGGCAATAGACTTGTGAATTAGAGTTTGAAAGCATGTCGGGAAGACACTCTCTACTGAAGCATTAATATTCATGTGTGAGAAATTAATGTCCCTTTCTGCTATTTGAACTATTATTAATTCTTATTATGATTTTGAGAGCCATTATACACGTTGATAGACTAATGAACAGTCATTTATAGAGGGATTTTAAGACAGTTTATTCCTACAAAGAAAATACTAGCACTCTAAGACATTCTTTGCATTATTTCAAATCCCAAATTCTTGTGGCTTTCTTTACTGCACATCAGGGTGATTTCTACCTAATCCAGCTGTCTAATGTAATCTATGAATTCCAATCAATCTTCTCTTTATCTGGCCTTTACTGCCATAGTATCTACAAATCCACATTCTGATCAACTCTACTTAAAAACCGTCTATAAACAACAATTAGGTGTTTTCAATGTCTTTTGAGCTCTTCTACATGTTAATAGGACTCCTGAGCTGAAGTGAAAAATCTCTTGTCTTCAATATCATTTCCAGAGTAGCTGATCCTTTAATTAGTTTGTGTTAGCTCCTTTGCCTGGTCAGTGCTGGGTTGCTAGCAAATCTGCTTCCTGGAACTCCCCTTCTGCCTCAGGACGTTGCAAAAAGAGGCTCTTGTACCTCTGTCTCTTCTGTCTGTTTTTCCAAAATGGGTGGTATTAGCAAACTGTACATGGGCGTGCAGTACAGCTAAAAAGAGTGCTTAGTAATACCAGAAATAAGCCAACCTAAAGAGTGGTGGGAAAAAGCTAGTTTGGACCCATCCCCATACAGCCATGGTTATTATATGCTCAGTCCACCCCTCAGTCGGAGTCACACATTTGGTAAGGAAGATGAAGTGCTCTAAGAACCCGTCTGTAGTGGGCAGTAATAATTTGTTGATAATACTTCTTGGGGATTTAGCCATTTAGCTAGAAGTTCCAAAGGAACAAGTAGCCAAGAGGACTCCTTATGCCGATGCTATTTTAAAGATTATGTGAAAAATTCCATAGCAAGCTTATGTGTATTACTTTTCCTGGATGAAGCCTCTTTAATCAGCTACATCAGCTACTATGCGCATGGGAACAAAATCTTACAGTACTGTGTATTAGTCAAAGTGTTTGCTCTCTACCTTCAATTTCCCTCCTAAATAACTTTAGAAATGGCCATAATATTAGAACAATTTAGATATGACCATGATATCAGAGGATAACTCAGGGTATTATGGAATCTTAGAATTCCCCTTGCCTAGCTGAAGTTGGATAATTACTGTCCATATAGTTTATCCTGGAGAATTTAAAAATGATAAATGGAAGGCCATGAGACCTCTGACCTAATACTAATTTTGTTCCTTATGATGGAAAGCAGGTTTTTCTAGGACTTTGTCTGGTATATTACCAGCAAGTCATTTTGTGGTAATTTTGATGAAATATGCACTTCTAAAGTGTGCCCAAATGCTGCTATGAAGTCAGGTTCAGCCACACTTAAATTACTTAGAACCACAAATAGTTCTATTGGTTGTCTGCAAGATCAATAGACATGGTTCAACAGATTGTCTGTAAGCGAAATTGTGTTTCATGTGAGCAGGGTGGTAGAAGTGCCAGTAACTGAAACACTTAATCACTTCATTTACAGAATTCAAGTTGTATGGGCATACAAACTTCTGCCATAACTTCAGCCACTGAAACACAAAAACTACCCCCCAAAACTGTTAAGAAATATTAGCAAGTAAATGTGCTAGTTCCTTATAAATAAATCTTTAGTTTAATTGAACTAGTTTTGTTGAAGGGTCTCAGGCAGAGGCAAGGAAAAATAGAAATTTGTCTACTGCAGTGTCATGTGCAATTATGACTGATATCCACAAGAGCAACTTCAACCTGAGAAATATTTACTCTCAGAGTGCTACTTGATATCATTTCAAATACTGAATAGTTCTTTCAGATCTTTTCAGCTGGAGAAAGCTGTATAGATAATGCATCTCTCCAATCATATTTGCAAAAAAAGCCCCCAAAACCCTAATATTCCATGAAGGAAAGAAGTTCCTAAAGCTGGAACATCTGTCCCTGGCTTGGAAGGCCAAATTCAGGTCCTTGATTTTGTCTGCAGCGGGTTGGAAAGATTACTACATTACTGCATCAACAGAGGAGTGAGATTAGCAAAAATTAAGCTTTGCAAAATCTAACTTTCAGGCTTCCAGGTGCAATCCAAAACCTGATCTAAGATACCTAAGGCCCTGATAGGAGGAATGGAAAGCGGTAGTTGCCACAGAATGAAAGCCAAATCAGCCACCAATCTCTGGATAGCATTTTGTAAAGCATCAGATCTGGTTGGTGAGTGTGACTTAGTTCCTGGCAGCCCCACAGGACCAAGATTCCCCAGACACTTAGGTGAAGAAATCCCTGATTTCTGGAGCTTAAGCCACTGAGCTTTTCAGCCCCAGCAGAAAACGAAGCATTTTTCTGCATGGAGAGAAGTAGAGCCACAAGCACATCAAGCAATTGCAAGGTCACAACTGCACCATCTAATTAGCTTATGCACCTTAAGGGTTACATGGTGGCTGAATAATATTTTTTTCAGAATTATAATGGTGAATTTAAGTGTCTAGATACTACCTAAGGCCCACATTAGGTACTCATATCATTTTTATTTTTTTAAGATCTGGATCTTTTTTTTCCTTTGGTTTCTCTGATGGACCATTAACACTTTTTTCAACTGATTTCACACTTATCCTTTCAATATATCAATTAGGGTCTCCTTGTGCATGCTAAGCAGAATTCACAATGTCATTACTATCAATCTTATCATGGTTTGTGTTACCTTATTATATAGAAACTGAAGAAGATGGTTATTTAGGATCTTGAACATGATAGAATTTTGTAACTTTTTTTGGTTACTGAAAGATGTTAGAATTAAAATTCATTACAGTTTTGCCTGGATGAGATATTGGTCTTCACGGGTCCTGTCTGACAAAATCCACAAAGTCATGGTCTCGTAAAACACAGTGGTAACATAACTAAGCAATAAAATAGATCACCTGTTTTCAACAGCTATAGAATAGGTGTTTTGCAACATGACAGTTTGCAAAAGTTGTAGCTCAATCTCACTTTGGCTCTTTAAGTAACTAGAGTGAAATTCTCATTTCACTGATGTCAATGGGACTTTCATTTTTTGACTTCCATAAAGTCAGAATTACATCATAGATTTGGAAAGGCACCATGGGCTAACAAACTCTTCTTTCATTAGAACAGGAGACTTGTTTTTATAAGACCACAGAAGGTACCAATGCAATCAGGAGTTGACAGTCCTCTCCATGTCAGTCAGTCGTCTTCCTCTCTGTGGCTGCTGGCCTCTGTATAAGGGTTTACTCTGAGCCTGGGCTCTGGTTTGGCTCCAGAAAGGTCTCCGCTGCCCAAGTGGCCCAGGACAAAGTGTTGCAGAAACCCAAGTCCAAGGCACTGTGTGGACAATGATCACACTTCGGTCTTAAGCAGGCTGCGGCAAAGTTTGCACTGAGTAATGCAACTGTTGAGGAGCTTGCATGGAAGCTGTCCTAGTTAAAATCAGGAGAAAAACTGTGTCAGGAGACAATAAACAAATATAGTCATCAGTACAGAATCATGATCGAAGAGAAGAGCTACATTGGTTGAAAACAGTGAAACGAGGACCTGCTTTGAACCACTATGCAGTGTTATGAAAATAGTAGCTGGGAAACAGAAATGAAGGAAATACATTCATTTATTCTGACAGTCATAACATCCTTGTATCATCTTAGTGGAAAGTTACAAAAGATGTCTAAAGAAATTTTCAAAAGACATCTAAAGAAGCCTCACTTGAGGCTTACAAAGAACAAGGCTCAAGGCCAACTCGTCTTGGAAAGACAAGTCAGCATATTGCACTGTAAGAAATCCATGACAGTCTCTTAACATCATCACGTAATAGGTTCCTGAGAAACCAAATCTTATCAGTCTCTGGCATTATTTAAATTTCTGTCATAATCTCAATCTGTAGGCTTCAATTCCTAATCAAACTCCTTTCAGTTTCACAGTTGGTGAGCCTGTTATTGAAATCATTCTCCTATTCTCCATTTACTTGTCCAAGGAAGTTTTGGAGCTTGGCATGGTGTCAGAAAAACCTCAGTTTTTATGTGAACATGGGGATTTGTAACCAAAACCAAGGTCACCACAATCTACCGCACATAAAAGGTAGCCATATTAATACCTTTTTGGTTGAATCTAAACATCAGAAGAAAGTACAAGGCCAAACTAAATGTGAACAGAGCAAAAAAAAAAGTAGAAACAAGAAGTATTCAAAAGCTGAAGTGCAACTTTTTAGATTTTTATGTGCTCTTAAAAAAAAAGGAATAATTTTGTGGGTAATGTAATTGCAGGGATATCCATCCATGTAAACATATGAATGCAAGTATGTAGATGTATGTAATCTCTCAAGCACAATAAAGCTGATAATAATAGAGCTCATCTAAGAGGGGATACTAGAGATGATAATCAATCATGCAAGAGTGGTACTAGGTATTTTCAGTAGAGAATGAAAACTATTAACTCCATTTGTCCAATAAGGACAAAAATAAGGTAGATGAAAAGGGGCAGTTTAAGCTAAGGAACAGTATCCCACAAGAAGAGATGTGTATAAACAGACTACGAAGAAATTCAAGCTAATCCGTTCCCAGCCATTAAATTGTTCCAGAAAGGTCTCTGCGCCAGCTAAAGGGAGTAAGAAAGCATACCTGCATTGAGGGCGTAAAGGGAATCTGACGTATTTGTAATAGCAGCAAACGGGTGACTACAGAGGTTCATTCCAGGTTTTTTGTTCCCAAGGGGTGTTAAGGAACAAAGTGCCCCAGTAACCTCCTAGTTCTCTTTCAATGACCTTCGCTTCGCAGTTGCAAACTGTTTCTGTTCAACAGCGTTTTTAAATAGATCTTCCCAGGTCTGGAAGCAAGTGTTTTGGGCGGGGGGCAACCTTTTGGAGGGCAGGTCTATGAATAGATTTGTCTTTTGAGGTGGAAAATGACCTAACACGTTTGGAGATAAAGGGTACTGGAAAGAAAATTAGCAGCTAAAACATTTCTTTACTTCTTTTTTTTTTCACATAGAAAGTTTTAACTAAGTTAGGAGGGAAACGAAGAGAAAACCTACATGTGAAGGTTTAGATCCTCTGCAGGGCATGTGAAGGAAGCCCAGATATCACTTGTCCATAGGAAATCAGATTCTAGATTGACTTTGCCTTTTTTCTGAATATACCTTCAAAAGGCGATCTGTTATAATATTTGCTAATCCTTTTCTTTTGTTAGTACACAATTTCGTTGCACTACAAATAGAATTTCCTATATGTGCACTGAATCAAGCATTTTGACAGTTTTTTCTCCATGAAATTTACTTAAAACAGTGTTTTAGTAGCACTGTCAAATCAGGTCATTCAGCTTTTGAGGAAGAGAGGGGAAACTGAGTAACTTTACTGAAAGGATTGCTACACCAGGGATGAAAATTGCCCTAAAATTACAGGAATAACAACAACAACAACAACTTTATAGCTTGGGTTTCTAAATATGGTGGAGTGTGTAAAATTATCATCAAGCAAATGAAAAAGTTTTAAAAGAATTTACACTTGGCTTTTGCTGTCATGTAAAAGTTTGTGCAGCAGGGACGTATTCTGCCCAATTCAGTGTCTTTTTGTTATGATAGTTATAATTTTTTTTAGCATAGTGGAAATTTTATTGCAGATGCCTGGCCTGTCTCTTAACTCATGCTAATTATATTCATAATTAAATGTTAAACAAGAATTGACTAGGCCAACTGGCTTGCACAGGTGTTTGTGATATGAATGGTTTAACGCTCACACAGTAAATTATTGGATCTGAAGCTGTAGTAATCTGCCCCGTAAGAACCTTTCGCAAGAACTTCCCTGTACGCGGTAGGTCCAGGACTTTGAAACCAGGACTTGCAAGCAGCAGTTGGTAGCCAGCATTGTGCCAAAGCTGTGATTTGCCCTCATGGTCTTGAGGCTGCATAAGTGCTGACAAGGCCAAAAGGGTTTTTTTCGCTCTTACCTGCCACAGAATGGGGGTGCTCAGTGCATTAAATGTTTACAGGGGGCTGGAGAAGTCATGGGATGTTTGGAGGAAATGTCACCTGGGCACCAGTGTGCCTTACTCCAATTTGAAAAAAGTTATCTACTTTTGTAAGTGATAGCCAGATTAACCTCCAAATTCTTGTTATCTTTAGAAAATTGTCATCTGGCAAGATGTGGAATCAAAAACTTGCAAATGGAAAAAGACATGGATTACAATTTGCTCTTTTTTTCTTACCTTTTTTTTTTTTTACTTACTTTTTAGGCACAGAAAATAGAGTGTATTTGTGTAATTTAAATTTGACCCGTGGTTAAAAGAATCTTTTTGTAGGGGAAAGAAAGGACGGAAGCAAAGAAAACAGTCGATTTAAGAGTTCGAATTTGGGTTAGCATAAGAGAAGCAGACAGAAAAACTGAGAGGGGGAGAATGGTGAAAGAGAAGACAAAGGGAAATTAAGAAATCCAAGCGATAACACAGTTTGCATCTTCCTACTACCTAAAAGTTGCTTTCCCCAAATAAGAATAATATGAGATATCTCTGTGTGTGCATATTAGACCCGAAACAGTAGAAAAGCATGTATAATAAAGTCTTGATAACAAAAAACGATTAACTGAGTTGTTCCTTGGTCCTTGTCATGTAGATATGTTAAAGACGTGACTAAAGAAAGGTAAAATAGCCTGGCAGAAGGAACTGATGCTTACTGCAATGACATATGGAAGGCTATGGAAAATTTTAAAAAAAAACAAAAAACAGTAAAATAAGTAAGTATGATCCTCGGCTGCAGCTGGGTAGCGCTCAGAGTAGGCCCAATGCAACTTTTCATGGTTCCTAAATACTTCAAGTGGATTTGGCCCCTGGAAAATCGAAACCGTGCTCCTTCGTAGCAGCCACAGTGGCCCTCCAGGGACTATATACCTCACTGAGAGATCTCCAGCACTGAAGTGCTCTGACCAAACGGCCAAAGCACTTCTGATACGGGGGGAGTCTTCATCAGGCGATGTCTCCCCCAGACAGTGCAGCTTCGTGAGCCCTCAAGTCTTGGCAGGTAAAAGCAGCCGTAAAACATGCCTTCATACAGACCACTACCTCACAGATTTATAAAATATTATTTTATAATAAGGAAAAGTGTACATAGCAACATGGCATCAGGGAGGACCTCTTTACAACTTCAGACAAGAGCCCTAATAATAATGCATTAAATGTGCTAGAAGAAAAGGCCTAACTTCAGCCTTTGCACTTAGGGCCATGACAAATCTTTGGCTGAGAATCTGGTAGAAGTACGACTGAATAATTCAGAGAAAGGTCTAACTGTACCTTTACTGCCTGAGAGCAATAATCAGTCAGGGTGAGTTACAACAGCTCTTTCTTTTTTTTTCTGGAAATGTAGTTCTAGAAATGGCCTGAAAATGACATAGAGAAGGAAACGAAAAAAATTAAATGCTTTAAAAATTCCACAGCGTAGGCAGGCACAGAATCAAGTAGCGAATGGTCACAAAAATATCCTCTCGGTTTGCCGTAATAGCACACATACAGTGGGGGGGAAGAAAGAACGCCACGTTGCTGAACGGCCCGATAAAACAAAATAACGGGACTAAAATAATGACGATAGCACTATCCACAGACTCCTCCCTGATAAGGCAGAGTTTGCGAGTGAAGTTAAATCAGAGGTTAAGACCAGGCACAGACTTGCCTGGGTGGAAGCTTAGTTTCCCCTTCCCTAAAAGCATCGGCTAATGTGGTGTTGCTTGACACAGGCCTGGCTTCGCGACCGCACCGTTTTGACCGGATCCGCGTCCGCCACTGCAGGGGTGATTGCAAACTAAAATACTTGGGAAAAGGAACGATGCCTAAATGTGCGGGTAGGCCGGTATTCTTACCAAGGCTGGGCCAGAGTTCAAAGTTTATATGATTTATAATGTCTCTTGAGGGACACAGATTGTGAAAAAGTAGGGCTGGAGAACTGGGTAATGTGGCTAAGGAAAAGCATCTTTAGCAGCTGTACTACACCAGCTGTGCCAGATAATAGCCAAAAAGAGGAGTCAAGAAAAGCAAGAAATAGTGTGGGAATGGAAGAAATGAGGAGTGCTGCAAGTCCTCCTCTTTTAAACGGGTGTCAGTGAATGTGCAGTACTGAGGCAACCTATTCCACAAAAGGTTCATTGAACTTTTATTTTTAAGGATGTTGCCTTAGATGTAGAAAAGTTTCTGCAATCCACTGCTTTGTGCTTACTGCGTAGGTATGGAATTTGAAATGTTCACAATGTTAAAATAAAATGCATTTCATCTTGCTTCCTGGAAAGTCAGACTACTCCCTTTGACTCTTTTCTGTATAAAATTCATTGGCCTGTTAACCCATTTGACTCAGGCAGAATATTGTTACATTAAAGCACTAACGCTTTAATTGCCTGGGAAAGTAGTATATCACACAGATAATCTCGCTAAGATCAGGAGCACAATCAAATTCACCAGCAACTCCCGGTCTGACTCATTCACTGTTGAACACTTTTGAGTGATAGTGTTGCACTGGGGGAAAAAAAAAAAAGGGCATGAAACCTCTTCACCTAGGTTTATTTAGATGATTAGAAAATCAAAGTGTATATTAGTCATTCATACAAAGAGTAAGAGCTGAAGCAACTGAGAAGGTAGGTTCTCTAAGATTTTAGAAGTCTAAAGTATAACATAATTGATCATTGGAGATCTGCTTAAGGTCTTCTGAAATACCTGGTGCTTGTAGCTGGTTGTCAGAAGAGCCGTGGTGAACAAGCGAGATGTCTTCCAAGCTGGCACTGCCGCAGTGTCGATAAAGGCAAGAGCTGCGTGTGCAGAGAAGGCGCGAGGCGAGCAGCACTCGAGACTAAAAACCCCAAACTCAGTTGTACTCTGTATTTTTCGCCAGCACCCTCTAACAAGCGTCACTGAAAAGGAAAGAGGGAGAGGGAGGCGATTGCCTTGGTACCCCCGCAACGTGGCGACCGGGCCGGGGGCGGTACGCGGGGTGAGCAGAGGAAGCCTGCAAGCTGGAGGCACTTCTCCTTCCCTTCTCTTTTTCTTCTTTTTTAGCAAACAGAAACGAAAAGGGAGAAGCGGGAAGGGTTGCCCAGCAGGCAGGGTTATATATGCTTCTGCAGCTCCAACCCTGGGCGATCAAGCGCCACTTTTAGAACAGCATTTCCCTCTGCTCGTGTTTGATTTGCATCTGCAGCTTCACGTTCACCCAGCACTAACCTACGCTCTTTGCAGCTGAGATCTTTGCTTGTTTTTCCTTGCACCACAGAGCAGGGCTCCTGACTAACTACATTCCCGCTTGCAAGTTTAAGTGTATTAACATATTAGAAAAAAATTAGCCCACTGTGAGGATATAAATCCTCTGCAGAGAAGTATCAAAACTGTGAAGAGTAACCACTTTATGAAATGTTAGTAGAAATTTGATCCAAGATATGTGTTTTTGCTTTGAAGCTGTGGCTGTCCTTTAGTTCAGATGGTATTTGTGAATCACTGCCTCCAAAAGGGGTCTTTTGGCACATGCTTTAGGCTGATGACAGGCAAAATGAAGTAGATTCTGTCTCAGAAATCTCCAAAAATAATCTTAGGTTTGACATAACACACCATGTCATGAAGTGATATAAGCCACATAAGCACAAAGCAGGCTTTACATTTAAAGGGGAATAATCCTATTTTCAGATGGGATACTTTCCGTCAATGTGGATAACAAATACCTGATTCAGAATATAGGGGGTCGGCTGTTAATGCCGAGAGCTCGCAAAGCCTGCGATTCCTGGTAGTTAGCAACTGTGGCAGCCTGCTTTCTGCTGCCGTTATCTGATAGTGTCTGAGAAAATTCACACACACGCACACACACACACACACGGCAAGCATGCACACATGCACAGAAGATTTCTCTCTGGAAATAAAGACCTGTCTTTACTGTCTTTAACCCTTCAGCACCGGCGAGCCGGCGTTCCCGATGCTGAGGAGTGATGCAAAATGCATTAATGCTCAGCACTGGGAAATCCCGACTCCTGGTGCCAAGAGGTTCATAAATATAGTAATGAAACCTCTTGACTCAAAGTGAGCACTATTTAACAGAACAAGCATGAACAGCCTTTAGGAGATTTTGCAGCTGGATTTGTTCCACTGTGTCAGAGCTGAACCTCCATGATAGTAGTTTTAAAACCTGTGCAAGGCTAAATGACATAGTTTAAGGAAGCCTGGCAGCAAAGAAAAAAAAAATCTGTGGAAAGAGAAAGTAAATACACTGTTGGATCGCACACCAGAGAAACAGGCACCAAGAATCTCAAAGTGCGAATTCAGTGACAGATGTCAAAGTCTTTAGGAAGTGTCCACCAAGCTTTATTTTGCACATGTTCCTGAACAACTAAAATGAGTGCTTTGTGTGATAATTTACTAGCAAATCAGTATCAATAAATCAGAATCATGTAAGCAGTCATGTTTATTATATCCTTGTTGCTTAATATTCATGATAGTAATTTATTTTTATAGTACAGTTTCACTGTTGTCTCCTCCAATGCTGTAACTTTGAGTCAGGCAAGCTGCAAAAGTAGAAGGTCAGGTAACCCTTTGAAGGCTGTAAAAGTTTGTTCACTCGGTGGAATTTGCTCGTATTTTTGAAAATACTGTCATGGCTCCTTAAAATAGTTATACTATAATTTCTAACCTTTCCTAACACTGTCTGTTTAACAAATATCACTGCAAAATAAGAGTGGCAAGTCTGTAAAAGAGTATTTTAGGATGTCCAGAAATAAATACGCAATCAAAAATAGCCATGAAATCTGATGTTACTATCTACATTTTAACTGAAGCTCTTTTTTTTTCAAAAATATAGGCCACACAATTATTTAAGACTTCCAACAATTTGTTCTACAATAGCAAGAATGAAAGGAAAATTAAGCTAATAACTTTTTTTAAATGTTAGAAACAGAAATGAATTTGAGCCTCGATTCACCAAGGTGTTTTGCTGTACTTTGTCAGCCTAAAGGCAGATTGAAGTGGAAGCAAATGAAATTTCCATTTCAGGTTAATTCCACTTCAAGGGAAGCACAGAGGATTTATAATGTAAGTAGAAATCAGGACCAAACATGTAGTACTTGTTAAACAGGTTGGCAACAATAGAAACAGGAGTTCTTTGTCCACAGGACATGTAGAGTACAATAAACTACAACTTCTACCTGTCACTCCTACCAATACACCTCTGTACTGGTTTCATGGTCACTTAAGTCTTCAGTAACTCAAGAAGGATTTTTTTTTTTTTAAAACAATGTTCAACAGATTCAATTGAGTAGCCACTGTTTCTTCTTTTTCCGTACTTTTTTCTGGAAAACCGGATTGTAGCTCTACCAGCTTAGATACAGGGACTCATGCCTTTCTTTTAGTACAGTCACTCCCCTAAAGCTTAATTAGGTTTAATGAGAAAAGGTACAGATCAAAAGGTGCCATAGATGTCAAGATCTTCTGCGTAGCCTATAATAAGAAATCAGCATATCGCTTGCAGGCTGAATGCTTCTAGTGTCCTGAAATTATTTGTCCTGAATGAAGCTACAAAGAGAGAAAGAGATGCTCCCCAGGAATGTAACGTATGAGGGACCATTTCTCTCTTCTGGTATCACAAGCGAAATATTGCCAGATTAGCCTACGGTGTGTTTGCGGTGACCTAGACAACACTGGGAGTTCATTAATGCCATAGGCAGGTTTAGGTAGCAGCTGTATAGTTGGTGCTTCAGACTCTGACTTTGGGTGAAATACAGTCATTAAAGAGCCCATGGACTTTTTATTCTTGCTGATTTACCTATAAAACTGGGTAATGACATCATTTTGAAAATATTTCATCTCTATTAATTGCCTCTGTATACTTAATCTTTTTTCAGTTTGCATGTTGGAGAGAATTCTTAAGTTTAAGGAGAATTTTTAATTCTCTTTGGCTTACTTTGGATAATATTTTTCTGTACTGCTGGTCTGTTTTAGCATTTTACCTTAGGCTGAGTTTATATAGCAGAAGAAGCATTCAGTGTGTAAAGGCCTTTTGGATAAAGGCAGTCTATAACTAAACAATAGCCATATTGGTGTGCCTCCTTGTCTTTCATTTAAGGATGAGCTTTTGATGAAGTTGTATTAGTTATTACACGTAATCAATTGTTTCTCATCTAGGAACATATTTTTCATTAGACAGGAGGTGGAGGCCACAAAAAAAATATTGCTGATGAGCTGAGCAGAATATAAACCTACCTCATCACAGAGATAACATCTAAAAAAACTTCAGGTTTATTTATGGCAAACAACAACAACAACAACAACAGACCGAGATTCAAGAAATGAAGAAGATAAGCAGACATAAAAGAACATTTTCATTCTAAGTGTAAACTATCATTAAATGTATTTAGATTTACACCCTATAATTATTATGATTGTAGCAATTAATCAATCAACTGATTAACATGTGGGGTCAGCAGGACACAGTGATCTTATCTTGAAGCTTGAATTAATTAATTATTCCTTACCCTACATTATTATTTTCTACTTCTCTATGTTTGCTCAAAGTGTCCCCATTGACAAAATATATCTTATTTTGTCTATTTATTGAGTCAAGCATGGGAAGTTACTGATGTACATTTACTAATTTGCCTTCAGAATTCAAATCAATTAAAAAATTTTTAAAGCATTGCATAATTTTTAACTACTTGTTATATTCTAATTAGCCAGGTTCAATTAAATTGTTTTCAACGTAGCAGCTTAAGAGCTCTCATCTCTTCAAGTGGAGTCAAATTCAGCGGGTGTATATTGTTGCAATGATATAATTCTGTGTTCATTACACTACAAGCCAGTGAAGTCCTTACACCCAGTGTCCTTGTTTAGCGTCCGCGGCAGCGTGAGGATATTCTAGTTCCACAGGAGATCTCGCTGTCAGGAGATTTTCCTGAAATTCAGCTACGTTTTAATTTGCTTTATGCAAAAGCATTGCTTCTAATATCCTCTTCGTTGGGGCGAGCATTTCCTCTCTCTCCTCGTGGCACAGTTTGGGTCACGCTGAAGTCACCGACAAAGTCTTGCTGGCTGCAGAGAAGACAAGGTCTTAGCCCTCGGGTTTGCTTCCTTCGAGTGTTCATAGTTCATTGCCATTCCTCTAGCATCCTCAGTCATAACTTAACCCTGCTTATTTATCTCCTGTTCATCTCACTACATATATCATTGCTCCTAACCCACTATCCCAGGATTTATTTTTCTGGACTTAGTTTTAGGTCTGGGGGGTTTGTGAGTATCCTGAACGTTTTCAGGGTCTTTCTCGGGTTCCAGAAGGGGACATGATACCCCACTGCAGAACCCACCAGTCAAGGAGAAGTGACAATTTTTCCTTCCCCACCCTAAACCGGGATGCCACTATAAATATTTTTCCAGATTTTACTGGCCTGCATGCCTTATTGCACTGTCAGTCTGTCTGCTTCGCTCCTGCTTATCAGTCCCATGCTTGTTTGACATTCCTGGTTCTTAAGAGCTTGGATTTGGGATTTTTTTTCTTTTTATATCTTGCATTTTCTTATCTTTTTCTTTTATTCCATAGTTGATAGTTTAAAGCAAGCCTAGTAAGCTCTGATGGTGTCGAAGAAAGAAATAAGCGCTCTGTCAGATAGCACCTAATTCAATGGCTTGTCCTAAAAAACATTCAGATGGTCTGTGTATATAAACCCACATTTCTGTTGCCTTATCACCCGCTGATCGGCACTTTGCTTGCGCTTCAATGAATATTCAGCAAACAGTTCTGTCTCTTCTCATGTGTTGCCTTTAAGCACCATGAAATGGTGGCTCCCTGCAGTGGCACATGGGTGTCTGGGCTCATTTTAGCTGTCCAAACTTATCCTGGCCAGGTTCCCATCATGGGTGAAAAGATCTGTAGATCTTCCCCAGTCCTGTAGTCTACTTTCCTTCTGAACGTCAGTCCCACGAAGGTCTCTTAGACACCCCGAAGCATACAAAATGGCATTGGGCAGATATGTGTAAGGTGCTGGATCACTCTTTGAGTGTCCAATCCTCTTCCACAGGGGTTATTTCCTCTCATTGGGGCTTTTAAGTCCACCTTTCACGTGGAAACGCCTCTACTGTTGCTTTTCTTTCCCATAATGTGCGGCCAAAACACTCCCCAACATTGTAATCCTTCTTGTTGGCTACATCGGCTCTTTCATCAAAATAGCTCGAAACAGTGTCGAGTCTGAGTTCGGAAGGAGTGCTGCAGCCTTGCAGGTGCTCTGCTTCTCATTCGGGAGGGGGCACAGAGTTATTCTTTGCACCTCACAAGAAGGAACAGCAGCAGCCTTTGGGAACCGCCTTCCCGGACTGCACTTGGCACTGCCTCAATCCCCGTTCCCCTCTTGCTGGTGCCTTCCTCCTCCTCCTCCTCCTCGTTTGCATCCTGCAGCCCAATGCAGTTGTCTTCTCCACATATGCTTTTTTGTTTTTTTTTAAACCTCTAACTTTTCCTTTCTTTCCAGTTCACCTTCCCTCCAGATCTCGTGTGCTTTTATGTACTACCACCGTGAGGCCACGTCCTGGCTAGAGCTCTTGGGTGCTACCACTATCTGTATAATCAAAAATAAAATAGAATCCAGCTGCTGCCTCTCTTGCTGAGCTGTCAGGGAAGTTCGTAGTCCAGCCTCCAAATTTTTTGGATGATGACGTATGAGATAGCAGGAATAGTAGTAGGTTTGGGGGCCCTAAGTGGAAAGGGTAGGAGAAGCAGTTAGC
Organism: Apteryx mantelli; assembly: GCF_036417845.1. Lineage (NCBI taxonomy): Eukaryota > Metazoa > Chordata > Aves > Apterygiformes > Apterygidae > Apteryx > Apteryx mantelli. Next base: position 46,272,673 of record NC_089983.1, read on the forward strand.
ATCCAGCTTTTGCTTTCAAATATAAACTCAGCAAAGATGGAGCCTGGCTCTCGCCGTTGAAATATACATATGGAACCACAAAATGCCACTTTTTATCCATTTGTTTTCCTGACCATAACCACGTTTTCACACTGTCAGCATTTTCATTAGAAGCTCTTTTTGTCAGAGGTTTATAACAAGAATGTAAAGATTTGCTATGGGCTAAATCCCAATCCAAGAGCAAATGTTTATACCAATTCTGAAAACAATCAGCTTGCCCATTTGTAGTTATGCATGTGTTCATCATCTGTTACTGCTTGTCCGATGCTCTGCAACTTCTGGAAGGAAAAAGAGACATCTGGAGGAAAAAAATGCTTTCCTGCAGATAGCACACTGCATGGTCTCCTTACTGAGTAAGGTACTACATAATTGCATGCTTTTCAGTTGATACTTTTTTTTTTTTTTTTTTTGCTGAAGCTGGTCAAATTTACTGTAGAACATTTTAACTGAAGGTTTAGACTTGTTTCCATTTGTGCATTATTTACATGGAAGTTGCATTAAAAATTGGCTGAAAATTATTTGTCTAATGCACTGAGCCATTTTTCTGACGGCAGCCACAATGAGTACAGTGAGAACGTTTTAGCTCATCTTCTGCACCCGAATGGTAGCAGGGTTTTCCTGTCCATCACTCCTACCATGGATCAGTCATTAAGTCACATATGTTCTGCGGATGAGTTAAATTTAAGGGAGGATTTACATGGTCTTTATACTTCTCTGGCTACATTATTTGAACATATGATCATTTGAAGACATAGATAGGTAGGAACCCACACTATGGGCATGTATATTGACATAAAGATAAATTCACATGCAAAATGAGCACTTAGGACTTGACTCACATGTTTATTTGTTTACGTAAGTTTTATCTGTCTCCAACATAGATCTACATAAAAGTTTATCTATATATAGATAAGAATATCAAGTTTATATAATTTTTTTTATCAAAGATGTAAACTCAGTATACAATATATCTGGATAAGCTATGCAAATAGGTAGAGGTTAGCCAGATGCTAATGCTAAAGTTGCCTAAATTTTAACAGTGAAGTTCCTCAGGTGCTCTGTTTTAGAGCAAATCAAGAAGCTTTGTAATACCTAGTATTTTCCTACAATGCTTAGCATTATAAGCATTTACTTTATAATAGTATTAAGGTGATACTTAGAAAGCAAGTATCTTTGCGGAGCTGGCTGCTCTGTGCTGAGCCTATGCGTTAATTTTGAGGTCTATAAGCTCTTCTGCTCGACGCTGTAGCTACGTTTTCCCACGGCCGCCCGTCAGCGCTCTTCGCCGGCCGGGCGGCAGCGGCGTTAGGGGCCCAGCAGCCCCCCGGGGTCTCAGGGCACAGCAGGGCCGCCAGCGAGGATTTCACCCGGTTCACCCAGCAAACCTCCCTCAAAACGAGCGGACCTCGTCCGAGCTCCTCTAGATATGGGCACATCTCTGACCGCAGCAGGGTGTCCCACCAGCCTGACGGCATTAGTTTCTAAATGGCTATGGTTAAAGCAGTTTAAAAAGTGCGTATAGCCCAGCCTTTAAAGCCATTAGGGAATTTATTTTTTTTTCCTTTGGCAAATAATTCATGAGCAGTTATAACTCGTTGACAAATCATTGTGCAAACAATGAAAAGAGTTTTTCAGAGAGGTCGTGAGCACACATCTGGTATAAATGTTCTCAGAAATACTTAGCCCTGCTGGCATGCGCCGCGCTTTTGTCTCGGGGAGACTTCTAGTGAGGAAAAATGCTCACCTGAATGTCTGTGACCAAGCAGGCACCAGCACATCAGCAGATCTTCTTTGCAAAAAAAGAAAAAAAATTGCAATATTCTATCTCTTTTGGCTCTATTCACCCAGCTCTGCTTTCATCCAGGAAGCTTTAAGAACCTAATTAATTATGAGCTAATTAACCGAGCTTAACAAAATCACTGTGAGAGCGGTAGCGTTATTATAAATATCTCACAGCGAGGAAACTGAGGCACGCAGATCAAGTTGTGGAAGTCAGGTGGCAAAGCGAGTCGGCGACAGCAGCAGCCCTTGCAGCCCTTCCATTTCCAGCCCCTTACGCTAAACACTTTTGCTACGTTTTGCGCCCTTTCCAAGCCTATTAAGGGTTAAAAGAAGATTTAAAATCCTATACGAAATCTGTGCAAATATGCGTTCTGCATAAATCTGGGCCACAAAATTAATATACTTGTATACATTTTCCCCATCTGCTATATTGCTGACACATCCAGCTTGTGGCCCAGAACATTTTAGGGAAGAAAGGGAAGAAAGGGACTCTCTCTGTTTAGTGCAATAGTTCAAGTGGAGTAATACACTTACTGGTACGCTCAACTTCTCCACTAAATATAGCAAATAGCTTGGGAACTTTTCCTCAAAAAGTGTCAAAACCACTGGGTCTTGGTGGTGGGGTGTGTGTGTGTGTGTGTGTGTGTGTGTGTGTGAGTGTTTTTTAATGAGGAAATAAGTTGCACATTTAGTCAAGAAATAATAAGTTAACCTCATGTTGTTCCCCTCTGGAATCTTTTATTCATGTCACCTAGTATAATGTTTTAGTTTAGAAACATTGCCAAATTATATATATTTATATATAACATATGACCTATATATATACATATATGAACTATATATAATATCACATATATTATTTATATAATATGCATGTATACGTTATATATTTTATATATGTGTGCTTCTGTGTGTGTGTATGTATATGTATATTTGTGCAAAGTCACGGATAAACATTTTCAGTAAAAGTAAATGCATTCAGGTGAAGCTAAGACCCTCTTGGACCTCCAAACAGGACAGAAGTATTTTCAGGGACTGACATGGGAGAGGCAGCTGTTTGCCGGTTTGCGCCCGCCCCAGCTGTGCGCCTGGTTCCCAGCTATCCGAACGCTTTAAGGTCATTTGTTTCCTGGCTTAAGCAGAGAGGGGGGTGTTGTCTTGCAGACACCATGCTGGAGAAATAACGTGCAACTGCTTCGTCCATGAGCTTCGAGGCTTTAGCAAGCCCTTTAACGTGCTTTAGGAACCGGCCGGCCTGTCCGGCGTGCCGCCGCGGCACCACGTTCCCCGGGTGCACAGCCGGCGCGCGCCACAAACGCACTCAGAGCGTCTTTTCCAGCAGGTTGGTTGCATGTGCTTGGGAGGGATGTTGGCCTTTTTTACTTTTTAACCCAGACTTTTTTTTTTTTTTTTAATGTATAGACATAGATGCCCCAAAATACAGTGCAATTTTCAATTTCCTGGAATTCCTTTTTCCTAACCAAAAAAAAAAAAAGAGTAGCGTATTTGCTTTTTTATGGCTTTTATTAACACTCTACTGGATGTTGGTGCCTAATTAGACCTTGGATAATGTGGCACATGTATCTTGTGAGCTTATGGACAGAAAGCTGAGGTCTGGCTGAGCCAGCTCCAAGTCATAACTTCAGAAGAAGCAGCCCGGCAGCTTGAAGGCACCAAAGGGCTCCTCTGCGCGTGGGGATTCTCCTGCGGCTTTAAGGTCATCGCTTACTTGTGGAGCCGTGTAGATTTACTGTGACTTCTGGGAACAGGCAAAAGATCAGAAAATCCATGTACGCACCCTATTCGTTGATCAATTTGTGCACTGCGAGCTACGTAGTACGTTCCATTTCATAAATAATAATGCCCCGGCTTGCTGGTAAAATGTGGTTCGTTACATACCCCTCTTTCCTTTGTAAATGGATTTACTATGGCGATGATGTATTTGCGATGGGAACAGCAGGGTAAGCCGTATCACGTGCAAGAATAACATGACAAGCTTACCTGGCTAAATCCATTTTTGTTATAGCTGATGGTGGAACAATAATTAGACATTATTAGGAAAGCAAGCAGCAGTGCAGAGGTGGGAATGGTTGGATCGGAAAGAAAGGCTAGGTACTGTTTTGAAGAATAATTTATTAATAGCAATACAAATATGATTTGTATTCAAGTACTGTTGAGATTGGTGTCTGAAAATGTAGGCAGAGATAGATTTCAATAATATCAGGGGTAGATAACATAAATTAACTTTGTTTTTCCAAACAGATTTGCTTAGGTGCATAGGCCCATATTTTCTGCAACAACTTGATCTTAAACTCTATTATAAGGCCATTAGAAACTGAGGCACTTTAAAGAAAATTCCATGAAAGTTACCTGTATTCTGTGATTTTTTTTTAATATATAAGCAAATAATACCAGCATTATAACAGGGGGGCAGGATTTGGATTATGCTTCCTATTTTTATGCTGTCCAATATGTCAGAAAGTACCAAATTTACCCTGTGAAGTCTACCATGCAATTGCATGACTAGGTGAGTCCCTACATTTTGGTTCACAATACCCTAAATCCACCTAACTGTGAATGTCTTCACGTTTTCTTTGGTAATCCAGAGGGCTATCAGAATAGTCCACCAACCCCCTCAAAATAATGATTGCGATTCTAGCACTTTATATCTGCAGTTTTAATCCACGCTTTATGGACTGCAGTCAGCAGTGGATTTCCAAGCTGTGAAATTATGGGATGTGTGTGATAGTTACAGGTGTGTTAGTAAACCTACAGTTATTCCCCATACATCAGGTCCTAGGCAACTAAACTAAAATTTCATAAATATTCTGTCTGGTTAAAATCTTCTGATTTTATACAGACTGCAGTGCTGGTTGAATCTCTAAACTAAGTTAAATGTTAGGGGTCTAAATTTGCCAAGGACTGGTCCTCCTCTACTCCTAATTATTGGCCTTCCGGGCCCCTGGCATTTTCATGCCAATCCTAAGCAGAAAGGACTTCTTCTTCTTCATTAAGCTTCCTCTTTATAAGGACCAGTGCTGTGTACTCTTTATAATTTCTTTGTATTACACTTAGATGAGGAAAAAAAGAAAATAAAAGGAGGTATCTTAACCTTTTCAATGCCAAAATGGACACAATGCCATTTAAACTAGAAATCTTACCTAACCTTTTCACTGCAGACCCCGTTCTGAGCCCAGAATAGGTGCTTGGGTTACCATCCTACGTGAGTTTTTAGTCAGGAAGATCAGCATGAGATGTTAACAGCAACCGCTTTGCTAGCAGGTTACCCAGTCGTCTCTCTTGCTAAAGCAATACTGTCTTCCACAAGACAGCGACCTCAATATTTGTCTTTTCCACACATTAGGCCTCCCCACACAGAGGCAATGCATCACAGATTTATGTGACTTCTCTTGCTGGTGATTCGCAGGGGCTGCGTGACAGTGCTTTTGCAGGCAGCAGGAGAACTATTTTATCGCTTTGCATAGTAACTCCTGGTATCCAGTAAAATACAAAAGGAATAAGATTCTTCACCTTACCCATATGCCAGATAATAGATTTCTTGGTACTGAAGAATAAATCCTTCACCCTGTGATTTTTTGTTTTGGAGTATGAGACATATCTGAAGGAAGGAGAAAAGCTGACAAGCAAAAGGAAAAGTGAGACAAGAAGACGGGTGTAACAGGAGGCTTGTAAGAGATGACAGAGTGGATGTGAGAACTGAAGGACAGAGTGGAGAAACTAAAAATCTTGGGGAGCTGTAGTGGAATAAGCTGCAGAGGAAACCATTAAATTCCCTGAACCAGAGAACTAGGAGGATTAGGGAGAGATTCATGTGAAGACAACCAAGGGGTTTGGGTGCAAGTAAGTGATTTGCCCACTTTTGCTTTCTGAAATGTGCATGAAGGTTGCATCCATGAAGCCTATGCGTATTTTTGCAGGGCTCTTTGCTAAGCAATGAGGGCAGGTCTGAAAGGGCTCCTCTTGCAGAGAGCAGTGCTCAGCCCATGAGCTCCAGGAGATGTTTCACTGGAGCTTCTCACCAGGCCTGCACCATGCTGAATGACCATGGCCTAGAGCATGACCTGGTTACCTAAGCACGCAGAAACTCAAGCAGGAGAGACCCTAAGAGAGGTAAAATCCCCCCATACTTACTGTGCCTCCTCCTTTCAGGTGCGATAGCACCTTGGTGACCACCTACACCTGCACAGATTCATGGTGTGCCTGCATTCGTCTCTGATTTACGTTTTTCTTACAGCCAAGACATTAGACAGCAGTTCCAATAGACACCATTCTGCACAGGAGGTAAACTTAAAAGCCCATGACAAAACATTTACAAGGAAACCTCCTATCCACGTTTTTGGGTGCTAGGGCATTGGGGGGGTCAGGTCCCTTGCAGTGTCCCATAGCTCACCACCACCGCTGCTGTTGCCGTTGATGCTAACCGGTTCATTTCTCTCCAATAGGAGATCTCAGGGTCATCAGTCCCTTTGATTGACAGGGAACTTTTATAGATGTATGTAGGGTCTTTGCTACTCTTAAATCTCCCATGCAGAGGTGCACAAGTTTGAAATTAGTGAAATTCCATATTACAGAAATCCTATTATCCCTTTCTGTTTCTCCCTCTGCAGTAGCTTAATCTATGTTAAAAGGCACTAAACTGAACCTAAAAAGACCTATTAGGGTTCAGTTTCTGTTATTCCACTTTTACAGAAACCAGCAGAGAGCCAGGACTGCCATTTCTCACATAGTCTCAACATTTGCTGGGGCCCTTTTCTGTAGCTTTCCAGCTTTTCATACTGTTTTCCACAGCCCAGAGCAAGGACAGCTCAGCTCTGCTCCATGTCATCTTCCCTTTGGCTGAATCCCATTTCCAGCTGTCCAACCTCTATCCCCTTTGAAATGCAAAAAATGACACAGGGAAAATTTCACTCTTTTGAACAGCTCTAGGTCGCTTGTATTTGCTTTAAAAGGAGAAAACAAGCCTTTATATACTCACCTAATCCTTTGGGTCCCTTCTGCATGTATCCTCCTTGCACGCTGGTTATGGGACGGTGCCACGTAAACAGAGGCACGGTACAACTGGGATTGCACTTTGTGCATCGTTCCAAGGCAAAGAACAGAACGAGCATTTCCAGTGAGGGCACAATAAATGTTGTGCTCTCTGTTGTACCGTGCGTGTTGCAAAAGTAGGCTACATAAGCCATTACCCAAAGATGTGACTTTATTCTTTTTCTGTGTGTTCTTTACACTTGTAGTATGTAATCAGAAAAGGGTAAAGATACACCAAAAATAGAAGGAGAAACCCAGGTGCACAAGTTCATGTGCCATGTGAAACAGGGAGGAAGCTTAAATTGCAGCCAACTGGATGATTTAGGTGCACAAACTTAAAACTAATAGTAAACTATTCGCATACAATTTTTTTGGCAAAGCCAAGACCCCCTCCATTTGTCCAGAGTCGTATAGTGTGTGAATGGCTTTGCACGGGAAATGATTCTGAACTTTGCAAATAGCTTTTATTATAGCTCCTCTGTGACACTGCTAGAAAACAGATTAGATCATAGCTCATTTCTCTTTTATTATTCTGACAGTGATTTCATTTGTTCAGAACTTCCATTTTGCCTTTAATATCTCATATGCGGTCACGTTTTGGGAGCTTTAGGATGTGTTGGTTCAGTGTTCAGTGCTACATGTCTCACACCTTAGCCAACTCATTACAGAGAAGCAGCCTCCCTAAATAACAAATATGAGAACAAACACGTATGAACTTCAGATGATACAACTCCCAGTTCAGTTCCTGGGCTACATCACTGCCAGTGAAGGATCAAACAAGGAGCCTGCCTTATCCCTAAAATAAAGCATGCTATTTTATACTTCTAAGGGGGAAAATATATTAAACCCTGACCACGTTCAGCAAAGAACAGATCTCAGGTTCTCAGCTAGAATTGCAAAAATAGAGCATTTGATAGACCGAAACAAGCACTTCAGTCAGACATTGCCTTCTGCATTTGTACCACGTTTCGAAGGTGTTCTCAAAACGAACATGGCTGGCCCCAGCTGAGTCCATGTTAAGACCTGCTTGCTTCTTTCAGCACTGCAAAGCTCCTAACCCGTCGCTCCTTTCTTTCCACCTCTACGCCGCTGCCAGCGAGGCCTGGCGAGGGATTCGGTCCTTCCCCCGGTCTCCGAACAGTATAGCCGCCCTTCGTAGTGTCCGTCCGCGGCATTGCCTGGAACAGACTTCAGCCTGCTCTAAAGTTATGTTGGGCAACAAGCCAACAGAAATCTGTTCGTTAGGAAAGCATAAAGGTCACTTCTGCGCATATAATATCTCTCTAACCTAGTCTATGGGCAGTAATTAATGATTTAAGTCTAAAAGACAGCTAAAACTGAATCCAGCAGAAATACACCATAGAAATACCTGTAGTCTGCAATAAAAAAAAAAACCCTGTGCAGGTTTAGCTAGGTTCATGACAGTTAACTAATTTTTGGAAGTAATATCACAGCAAAACAAGCCCCATAATTTTATTTTATACCTTTTCGTCTGTGACATTAGGAAGTTTTTTTGTCTTCTGTCTGCATCCTTTACCTACGAAAGCCAACTGAGGTTTGTCTTTGAATCCCAGAAAGATTTATTTCTGTGACTGCAGATATTTTAAAATATATTTTAAATGTTTTCTATTATTCTCTCCTTCTGCTCTCCACACATGTTAAAATCCGTTCATAGCAAGGGTCTGAGAAAGGAGCTGGAAACAGCTCCGTCCTTTTTTCTGGGGCTTGTTTTCTTTGTGAGACGGCGAGTACATTGCCTTTGCGGGTGTGCGGGTGTGCGTGTGTGTGTGTGTGTGTGTGTGTACGTGCGCCGGCTGAGTCCTCAGGTGGAACTGTGGTTCCTGTGCTTTCGTTCTCGAAGCTGTTATTCTGGAAGGGAATGGAGGCAGCTGTGTTTACAGCTCAAGTCTTGGCATACATTTACCAGAATCTATTATTCATATCGTTCAGTATCAGGGAGAGATCTCAGGCCACCTGTCTATCTGACAAATTCACCCTTTTGTGAGCTTTCTGTTCATAGCAAATTATGTTCACATTGATGAATTGAGTTTTTATGAGCATTGCTAACTAACATTCTCACAGAAGGCCAGGGGCAATAGACTGCAAGTGTTTCTGGTCCACAAGTAAATGTTAAAAAGAAAAAACTGCCAGTATTTAAAGACTATTTGCCGTGGAGGGATAGTTAAAATATTTGGCAAAGCCTTGATATTTATAAATTCAAGAATTTCCATAAATTATTGCAAATAGTATGCTTATAACAAATAAAAATAATAATAATTCTGCACTGTCCTCTGTGATGGTAGAGTACTCTTTTGCATTATGTGTATTAACAGGTAGTCAATGACCAAAGCATTCAGCAAATTCTTAGTGGGGCGTCTTCTAGTAGCTCTTTAATGCAGAGATAGCAGCCATTTAAAATAATTTTACAAAGGGGCTCTTCTTCCCATTCCCCTTACTGTTTATGTCTTCAGAGGGTTGGAAATCTTGCAGTAAAATCAGTGGGACAACGCTGTATGTGAAATGGTGACTTACCTGGCTTCTTCAGCAGGGCGCTGGGCCATATCCAAGATGAGCCACCAGTCACGGTAGCAGCTGCCCCCTATATTGCATTATGGATCAAAATATCTCCCTAACAAGTGATCTTGGCAAGATGTGGTGGGTCAGGGCTTCCTATGCGCACCCATTTTCTTCCCAACTCTTTGGTCACGGAAGGCAATGTCAGGAGCAGAGCGTGACCCATCTCTGAGAGTAAAATCGAGTGCTAAAGGAGAGCTAGATTGCAAGGCTGTAGATACAGTCAATCATTCATACATATATGTAATATATATTTATGCATACGTCTATGTATGCATATGTACCATAATCAAATACATCAGGTAAATATATTTACCCACCTATAGTGGGCCTAGTGCCATCTTAGATGCCTCGGAGCACCTGAGATGCTGCACAACGTGTCTCAGAAGCTCCACACTTTTTGGAGCAGTTGGAGTCTGGTTACCCAGTATAGCTGGGTAACTCAAATGTCATTAGATGCCTACATTTAAGCACCTGAATCCCTCCACAACTATTGTAAGAATGGTCTAATATTCCACAAAATGGGAAGGGTGATATGTGTCGTTTCAGTGAGAGACCTGATGCTAATGGCCATATCGTGAGACCAGATTTCCAAAGTGGGGAAATAAAATAAAAAAGAGAAAAGCTTTTCAAAGAGGAAAAGATTACCAAGGGAAAAAATAAATAATACTTGAGAGTCTCTCCTTAAAATATTCTGAAGCGCAGAAGGGGTCAAGCAGTAGGAGGCGAAGAGCTACCCAGGGCTGCCCGTACCAAGCACGGCCCATCCGGCCGCTCATGCCGCCTTTCTCGCCCCATCGCGGGGCCGGTGGCCTTGCAGCCCTGTCGCCTCGCCGCCTCGGGAAGCATTGCACGAATTTAAGTATAGTTGAAAGCCTTTTAAAGGTGGCCATTCATTAATGGGAGAACATTGTTCTACTTTTCTTATTTTAACCCGTGTGGGTGATAGGTATCTTCAGCAGTGTCAAACAAATTTGTAGAACTGGTGATTAGTTGCCCAAAGAGCATAATATATGCATTATTAATTATAGAAGGTAAGTTTGGCTAATTGTCATTTCTATACAGTAGCACTGCACTACGATACATTTTAACAATCTATAAATAATTGATAATTTCTTTTCTTTCATCTTCCTTCCTAGTTTGCATAAAACTAATGACTTGGTAAATGTTACTCACTTCAAAATATTCCACTGCTCCTACGAAAATTAAACTAACACTGTAACCTTAGCAAATAAGGAGATTTTTCTTTTTATTGTAGGTTAAAAAAGAGAGAAAATACAACACTTACTTACTTGTATCAAAAACCTGAGTCTGTGAAATCCAAATGAAAATTATGCATAATATAAAAAGTGAGTAATAAGGGGACTACTGTAATAAATAGATCTGACTTTTAAAACATCCAAAAAATTCAGGAAAGTTGCCATTTTACTTTATTCTTTAAGTCCTTAGACTGGTCAGAAGCAGTATATTTTAAGCTTTAAACAGGATAAGACTATGACACACACACAAAAAAAGATAGATCAAGGAAGCCTTCAGTGTGAAGTGGTAGTATTTTCAATACTTATCAAATAACTGCATGCATAATCCCATAAATCAGGTTAGCTGAAGACTCAAAATTCTTCTTAAATGAGGTGTTTTGGTATAGTTTCTGGCTGCTTTGTTAATATGATTACAGTACCTTGCTGGTTCCTTGAAGTGAAGGATTTGCCGCAGCAAAAGTACAGTCTTTTTCTGAGTTCTCTGTTATTTCTACAAATCCACAATCTGTCAGTCTCCGGCGTTATTGCACTGAGGCTTACTCTCTAATTTTCAGTGCAACTGAATACATTTCCAGAGTTATTGATGATACTATAATTTCACATTTATTTGGTTTGGACTGTGCTGTCAAAAAAAAACAAAAATGGAAAAAGACTCACAAACTAAGTATTGTCTACAATATCAATATGTTGTCGTTTAAACCTACATAGATACTTACATATGCTTCATTATAATAATAATAAAAAAAAACAGGTTGTAAGGACTGCCTCTGTGACCTTTTTTCTCATTTTAACCCTACTGATATGTCACCCATGGCAACCTTAAACCGATTTTAATAGAGTCTATCCTATTATTCATTTAAATTGAGGTGCAAGAGCACTTAGACCAGAGAAATTTGCATTCAGCAAATGGGGATTTGATGAGCAAAAATGATAAGATATATGTTGTATAACATGCCCTATTTTGCCAGCAAATAAACAGCTCTTGAAATTGATAAACTTCAGAATATTTTATCTTCAAATGTTTATACATAAATGATTAAAATGCATTAGCAATTCTGCTTTTGAAAAAAAACATATTGGGAAAACAACACAGTTGTGTTGCTTAAATTTGTAATTAACAAATTTATTACTAATTCTGTTCAGTTCTTTAATATGCTGCATTCCTGAAGAAGAACATTAATACACAATGGCAGAAAGAAGCTAATTTTAAGACTTTGGAGAAATGAATGTCTTTTAATGCTGTGTGTTTCTCTTATCTACATGCCACATTATTGTAATAAGTACATTCAGGAATAATTTCTTTTCAAATATTTTTACAAATCTTGCTCTTATTTGCATGCAAGTAAGTTGTCAGCTTAAATCTTTGAAATGCAAAATATATCTCATTTCTATATTTCATCAAGGAGCCTTTCATGTTTAATAAATTACAACTTAGATCCTCCAAGACTTTGTTTTTCATTAACTAAAAGCAAAAGGATACATTTAAAATCTTAATCACAACCTGCAAGGGTATTTGCATGTTGCTGATATTTGTCTTGATGGGACTTTTAATATTTGCAAACTAATCAGGATAGCAAGGTTGTACCAATAATTTCTTCAGACAATGAAAGTTTCTGTATTTTAGTCTGTATTAACAGTATGTGCAACTTGGATAAAACTTTAAATGTCTTAATACTGAAGCGATGTAAAAATCCGTGTAGATGACTCTTTAAAAGAGAACGTGTGCAGGATAGGGCAGCATTTCTGAGCTCTCCTGAGTGACGCGCCGACGATTTCTACATCTGGATGAGGACCACAGAAATTATTGCCGTTTGATCACGTATTGGGCAGAATCACTAACAAGACAGAACAAGTTAGGTGAAATCCCTCCACCCCTTGATACCGAATAAAGACTTGTATCCAGCAGGAATTGATGAGCATCTGTCTCCTGTACGATTTGACCCTCAGTTTAGCCCCGAGTTTTAATAAACATCCGAGTTCATCTTGTAGCGGGGTCTACTGCTGGTCTCTGCGTAATAAGGTGGGTCATCTCATCTTATCAGAGACAGAAATCCTGACAGCTGGCACTGCTTCCTGGGTTTGGGGGTCTCTGGGGACAACAGCAGTATGGTGTTACAGAAAAGGCAAACTTTTGCTGAACTTGCTGCTCTAAGACCCTCAGTTAATCTTTTTTTGTGGCGTTGGAGATCAAAAAAAAAAAGGAAAAGAAAAGAAAAGAAAAAAGCTGAAACGATTCAAAATATGCAACTAATACCGTGTAGTTAAACTGATGTAGCATGCATGTTGTTTTGCAAGCTAACAGGTTAAATATGGCTTTGCTTTAAGATTCCCATCAAATTTCGTTTTTATAGAGAAATCTCTGAAAGCAGAAGGGGGTTGAGGGAGGGTGAGGTAAAAAGAAATAAATCATTGTAGTCTCAGGAACAGTAATCCTTGTTGAGGATTTTGGCTGATTGATATAAATAACATCGTCCCCGCCATCTGTCCGAAGAGGGACCTTTCCAGTTAGTGTTAAGCTGCAACGGCAGAATAATTAATGAATGGTGTCCTTTGTGCTGGTAATAAAGACAAGACAAATTATGTTATAATCCAACTGCTGCTCATTTGTCACAGCCAAATAAAATGTCAAATAAAAGTGAGGGGGGCACTGTGTTTGTTTAATGGACTGCAAGCTACCTGTTCGTATTGTTGACAGACAACTATAGTGTAAGTTGTGAGGGTGGAAGGCAGTGAAACGCCGTGCATCTAATTCCGCATTGCTTTTTTTTTTTTCCTTCTTTTTTTTTTTTTGGAGGGGGGGCGATGAGGGGGGTGGGAGGAGAGAATGGTTCACCGGCTAGCATTAATGCAAGTTTTAATTATATAGCTATAATACCACTTTCCCCTCGGAGAAAGGTTGGTTTAGATTACATGGTGCAAGGAAAATTACAGAAAATAACAACTTCAAAACAGCCTCGGTGCTGCAGATTTGTAAGAATTTGGTAGCGTTCTCATCTTGCATTTTCAGGACAGACGCATTCATCCAGTTGCTAGGAAAACCAAATAATGAAAACATAGCTGGGATTTAGCAAGTTCCACTGGGAATTACCTATGATAGAGGGCAGGGCTGCACTTCCTCAGAACATGCTCCTGCTGTAAAAATTCACAAACCTGGCATTCATACAGGCATCTGTCGCTTGCTCTAATGCCAGTTCATAGTATACATACAAACATCTGCTTCCATGCACAAAGGGATACAGAACGCTTGACAGGTCTGTGTTAGCAGGGTTCGCAATGCCAGTTCTTTATGCAAAAACCCTAATGCTTCCCGTCAAGCCATTAGAAGTGATACAATCAGCCCAGGCCCCATTAAGCCATCAGTGTCCACCTGTGATAAAGATGGCCATTTGTTTTCTTAAAGCCCACTTAATGTCTGCTTAACTCAATTTGTCAGGAAATGTAGAACAATTTCCTCACAGCCTGAAATTTGGTAGTGGTTCAAAGTCAAAAGGCCAGGTCTAGTCTTATTCAAATGATATAATGAACAGTCTTCAAATCTAAATCTCCCTTGGGGAGATGCTGTTTACTTTTTTTTTTTTTTTAACGATAGAAGAAAAAAAAAAGGAAGAATAAAATGTATGCTTTTCTTTGATTACCGAAAATACCGAATCCTTTTAACCCCTTCATATGGGTCATCTGAGAAATCAACTTCCTTGCTTCCTTCTTTTGCTGGAGGTTAATATACTGAAGGTTAGGCATAGCAGAGCAAAAAATTATTCACAAAATTGTTTGCAGCATACTTTAAAAGAATCTCTTTTTTATGCATGTAATTTTACATCTTAATCGCCTCAAACATATCTCTTGTCTTCACTATATTTGTGGGCTCTCTCCTGAAGTGCTGACCAGGGGCCAGATCCTCCTTCTCGAGGGCAAAGCCAGAGGCGACGTTCTCAGCGAGCTACGCGGGAGTTCGCTCGAGTCCTTTGGTGGGAATCTTGCCCAGGGGAGAAAGGGACAGCAGCTGAACAAATATTGCAGGCTACGGCCCCGTCTTTGCCATCGTTTCATGAAGATTCCTATTATTTCTTGTGCGAGGGGGCAAGCCAGGCAGCGCCTTGCCGCCTCACCCCTGCTTGCAAGCCGTGGCGGGCTTCCCTGTGCCTGGACCCGAATCCGTGCCGGGGCGCCGGCAGGCACGGCCGCTTGCGGGGAAGCGTCGGAGGCGCCGGTCAAAGCCGGCCCTTGACTCGGGTGACGGGGGCCGAGGGGAGCCCGCGAGGAGACGGCGGAGGGGGGTTTCGGGAGCCGGCAGAGAGCTCGCTGGGGATGCCTTGTCGTATGCCCTACGTAAAAAATAAGCAGGATCCCTGATTTCAAAAATATACCCTGGCGAGGCTCAAGGAATTAGATGAGAACTGGTGGCCTTGCAGACTCCCTTTCTATTTTGGAAGACAATTTTTAGACGTGCAAGCAGCTCCTCGTGCTTCTCCGGAAAGGAGGGCAGGGTAGGTACTGCAGCACGGAGCTTCTGCTGCCTTTCCGTGCCGTCGGGGAGGCGCGTTACGGCCTCGAGTTGTGCATTTGCAGGGGAAATATCGCACCATCCAGATGCTCGAGCCTGCTCTTTCTGCGCGGAAAACCCCGTGGAAGCAACAAAACCCCGCGCGCGAAACAGCAGAAACGGGCTCAGCGTATTTCTCCTACGCTTCGTAGAAGTTGGTAGGGAAGCACAACCATCTCAGCCGGGCTCAGGCTTGCGCTGTTCGCCAGCAAAGTTCAGAGTCTAATTAACCCCCCAAATTGACCGGCAATTCCCCCTTTTTACAATGCCTAACGGGTCGCGTGTACGCCGGGCATGCGGTACCGAAGTCAGATGCCGCTTTGTTATAATTAGGGCAGCAAATTTTGTTTTCTGCTTGGTACTTGCTGTTACATATTGCATGTAATGTATGGCACTGTTAAGGGAAAAAAATTGGAGTCAAAGTGCCTGGAAAGTTAGGTCTGCTCTGTAGCACTGTGAGATTGTTGACATCTGCCGAGGTTGGAGAGCTCAGTAAGCAGGAAATGGGGTGTCACTCTGAGTGGTAGTTTACCATTATCCTGGCATCCTAATGAAGTGTCTGCAGTGCACAGAGCTTCTGGATGGCATCTTAACGCACGGCTAAGCAAAAGCACTTCTCTCCTTGTCACTGTCATCCATCTGCCTGCACCCTACTGCAGCCAATGGGATGGAACCATGCTACAATGTGCTATAAGCCATTTAGAGTTGCACATTGCATAATCAGGCCCATCAAATATGTAAAAAATGACTATTATTGGTTATTTCCCTCAAACTCTGGCACCTGGAGTTCGAGGCATTAAAGTTTAACTTTTGGAAGTGCTGCTTTTTCCCATTAATTCTACGTATATTTTTGTTAAATGGGACCGAGTTGCAAACTCATTGTCTGAGGTCTTGCTAATGGATTGCAAAAGTTGTATGAATATTCATTGAAAACTCCACTTTATATCGCATAGGGTGAATTTATCAATTGCCCATACAGAGAGGTTTCATGTAATTCCCATTTTCTTCTGCAACATCTATTTCTGAGGCATGAATAAAAAGTAAAATCAATTCCGATCACAAATTGGTTATTTTCCTTATAGCAAACATTAGTTAGTTTGAACACTTCTTATAGATTTTTTTAAAAAAGAAGAAAGTATTTCACAATGCATCTTCACAAAAAGATTGCCATAGTGTAGTGCAAGTGATTAAAATTGGGACCTTTATGCTGCATATAGTAACATTAAAATATCCTGACATTAAAAGTGGCACAAAGAGGTTTTTTTTAATATATGTGTGTATGTGCGTGCGTGTGTATTTTAAGCAGCATGATTCCCAGAATACGAAGACCTACCGAACGAAAAGAGAGTTTTGGGTGGTTGACATCTCTGAAAAAAAATCCAGCCAAAAGTGCATCCCCTTTTAAGCAAGTTTTTGTTCCCTGATAACACCAAAGCTATGGAGGACCAGGGTTAAGCATCGTTGGACAGGGAGAGCTTCCGAAATGGGCAAGAGTAAGATGAATTGGCTAAGTTGGGTGTTTATTTATACAAACAAGAGGGCAGAACATAATTTAGTTGCATCAGGAATTTTTCACAGACATTAAAACTATAGCAAACATAACAGCGGGGATGCTTGCACAGCAGCACAGTGGGGAAGCTCGCAGAGCGTCTGCCCACACTACGGCTGGCTGTAGCCAGCGCCATAAGTCTCACAATTTCATTAGCACTTGAAAATCCACCTAACCCACTCAGTTCCGATTAAAAAAAAAGAAATAAACAAACCAAAAAAGCCCCAAACAAGACCTGTCTTTCTCTCAGCAGCTGAATCAGTCGAGAATCGTTGGAAAAACTCTTGGCAGGCAGATTTTGCTGTAGCAACAGTGTGTGACGTTTTAACCACAGCAGAAATCTTATCCAAAAAAACAAAATAAGGTGAGAAGAGCTGTGGAAGTAAATCGGAGAAAAGTGTGCTTTAAAAAAACCCCCACAGATTAGGTGACAGATCAATAGGCTGATATTTTATGCGGAATCATAAATCAGTGTTTTTTCAGCAATTCAGCTCTGAGGCTCAAGAGCATAAAAAGAAACCATGGCTCGTGATAAAATTAGGCATTAATGTGAGCCATAAATGCCGTTTAACATTAAACATGCACAAGCAACCGAAATGCCTGGCAAAGGGAAATGGGTACTATAGTAAAACTATACAAAGTAAGTCAGACATGAATAATGCAGCAGGTCTGAGGGGGGTCATGGGTCAGACTCCACTACCTTACAAAATAATGAATGCATGTCAGGTTAGAGACATACATCCCTTCCCAGCAAGCGTGAGTTATTGGAGATAAACCTTGGACTTCCTGTTCTGAAACAAAGTGGCTTGTTGTAAACATCTACGTCCATTTAAAATTAATGATTAAAAGAAAGATTCAGCGGGATTTGCTTAAGTATTCTTTATGGACACGAGTGCTAAAGGTTACTTTCTTCATTCATTTTTACCCAGCCACTGTTAATGTTACAGAGGCATCATGGTTTTTTTCCTATGTTCAAATGTTTATTCAAGCTCATTTACAAAAGAGCTTATGTAATATTAAGTGGGTTTTTTTTCAATGCATTCTTCATTTAAATATAAACAAGAGAGCATCTCCACAGTTTTGCTGTGTTAAAGGGAGCCAGCCCTATTTTTAAAGACAGTAACCCAAATTCTAAATATATGTTCTATGAAAATATTACATAGAATACCATCTGCGATTCACTGCGGCGTATCTTCATCTGCTGAAATTATCACCTACATCTTCCATATTTTGCCCAGAACGCAAAAAAGGATTAAACATCCTCTCACTCTTTATTTGATAGATGTGATTATGATGACTTTATTCCTTCTGAAATCCGTGCAGGGAAAAGACAGTCTAACTTTCCCAAATGTGAATCCTTTCCCTAGATTTTCTTCAATTTTCATGACTAAAAAAGTGTAATGCCTACTTTTTCAATTTATCAAAATTGGTCCGTATCATTTTCTAAACTTAGCTGGAGGATTTAACACACACACACATACACACACACACACACACACACAAAAAAAATCTTCCTATTTAGGAATCCAAGGGAGAAAATTTCTACGAAAGCGGAATTCAAGGCTTTACAGCAGAAAAGCAAATACATAGGTATTGCAACGGAAACATAAGATCTTGCATCTGATCTGTTAAATATTCCATCAACAAGGTCAAGAGTAAAGACAAGCCTAGCCACTACAACTGAAGCAAGAGTAAGCTTAAAAAAAAAAAAGAACAGTTTATCCTCTTCAGTTTCTCAAGTGGAAAAACGAGTTCTTTTATACTAGAAAAAAAATCAAGCGTATACAGCATTTAAAAAAACCAATATCAACCATTTTAATGAAAGAGTGCCCAATATTTTCATGGAACTATAAAAGGGAGCGAGAGTAAGTGTTATGGCAAAAAGCCTGGGCTCAGCAGCTTTGTGTGGGAAATGGTGAAATGTGACTGTGATTTATAATGAGAAAAGGTATCTACAACATACAATTTTCTACCTAGCTGCAAATAATAATTCATAGTGATGTCCCTTCCAGATAAAATACCTTTGCAATGTAGGACTCATGTGGTAAAATGATCATGATAAATGTCAGACCAGTGCAGGTAACGGCTTTACAAACCATTAAGATTAGCTGGCTCTTTTTTTTGATGATAACAGTAACCATGCTGTGACTCTATGTGGTAATAATATCTCAGTACTGATAAATGCCAGAGCTAGGCAGAGGTGTTTATCATTCCCAGTTCAGAAATGCTGACTAAAGTTACCACATGTTGCCTGTTTTTCTTCTTTTACAATGGACTAACAATTAACAAACAGGCTGATTCATACAATAATTTCATGCACGGTTTCCAGGGTTTTGTGCTTTAGCACCTCGCTAAGTATCCCTTCTCCTGTACATCGGCACCCATGGCTTTGGTAGCGTAAGCCCCAAAACAAAGCCTTATAGCCTTGCCGTTTTCTCAATAAATAATTTGTGAATTAACATTTTCTTTTCTGTCCGTTTGTTTTCTAAATATACGTTAGGAGGAACCCCGGTCTCAGTAAGGCAGCCGCTTGCGTAGGGGAGGTGGTTGCCAAGCTGGTATCTGTGTTAATCAGCAGAGCACGCGGAGAAACGTCCTTCAAAAGACCACACTAAAGTTTTACTGTGCCACTTTTCCTTGCAAATATCCCGTAATGGACAAGCAGCGAGTGTTGCCTTCTACCGAGTTTTTCTTAGGCCAGCTTAAGTGGTTCAGTCCCACTGAAGTCCATTGAACCCTCCGGAGAAAAGAGACTTATAAAATTAGTTGAGTGACTTTATTTGAAAAGTTGCAGTAAGCAACAGCCAGGCAGCCCTGATCAACCTAAATATGACTTTTCTGGTAAGATCATTTGCACGCCGTGCAGTTCAAGCAAAAGCTTGCAAAAGCTGTGCCCCCTTCTTACCATAAATCCACTTCTGCAAACTTCAGATCGTTTTGATTTGTAGCTTCAATCCTATTTCCGCTGGACTGATTCTCCCTCCTATGGACAAAACTACTATTGCCAACTGCATGACTTTCTATAGAATAAATCCATATGAAACTTTTTTTTTTTTTACTGGAAAATAATGCCTGTTCATTGGCTAGTTTGAACTTTTGTCCTTGATATATAAAATGTTAGCAATATTATAGATAATATACACATATATGTCTGCACGTATAACGTATTAACCTCAACAGGAGTTACAAATACATGCTGAAGAAAGAATACCCTCTTATTAATAATTTTAAATTTTAAATTCATTTGAGCTGCCAGAAATTTTTGGTTGAGTTTTTTTTTTTTTTTTTGTAAAATTTTGAATCAAGACATTAATCATCATCCCTAGTTATGCAGCACCTACAGCAACTGGGATTCAATCCTGATGGAGATCTCTGGGTGTGAGGGCAATATGAATATTAAAAACAAAGATATCTGAAGAATGATAGGTGATAATTAAATCATAGATGATAAGATCAGAAAAGAATTCTCAGGTTATCTAGGGCATGTAACAAGCAAGATGTTTTCCCTACGTCAGACCTACTGGCACCTTATCTAATCTGTTCCTAAACGAAAGCACAGTTGTACATGACTTTAATTCAGTTGCAACATCTTATACAAATCGATGCAAATATCAGAGTCAAACCTTTCCCCTGAAACAATGAATCATGCTAAAACAGGAAGGTTTATCTTAACAAAAGGAATAGCAATGTTCTTATCACCTCAAAAGAAAGATTAAAGGCCGGAGTCCAACATTCTTTTTTTTTTACTAATTGCAAGTTTGAAATACTAGTCGTTCCCTACAAAAATTACAGTTGTGAGATGCTACACGTACACCTGGTATTAGAAAATAGCTGTGGTGGAGTATTTTCACAAAAGGATTGATCATTAGAAAGCATGAGTAAAAAGACTACCAAATCATTTTATAATTCCCGCCATTATGGGGTGAAATGTTAGGGATGGAGATTCAAAAATACGGCTGCTTTAAATATGATGAGAAATACAGGACAATAAGGACCACATGGGAAAAGTGTCCACCACAGAAACTGGATCATTGGATGAATGTAATTCCAAAGTGATATTCCACTTAAGATGTTGGTCCCTTACCACTTGGAGGTATTTTAGCTTAGGATAATGGTCTAATGATCTAATAAAATAAATGAGAAGCTTAAAAATATAATTCTGTGGACTGGAAAATACTTCCTTAAGATTTAGAGAGTTTTCTCTTTAATCTCTGTAAAGTAGTCTTGTGCTCTGTAAAGAAGACAGAAGGTACAACACGTACTGTTTTCAACCATATATTAATGATGGCTTTTCTTGCTAAGATAGCTGATATAGCACTGGGCAAAGTAATATCCTAATATGGCATTCACATGTATTTTTTTCTGTATGTTTTTCCTTAGAAATCCAGGACAACGCCATTCGCATTAAATCCATAAAGCGTCTTGTAAAAAAGCTCCCTAGACCAAACTACGAGACAATGAAAATCCTCTTTGAACATCTAAAGAAGTAAGTAAAACTGTACTGTGAAAGGACTGGTAATTTTAAAAGGAGTCCAAGGGTGGTGTCCAAATCCTATTGGAAATGTAATCCAAAATACCAAAGACAATTATGTTCTTTGGCAAAACTAAATATGATTTATGGTATCTATGTACATCCTATTTCAGCTCAAGAATCAGCCTGTCTAAGCAAAAGCATTAATTTTTCCTCTATTAGAAAACAGAACAGTAAGTTTCTTTGTGTGCAGTTAGACCCCGGTATTACTAAAGAACAGGTACATTGAATTAAATAAATACAGCATGTTCCAGTGCACGTCTGACTTTAACCACCCCTGCAACTTAGCTAGGAAAATACATTACAAACTCCTGTACCGCAGAGTGAAGTTTGTGCCAATACAGAACATCTAGGAAACACTGATGAGAGATCTGGGAGTGCACCTTTGTTTTCCTCATGTTTCTGAAATACGAGAGAGGCAGAGGTGACACAGATTTTGTTCCGCGAAAATGCCTCTCTGAGGTTCCACTGCTTGCCATCTCTCCATGGTTTCCACGTTCGCTGTGCTCAGGAGATGTTGGCTCACAAAATCAGCCTTGGATCTCATGTTCGTGTTGGGTTTTCTTCTCTTGTTTCGTGGCATTAACAGAAAAAAACAGGCCAAAAGTAGGCCAAAAGTTTGTTCTAAAACAAACCTGCTGCTGTTTTATTTGCAAAACGAGCAGGCAGCGGTAAGGGACCACAGGACAGGGGCGTACAGAGGGCAGGATCCAGTTTCTCCTCTCCTAGCTGTGCTGATGTCAGGGCTAACTGGTGCCATTTTGCACAGCCACTTTTCAGCCAAACTACCCTTAAAATTGAAAGGACTAAGTAGTATGTAGGGCCCCATGCAGGCTCTGTACACAGAGGAGTATTTCATCTCGGGAATGCTATAATGACCCCAGTGAATGAATAATAATGACTCCAAGTAAAAGACTAGTCCCAGCTTACAATGAATGATGCCTTTATACTGACCGTTTCTGCAGCATTCTCCTGACATATATATATAATAGATGTAGATCCTTTATCTTGTTGTGCAACTGCCAGACGAAACTGCAAAATGAAGTGTATATATAGTTGTGGGAATGTCCCCATTTAATTAAGCATGGAAGGATTTTAGACAGTCTATAAACTGACTGAGTTTGGCCTTGAAGAAAATCCTTTTCCTGTGTATTCATCTGATGTACCCTGTGCATACATTCTTTCCTTCAGAGGGTTATCTAGAGAAGGATAATAATGTTTTGCTGTCAGTGGAAGAATAATAAGGGAAATTATTTCCTGGGAAGAACCTTAGTGCAAGAAGCAGGTACATGCTGTCCAAACAGATGTGCCATATATAAAACTTACTTCATTGTACGTGGCATTGATCCTAACCTGAAGAAACTTTTGCTACCATGTCTTAGGGGAATGGTATCAGGTATACACAATAAGTCTTTGATCTTATAGTTAAATCACTTGATTGAGACTCAGGAGACCCGGGTTCAGTTCTTGGCTTTGACCGGATGTTCTGTGTGACCTTGGGTAAATCATTTAATCTCTCTGCGCCTCGGTTCCTTGTTTACAAAATGGTGATAATACTTCCTTTGTCTGCCTTGTCTCTTTAGAGCATAATCTCTTCAGGACAGCAATTGTTTCCTGCTGTGTATATATAGAATAACTGGCAAAACTGGACCAAGACTGGGGTTTGGGGGAAAAAAACTAGAATACAAATAATTAAATAGTGATACTTAGTAATGCATATGTGTAAAATACCTGGCTTGACTACAGCTCCATTGAAGGGGAGGAGGGCAGATGTATTACCTAAATAAGGACATGTGCTTATGGTAGGGTCACTGCAGAAATACGGTGAAAGAAGAGGTAGACTGAAGTGATGCAGTAGCGCAGTGATGGAAGGCAGGAAGACATTATATTTGGGCCATTTTAGGGGGTAGAGCATTATGGAAGCAATCATCTGAGTCTCTCTGGAGAAGGCCTTCTGTGTCAAGCAAACACATCCTCAGGGAAGGAAGGGATTATCCTACGAGCCTTCATCCCATCGATATGGAAGCAGCAGTAGAATAAATACTGTAAACATCAAAAACTTGTGAAAACTGGCACGTTCTCATGTCAATGGGAAAAAAGGGCCAGTCTGAATAGCCAGTCTGAATGGGTTCAGATCAAATAACAATAAGTGAGATGCACTTCTGATGGGTCCTTCTTTAGAAACCTGGACAAAGCAGTTGATGAGAGAGCCTGGGAGAAAGCCCTGGCAGCAGAAATGACAGCAGGGATTAACACTGAGATCTTACCTGTGCCATACATCTTCCCTAAAACAAGCCCACGGAAGTTGCAAGAAGTCACAGTGTTGTGTATGAAGCCCACAGAATAGGTATTAAAAGCAAAGCTTGGGCTCGCAGTACCTGCACTTTTAAGTATTTTGTATTTGATGAAAAAAAAAACCCACACTGTGTCCCCTACTCATCTTTGCATGAAATTTATTCAACTACAAATATAATGCATGAGCAAAAGAGACAAAATATACAGCTGAATAGACATATCACATAGCTCTTTCCAGTCTATCATAACAAATTGCTTTATATTGAAAATTGTTTTATATTTTCATATTGAAAATAGTTGAGCACAATGACTATTAGGTTTTTCATACTTCTTCCTAAGATGAGCAAGCCAAGCATATATTTTACACATAAACGAAACAACAGGGCCCAGTCTGAATAGGGACTTTCCCAAATAAATGGCTACAGAAAACAGCCTGTTCTACTTGAGCATGTTTACAGAAACTCACTTGCTGTATATATCCCCTATATTTATGTTTCTTATATTTGTGAAAACAGGGCCCCAGTTCCTCAGGACTCCACTCCTTGCCGCTGTTTATTTACAAGTGAATTTTACTCCCAGACAGGGCGAGCAAAACCCAAGGACCACATAAAACTGATATACCATACAGGTCCTGTTCCGCAGGCGTACAAAGGACATCAAATGATGCAAGGGCCTTGCATCGGCTTTGTGCTCAGATGGGAACTGAGAGCAGCCACCCTCTACGCGATAAGTCATTATTTGTGCAATAACTAACTCATGAAACTATAATTTTAATAAGGGATAAGGAGCACTTCCCTCTCTAAGAATCCCACAGTAGTTTATAACCAGCGCTGCTTTCGCAGCAGCATCTCGAGCTAGCTGTCATACACCCATTGGGAAACCGAGGCACGGCAAGTCTAAATGACTTAAGGACTCAGCGTAAGCCAGCGACACAACCCAAAACCCTGGAGCTTTCCTGCACAGAAGCTTCTGCAGCGACAGCAAAACACTCCTTTCTCACCACTGCAAAACACGGTAGCGGAGAGGAGCTGGAGGCTGCCTGCGCCCCGGCCGGGGGCGAGCAGAGTCCCGCTCCGCTGCTCGGCGCGCCGAGCTGGCTGGGGCTGCCGCGGCTCTGCTCCAGGAGCCGCGCTTCTGCATCGCACAGCGCTGTGCCTCAGCTAATAAGCTGTGCTTATTAATGTTAAATTAATGAATCTCAGCCTGCTCTGCTTATTAGGTTGCACTCGGTGCCACCGTAACGCAGCTCTGCGACTCCCAGACCCGAGCCGCCTCGTGCCCACTGGGCTGGAGCACAGGGCGGCCAACTTGCGTCTGCCCGTGCCCGTCCGTGTAGACCTCCCGGTGAAGGGATGCATTGCAGAGCAAAACCCCTTTCCTTCCCTATTATTTTCCCTCACAAGAGCAGTAGGACATGTTATTTACCAAAGTATAAAATCCATGCTGACATAATCGAAGGGGAAGACAGAGGCCAGCCTGACTTCACCGTTGGTGGAGAGCGCTGAACCCAGCTGCCCAACTGTGGAAGATCTTCTTCCAGCAGCCGCATCTGCCTCCTTGGCAGGCACGCCAGGCCCGTCGTCTGGGGAGCGCCGCGGTTGCCTCTTGGTTTATCACGTGGATCTGTTACTGTGGCCTCTCTGGCTGCCTTGCCCGCGGAGGAGCCAATTCCTTTCGATTCACCTTCGAATCCAAGGAACGAGCTTGCTCCATTTGCTCCTGCACTGTATGGAGCGCAGCAAAATATCCTCGGATGCAGCCCGGGCTTTCTGCCCTTTCAGGGAGATCACGATGGTTTCCCTTCCGACTGCCTTCCCCCTCCAAAATTCTCCATGCTTAATAATAATTGCTTGTATCGGTTTCACTGGAAATAAGCTCCTCATCAAGAGTAGGACTGTTTTTCTGAGGCAGACCCACTAACACCGATATATGATCTAACAAAAGCTGTAAGTGTTACAGGATTTATGTTTTAGTTGCTCTGAAAGCCGTCTTCCCTCCGTGTTCATAGCACAAGGAATAGAAAAGCGTCCGATCTCAACACACGAGAGAACGAGCGCACGCGCACGTGGACGCACCGCAAAGCTAGCAACACGTGTCGCCTATGTTCTGGAGAACATGGGGTTTGGAAACTACTGAATAGACTTATTTCCACCTATTAAAGATTAAAAAAAGAGCCGCGCGTACCAAGAGCCCAACAATAGCCCACACGACGGGAAGCAATGACAATGTGATGACAAGTCCAGCAGCGGTACCCAGAATGCGGAGGGAAAATCGGAAAGTACCGTCAAAGTATGGCATCTAGTAACGCTAAGCAAGGGACGTCTGCAAACTTTTTTTTTTTTTTTGAGTTAGTGGAGGAGAGACGTAGCAAACATATGTGATTTTCACATCCTAAACTATGTGTCATATCAGCAGTTTCAGGCAGGCTTACATATTAAATCTAGGCTCAGGAGAACCCTTTTTTTTGCACAGCAGAAGAACAGATTATGTTAAGAACTGCACAAGCTTTGTATTAAAAAAAAAAAAGGTAAAAATTATTTAAATGAGAAAACGACCCCCAACAGAAGCACTATAAGACAAATTTCTATTCAGCAAACCTCAGAGAGCCCATGGGAGACCAAAGTGTGTTAAGTTTTCATCAGGAAAAATGTCCAGATTCAGGAATGCTCATAAGCCCATAAGTCCTTAACTGAAGGCACTAGAAATTAAGAATATATGCTCAAATGATTTCCTGAATTAAGGCCTTTCTTAGAATCTCGTGAACTTTTCTCATTCCTAAGCAGTAGGGCAACGACAGGGAGAAAATTTTAGCCTTATTCCTGCAAACTTAGGGAGCAGCTGATGGAAATGTTTCCCCCCCCCAATGGCAAACATTTTAAAATTTACATGAAGAGAAGGGCAAATATATATCAAGACATGCTCTTGCATGCATGCTTTATGCTATTTCAACTATATAAAAGTTTTAGAGAGAAGCTGGCCCGATGCCAACACTTGTCCCATTTAGCTTCCTCTGGCTTGTTTTTTTGGGGAAAAAAAGAGTTAAACCTATTTCTCTCTACTGAAGTACACTTTGGTCTACTAAGTTCTCCCCCTGCGAATGAGTAGACGCTCTCAGAGCACAAGGGAGTGTGCAGAAGACAGGAATATTAATAGTTATTGAATTAAAGGCAAAAATAAAACCCAGTCTTCCTAGAGTACCTTTATGTGTGTTCACTGTACTCACTTTGCTGTGTGTGTGTGTGTGTGTGTCTGCTATATCAAGGTTTTTGCACTCATACCTAGTCCCTCTTATTGTGGAACAAGAGTTTTCAAAGCTCACCTGTTCCCCCTGGGATACCTTACAGCCTGGCAGTTTTAAAGTGAGCAAAGATGAGGAATTAAAGCCCCATTTTCACCTGTGTTTAGATATACTTTCTATTTTTCGCACCGTATTTAAAAATATAAACCCTGATTTTCATAACAATTGGGCGAATAATTACGCTTGGTAATTTTCAACGCTACCAAGCCTCAAAATGTACTGCACTGGTGTATCAGCAAATAACAGAACGATAAAAATAATGAGCATAGTTTTAATTTAAATATTTATGCTATGGCAGACTATGTGGCTGCAGAGGACCATTGTGCTAGGTGCAGTACCCAAATACGGGCAGATAGGGTCCCTGTTTCAAAGCACTGCTATTGTTCCTTCCAGATTACTCGATATCAAATGATCTCAGAAAGCTTTTCAGCCATTAATTAAATCTCATAACTTCCTTTTCAGGTCAGTAAGTTTTATTATCCTAGTTGCGCGGGTGGAGAAAGTGAGGGTAAGGCGCTTGCCCCAGATTACGGAGGGAACAGTCCTCACTTCTGCCGTCCGCTTCCTGCCGACTGCCCCGGTCCCGCCGGCTCTTTGCAGGCTTGGTGTCCACGTGCACGCTCGCTTTGCGGCTGTGCATATGGGCAGCACGTCCTGGGGAAGTCCACTCACTGCTAAGGACCCTTCTGCTAACAGAGACCATGTGAGAGCACTGCTTCTGGTTTGCACTCGCACAAGTTTTAGAAAAATATTACTCGCGGAGTTAATTTACGTGATTTTTGCAACCTCTTAATTTTGCTCCGGGTTAGTGCTCTTTTCAACTCGA
The DNA here is from genome assembly GCF_036417845.1 of Apteryx mantelli. Classification (NCBI taxonomy): domain Eukaryota; kingdom Metazoa; phylum Chordata; class Aves; order Apterygiformes; family Apterygidae; genus Apteryx; species Apteryx mantelli. Next base: position 46,300,415 of record NC_089983.1, read on the forward strand.
ATGTTTTTTTTGTTGGTGAAATTTAAGAATGCTCAACTCATTACAAAAGTTCGGCTTATTTATTTATTTTTTATTTTTTAACTAATTTGGGAGATTGAGCCCTAATGCATTAATGTCCAGAACCAGGTCATCAAGAGGTAAATTGCAATGCTTTTCATTCTTCTGACTAAAGATATGGGATTTTTTCTCACAATAAGGCTGTAAAATGAATAAAAGGATTGAAGTTTCTTAAGATATTCATTGAAACTTAAAAAAAAAAAAGCTTTAGTGCCAAAATGTCAGTGTTCTGTGCAAAATAATTAATATAACACAATAGGATCTATTCTACTATCGATTGAAAGGGAATTTATGCAGGTAATTCATTAAGGCTAGTGGGAGTTTGACATGTAAATCCCCTGGCACTTTGATGGGAAAACAGACCCTGATGATTTGATTTTTATTTTTTTTATAAGCTATAAAATACTTGCTTTTCAGTGACAAATATTTAAAAACAAAAACAAATACCTGACCAAATAGAGCAATGGATGATGCTGCTTTGTGAGACTTCTGAAATGACATTACATCAAATCATTTTTCACACATCGCAAAAGATGCAACAATCATTTCAATCAGTCTGCTAAGAGAATCGATACTTTTTTTTGCTTTCAGAGAATGGCATTTCACATTCCAACATTTCCAGGTTATCACCTTCATACATCTCTTTTTGTGGTCAAGTGCATGATTAGTACTTCTGACAGCATATTGGCCATTTTCTTATGAAGAGCTACAAATTCTTGTAAATAAAAACCAATCTAAAAAAATGAAGAGAAAATCTGTGGACTGGAATGCACCCTACTTGTAATGGGAACAAAAAGCTGGCAATGAAATATAAACCTAAATCACAGCAGAATGACCTACTTTAAGGCATTTGCCAAAGAGACAGTGTTTTAGACAGCTCCTCTGAAGTAGCGTCTTTATGTCTATGCCATCTGCAGATTTATTATTGTGCTTTTAGGAAAAAAAAAAAGAAAAAAGAAAGGAAAAAAAAAAAGAAAGGGAAGAAAAACCTACAGCATGCCTGACAAAACTAAGCTTCATCTATAGGAAAGATTCCAGTACTGTGGGCACCACACCCACACCTAGTGATGTGGTCCAAGTTTTTTCTTTAGAGGCACCTAATTAAGAAACCCTGACTCATTTACATGGATACGTTTGATCTAAATTACACTCCAAACCACACCAAATTAGGAGCATCTGTGAATGTGAAGTGTTTGTTCCCAGTGACTGGTAGAATAGGGCCAGTTCTGGACGGCACATGTTCAAGTGACGAAAAATATTTCAGATGTAACATACTTCTGAGACCCACTTTTCCACTAATAATTCATAATGAGTTAAACCAGTATCTCTGCTCAAACAATTATTTCAGGCTGTGAAAAAAATGTCATTTTACTTTTAAAATGAGGAGGAAAAAAAAAAAGAAGTAGGCAAGCACCTCGTTTGCTTGTTTCCCTGAAAACGGGCCTGAATGCAACCATTAGCAGCAATTTAAATCTGTAGAGTGTGTATATTATCACATAGGCATTACTCCCGAAGTCCGGACTAAAGGAAAATACCTATGAATGATTAGTTGTTGTTCACAGGCAAGGCCTTCTGCCTCGCTATGTACGTTCTTCTGCTGTTAACCCACCGCGCTGCGTTTTCTGAAGGGTCTGCGTGAAGAACCGAGTGTCGGCTTGATGAGGCTGTACCATACGCTCTGGAATAATATTAAAAATTTAAGAAAGTGGGCCAGATTTGAGATTTTTGTTCTTCCCTTTCATGCTGTGTTGCTGGTGTATCTAGCTATGTATGTTTGTATCTGCGAAGGATACAGGACAAAAGTGGGTCCTGCAGCAATAAGGGATCTTTTATCGCACTCCTTGTCCGCTGGAGAGGACGAGCAGAGGAGGCTGCAGAAACCACTCGTTGCTATTTTGCTGCCTTGCAGTATAAACTGACAAACTCAAGAAATAGCCTTTATCTTGCTCTAATTTCAGCAATAGAACCAGCCGGAGCATCGGGGAGTGCAAATCCGAATTCCACGCTGTGTTTGCAATTCCCAGGATGCTCGCGCAGTTTGGCACAACCTTAGGATTTGGCCCATGGTGTTTGGCAGCCACCTTTTATTCTTCCCTTCTTTTATGCTTTGTGAATAGTCTAAGTTACATAATACCAGTGACAATTTGTTTATGGCAAGCATTACAGTCACTGTTTTATGATTACATTCAAACTTTAAGCCACATTTTGACATCTAAGGATCATCTTGCATTCTCATATATTATATACAATGAAGGTTTGTGTTCCAGTAAGGGTAGAGGGGGAGGAACTTTATAAATAACATGACTCCTTTTGTCTGAGGAGATTTTAATACGTTTGTCTGATCTACTGTTTTTGCAGTAGCCAGAATATAATTTGAATATATTAATATTTTCAGCAACTGTGCTCAGGGAGCCCAGTTAATAACTTATGCATGGATATATAGATACACTTCAGACAGAGGTAATGTTTTTAGCCCTTCTGTTGGTAATACTTAGCAAGGCACAATGAAAGAGCCTGTTCTTTCCTCCCCTTTGTTGTGGGCATGCATTGTGATGGTATGGAGCCAGTGTTCTTTCTGTTGTCTACACAGCCTGGATTCAATAAGCAGTTATATATGCATATTATGACAATGTGGTCAAGGAAACCAGATTTTTTTACTATACCTTCATGTGCCTGTACAGTATAAAATCTGGTATTTATTTTTCTTGTCCTCATTCAATATGTTAACAAAATCATAATTTGATACAGGTTATGTTCACTTTATAATTAAAATTATAGAGTTAGACGAAAATACAGCAAGATGTTGCTGGATGGAAAATATTTATCTTTTCATACATTACGCATTATGGTGCGATGTAAAATCATAAATCTGTGGAATGGCTAACTCTACCCAAGCAGATGATACTTGCCTCCTCTCCTGGGCCACAAGACGCAACCAGTTTTCTCCTTCACCGGGTTTCTGCAGTGGCCTCAGCCCTGCCACCAGACGGCATTGCTGCCATCCCTGCCTGCTCTGCCCCGTGCAACTCTCACGGCATCTCCATGCAGTCGCTCTTCCTGGCTGTCAGGAGCAGCTCACAGCAGCTGTATTCTCTATATATTCTCTATTACTCAAGATTAGGATTTTTTTTTTTTAACCTCTACAGTATTCACATAGGATGGACTCCTATAAGTACGTAAAGCAAAGTAACTAACAGCATTTTAATTGTCCTAAGTTATCTTCATCGAAACAGAATTAAGCATAGCTTTTAGATTTCTGTTCCAACCATCACCAGCTAAAAAAATGGTTATTTAGGCTACTGGTTAACTTCAACAGGCTTTCCAAAAATTATGTTCTGGTCTATAAGGATCATAGTCTATCAACTGATATATCAAGTGTCTATCATCACCTTGGTGGAAGGGATGTTCCACATACATGTTCTCTCAAGATTAAAAGAGAAGGCCAAAAATATCCTTTTTAGGAAGTCTAACAGCCTGACCTCATATCCCAAAATGATGTTAGACTCCCCACAAAATGATTGACTCACTTCTCTGAAACAGTGACATGTCATTCAATTCCCCTGCTACAGCTGGGATATACCAAGACTTCCTAGCCTCTTGGCTGTATCGTGGAGATTTCCGAATACAATGATCCTGGCTTGTCAGCATCCATCCTGAGTATTGTTACCCTTTGCCATGGAGATGAGCCAAGAAAAGGAAAGTCATAAAAGACCAAGTTCTTTCATTTTGATAGATCTCAACAATCCCTCTCTTATAATTCTCCTAACACTTAGCGGACAAAGTGCAAACCTTTTACACCAAATGTATTCCCTGTGTCAGCACTAGACTCAGCGTCACCAAAGGACCTGGGGATATCACTTCATCTGTCTTGAAACTGTTCCAGCTCTCCAGGTCATTGCCATCAACACTGACAAGTCCAGTCTTTCACCAAACACTTCCAGCAATCTTAAAGATTCCAGCCCTATAGCACTTTCCAGTAGGTCAAGATTACTATGAACATCAGTTGTCCTTATTGAATTTTCAGGTTCAGAAGGGGTTTTCAGTAGGGTCATGGCAGCAGTAGTAGCCAACTTAAGACCACCTCCTGAGACAACTGTTCTGTTGAATATGACCATATATTTTGAATCTCTTCTGACCACTATGGCAAGGAACTGCCTAATCTTTCTAGGTTAAATGATAAAATCTTGCAACTCCTTATACTAAATTATGTTTATATAACATAATTTGCATCCTGAAACCACACCATTTACTTCCTAAGGAGACACTCTCTCAGCTTGTGAATCCTTTTGTAGCCATTCTCATTTTCTGCTGCAGGGGAAGATCCATTCAGTATCTACGAAACAATGTCCTGAAATTCGTCTCATCTGAGGGCCAGGTAGTGTAGAGTCAGTGGTCCTCTGGAGCTCAAGGCAGTAAAAAGACATATCCAGGGTATTTCAACTTCGTCTCCAAGAACATCATGCCTGAGCCTAACACCAACGAGCAAGGCAATGTGGGGACAGACCTTTTTGGCATGGGTGAACTGAATATGAGAACTGCTTTTCTGAAACTCTACTGGGTGCATTGAGTCATTTTATGCAGCTAAGCTACGACTGAGAGATGAAAAAAACCACAACTACTGAGCGAGGCAGGCCTGCCTGTATAGAGAACTAAAGACTGGCAAAGTGTCTGAGGCAGTTAGTCCACAGTCATCTGAAACCATCGCACATGTGGATGGGTATTTGACTTAAAAAGGAACTAATGAGAAAATCCAAAGCCATTTTAAAGCTAGCAAATACTACGGAAGTTGCAGTACTACAAAGGGTGCATCTTAGAAAGATTCAATATATGGAAAATCATCCACTCCAGGCAGTTTGTGCATTTAGTGCAATGGACTATACACGTGCATAAAAAATAAACATCAAGCTAAGGTGAGCGGACAAGACAGACAAAGTGTAAGTAGAAAAGACAATGCTGACATAGTAAATTCATTGCTCAAGGGCAAGTAAAATGTAAATAAGTTTAAAGAAATCAAAGACTCATGGCACATACTCACTAGTGCATTTAAGAGATACATTCATCCTACTCATGTTCAATATCAGTGCTGAAACAATTGTGACGCTGGGAGGCATGTTAAAGCATCTTTCAAATCTGATACAAATGCAATGCATATATATTGTACTAGTAGCTTGTGGAGAGCTCAGAAGTAAACCTGAAAGAGTAGGAATCCTGGCTGAGGTCAGATCCCATACAAAATCATCTCTATTGGGCAGACCAATGCATGAAGACTTTGATTTTAACCAACAAGATGGTGATAATAGAGGTTAAAAAAAAATGTAGATTTTACATTGGGGAACATCAGTAGGTCAATATTCAGAGTTTTTTCAGGATTTAAAGGACTTTAAATAAAACAATTTATGAAGTAATTGCATATTTAGGACCTCACAGAAAAAGAAAATATTGTTGAGAGTTTGTTCTTTGACTTCCATAGAATTCTTTGCCACATTCTCTGATTTCAACACTAAAAACACTGGTTGTCTCACAAAACAGAATAATTTATCCACAATACTGCATAAAAACAATGAGTTGTTAGCAAAATACAACCAAGTTTTTAATGAGAGGCTCTAGACTCACTGGAACAGATGCATTTCCGAGCAGGTTGTCTGAAGTTCAGGATCCCAGTATGAAAATTCCAAATAATTGCCACTTTGGGGCATTAAGGCAGAAAGTAAACCTGTCAAATCCAGGGCTGAGTTATTTGCTGTCAGCTGGATTACTGTAGCACAAAAGGACTATAACTGAAGGTTGCAAGAGGTTATAGATTGAACATAGTCAAAAAGAAATAATTCCACTTAGTAAAAGTAGAATTCATCCAAACTGAGAAAATTAAGCTTATGCAAGGTGAAATTCTGACTCCATTCTGGCTCCCAGTCAATGGGAGTTTTGTCGGTGACTTTGACATTAATCAGAATTTCACTCACTGTCAAGAGAGATGCTGCAAATGTGTGATGGAGTGAAAGCAAAGTTAAAATAAATGTTAACAGGGCAGGGGGGTGTCCAAAATATGTTTTCTGAGCATAGACTGCTGTCTAACTCAGTGTTTGCTTGATACAGCAATGTAGAAAGCCCTTTTGGGGGGGAAAAAAAAAAAAAGGTATAAAAGCAGACTAGTGGAGTACATCTAATATTTGCAATAATGGTTCAGTGCTTGTGAAAGAATTTCACGGCTGTGACTGCTGAAGTTCACGGTGCCCATTGTCCTGGCCAGGGACATCTGGACCGCCTTAAGCATAGCGGGGTGTTGTTTATAAGAAACAATTTCAGAAAACCGTAACACCCCTGCATATCAGTGCCAGCGCTGACACCCTCCGCCCTGGACTGCCAGAGGAGCAGAGCTTCCTCTGGAAGCAGCAAAGAGCTGGAGACCTTGAGTCGGGCTGCATGGCCCATCTTAGCCAATCTCCCACCCAGGAATCCCTGCTTTTGGAAGAAGGGTAGAGATTATTAGAAGAAAGACCAGTTGGCAGGGGCAGTAGGCTTGCTGGGAGGAGGATTATATTATTTTCCTGAGTCTCATCATCTTTCTATTTCTCTCACCAGTAAATCTGAACCAAAGCATTCAGCTTCTGTGCCTCTCTGAACCAGGTGCCATAGGCTTTCCTGTATGCTTTCCATATATCCTCTCTTTTTGGTGCATTGTGGAAGAGTGGCCTCTTTCACTGAATTAGAAAAAGGGATGAGTTATCGTCAGAACTGGTGGTTCTAGTTTTAGCCATGTGTTTTTTGTCTGACCATCACTAAACATGTCAAAGCCTTGGTGTCCCCATCAGAAAAAATACAGTTAATAACATTAATCCACCTTTATTAAGAGCCTTTAGCTTTATGGAGGAGCACCAAATATTTTTAAGACAAAGACAAAAGGATAATAAGGAAATGCATTTTTTTTTCCTTTGCTGACCTAATTTCTAACCTCACTTTAAAATCTTCCATTGATTTTAATTATGCTTAATCTAAAGCTAAGCTCACAAATCTAGCGAACTTAAGAGCTGCTTTTAAGTAAATTTTCTCGCCTGTCAGAGTTCCTCAGGCTTTCTAAGCTACAGTTAAAAGTTTATTTCCAGCCCAGTTATAAAGTTGTCACAGCCCTCTTTCCCTAGGAAGCATCGAGCCCGAGTACTGTATGGCGTGCGAGTTCAAACTCTACCTTGCTCGAACACAGCATTCTTCATGAAACAATTGCAGTCCTTTTCTCATCAGCGATAGCCAGAGGCAGTAATAAGGGTGAAGGATATCTATCATGAAAAGTCCAGTGTCAATGTGTTCCCCCAATTTATTTACTGACCTTCAATGCAGCAGCCATACTCCTGACCCTCATGAGATGAAGCCTAAGGGGAAATGGCACTGAGCACCAATTCCATATCCTGTTGTTCTGTGGTCTAAATTAAGTGCTAATTAATTACCACTGGCATCTTTGGCATTGCCTGTCAAATTGGATTTAGGATATCCTTTCACTGTTTAAACAAATAGCCCTACATCTAAAGCTAAAATCCCAAGTGTTAATATTTTCTTTACTTTGAAATTTTGATTTAAAAATTCAGCAAATATGTCCATGGATATTGCAGGTAGAATTCAAATAAAAGAAACAGGAATTGATATTGTCAATTTTGATTAATAGTCCTTCATTAATAAACATCCTGTTATTCAGTTTCCACCTGCAGTTGCTGATGTTGCCTGGAATCAATTAACTCATATAATTTGATTTATTTTACAAAGACATTTTTGGATGTGCTGTGCTGATGATAAAGGTTCTATATTTATAATTCTTGATTTAAGAGAGATTGTTACTAACTGCTTTTTATTTTTAATGTTACAAGGAAATGTAGCTTAAGGCATTCTTGAATTAAAAAAATTAAAGCAATTTAAAAAGTTAAAGCTTTATTTGCATAAAACTATCTGTTGCCTTCTAAGACACGCAGGCCACAAAAGCATATAGATCCAGGACCTCCGACAGGTTGAGCTTTACAATAAGCTAGTTGTTCTGCAGAAAAAAAATCAGAAATAGAATTTTAAAAAAATCACAGCAGAAGTCACACCACCAGCCAAAAATACAGTAAAGGAGACTGTGCATTATATCTCAGTCTGAACATATATTATTTTATATAGTATCACACTGCCTTTATCACTGTACTATCCAACCACCCCTCAGAAACGCATTAGCATCTGTCTAACATCTGTCACGGGTGGTTTTGTTCTCTCTCTCGTCCTCTCCTTAAGGAAAGAATTGTGTTTGCCGTGGTAGAGTGGCTTCTGAGAGGGATTCACTGTTGTTTGAGATAGATATATATACTGCTAGGAGGCTGTTTGAGAAGGCAAAAATGAATGCCTTGTGCTCGGAGCTGTAGCCAGAAGTCTGTGATGCTCCTTGTGGAAGTTCATGGCCTTCAGCTGACTCCTGAGAAACGCCGGTCCCCAAACAGACAAACTTCAGACTCGGGGAGAAACGTCCGTAGTGATAACATGGATTACGCATATCTCCTCCTCCTCCTCCCTCCGGTCTCATGAACATTAATCAGAACCAGTTTGTGTTCAGTCGCAAAAAATTAAGAACCAAGACAAATTTAGAACATGATGTGCTGGTCGTCAGTAAATGGGAAACAAGAGGCCTGGACTTTGCAGGTCACCCGAGCCAGAGCCGAAGACAAATGGGTCGTTCATTCGACCGCCTTGAGGAAGCAAATTGGTCACATCTCACTCGTAGGGCGACAGTCCTGCCCAGGGTAAAATCGGGTCAGCTTTGCGAATGGCAGCGACCTGGAGCGTCCATGGTAATGAGGAGGATTTTGTGAAAAGATATTGCTTGTGAAAAATTACCAGGGAAGAGCAGAGCTCAAAGGATTCCTGCTCCTGCCGACCCACCAGCCTCGTCTCTCGCTTCTTTGACACGACGAGCGCTGGCACGGGGAGCAGGACAGGGCGCTGGTGGGAACCAAGCCTCTCCCCACGGCAGGGCCATGGGGCCACAGCAGCGTGGCTGGGGCTGCGGCGCAGGGACGAGCTCCTGTCCATGCTCACCACGCAGTCGTGGGACGCTGGAGCACGCTCTGCCTTTGGCACACGACCACACCGAGATGGGAACTCGTCACCCCTGTCATGCAGCGGTGGTGTTCGTCTGTGATCAAAGAGCAGTGGTAGCATTTAAAATGCAATTTTAGCCCTTCGCTTACCCTGCTAGGACACAGCTGCTCACCCTCATTTAACTTCTCTTTATCATGAAAAATATAAAGTCTGATCATCGTTTCCTTCCTAACCGCCTCTCATAGTTACAAACTGGGAGCTCCTCTAACACTATAGGAAACAGCCGGAAAAAGCAATGATCAAGAGGCCATGATGCAAACAAGGGTTCAGACCCCTATTTCTCCTTAGGCCTGGGAGAGGTTGCACAGAGGAAGTATTAGTTTTATGATATAAGCACTGCTGTGCTCCTACAAGCTTGTCTCCTAAAGCAGGCTGAACACAATTTGAGCTGGGGACCTCAGCAAGGAATGAACTTCAGCATATGGTGCAGCCCTAAATCCATGAGACAGTGGAATTTCAGAGAGTAAACTGGTCATTTGCTTTTAAAAAAAATCTGCCATTTATACATTGGTCCACTGCAGCAGTTTGAAAATGCGTATTTGGGTGCCACATGCAGTTACTAGGGACTTCTTGTGTGATCACCATGTCGGGAGGTATCACCCAAACAGACCTGGTGAGGTTTGGTAACCATACCTTTGCTATGTCCAAAGCTTAAAGAAACACTGGCCTGCTGGTTGTAAAACTCCTCCGAGGCATAGGACATACGGATTTTATGTCCTCCTCCTGAGGAGGCTCAAACTCACATCTCCTAACTCTGAAGAGAGGACTGCCCTGTTCCTCCTACTCAAACGCTAGGCTGGGTGGGGTGGAGGGACTCTTGGACCTTCTACAGATGCTGTGCAATGTCCGGCTGCAACGAGCTGTGGGACTTCCTAGCATGAATTTCTCATTTATATTTAGTGCATCTGTTAGAAAGGCAATACCAGATCCGTTTTCTGTTCCCAGAGCTGTCTTTGTACTTGGCAAGATATAACTATTGATTAACACACAACTGGAGAATGCATTTGACCTGGGCTTCCCACTTCTTGAGGTCACCCAAAGGGACTACATGAATGGAAGTGGGAAGGATGTGCAGTTTTCAGACCCTCTTTGGCACAAGATGGGTACCAAACTATCCTGCTCTCTTGAGATGGCAGCAGTTGGGGGTGGAAGCTGTAGTACAGCTCTAGTTGTGCAGGAGAATAAGCAGGACTCTTCAAAAGCACATTCTTGAACTAGTCCCCTATATTCTGCCTGAGTCCCTTTAGACATCTAAATATGTTTTTAAATCTTGGCCTCAATCACCTGCAAAATGAAGACTATCATCATCTCCACAAGACAGTTACTCTGTGAGGTGTATGTAAGGGTACGAGCATATAAGTTCCTCTGGAAGGAAGTTGTACAGGTGGCAAAGTTCATATAATGGTGAAAAGATTTTATTCTGAACTGCTCCCCTGTTAAAGCAGGGCGAGCCAGAATAAATGCCTTTCTTCAGCTTTCCATAGTCTTTCCAGCCAACTATGAACTGATCTTCAGACTAGTTTAGTTATTTTCATTTCAGGCTAGACTCCAAAGCAGTTCATCCAGGGAAGAACTTTTGCTGCGAGATATGCGAGGGGATTCCCTGAGGAAGCCCATTCTCCATTGTGTCCTTGTCAGCTGTCCAGTTTCTATATATAGCCGTCCAACGGTCAGCTTTAAAGGCTCGTCTGTAGAAGAAGACAGCATCAAATGCTCTTTCTTGTGTCCCAGAGCAACTGAAGAGAAGGGATTTTTCCCAAAGAATTGTAATAAGAATCCACAGCTGCAGAGTACAGGAAGCCTATGGAGTTTCTGCAGGCCAGGAGCCACGGAGGCTATTTTCAGCTAAAGCAAGCTCTTAAGTATGTCTGAACTATTTCTGACCCCTCTCTTAACGTATCATACACCATGACCTGATTTCTCTGTTACCAGTCTCGGATAGCTATTGTTTTGAATTCAACATTTGGAATTTAAACTGGAATGTAAAGTGCCTTAGTATTTTACATTGGCAAAAGAAAGTAGCTTAAAACTGTATTAATCAGTTTTAGATATTTCCTGTGATCTCTGAATTATATATATATATCCGTTGCAGAACAAACCACATGGCACTTTTTGAAAAGGCCGTATGTTGTAGTATTTTGGACCACCACTGCAAGCATAAACCGCCGGTCCCAGCTACGTATGCACAAAGCCTCACGCACAGAATACGCTATACAGATTTCACCAACAGGATAGGGACTCAACTGATAATGTTTGCAGTTGCTTAGCCTCATCAGCTGGCGAGTACTACTGTAACGCAACTAAGCAAATCATCCATAAAGGGAGTACGTAAGTAATAATGAGGCTTAGCTTGCATCCATAAAATATCGAGAATCCCAATTCATTACTAAATTTTAAATTTATCTGTATTGCAGTGCAACGGATTGAATAGTTTATATAAGTAGACCTTACGGTATCAGGGGCTCAGTTACCGCTGGTGGGTTCGGTGATGCTCTCAGGAGGGAGTTAAGCAGTGCCCAGGCCTTGTGCTATGTCTCCTTGCGGCGGGTATTAGGCTGCCTGGCCTAAGTGGGTAACAGAACAGAGTTTCCCCATGATACGGTATCTCTGCCTGTTCCAGCAAGGCTTTGACCTCTTATAAAAGGACATGTATTGTTTCCTGTGTTTGAAGATGACTCTCAAAGCCAAACTTTGTAGTTCAAGTTATCCTTTTAGTACCAAAAGCCACTTAACTTTCATGAAAAACAGCTACTGTAGCTGAACTGGAGTAAGTTTACATTAAAAAATGGTGTTACCGCAATATGCCATATCTCAGAAAAGCATATAGCAGGCCTCAAGTGAAAAGGAAATACATTCAGAAGAAACCTGATAGTTTATCTGTGCATCATTTCGCATTTCGACTTCCTTCCTAACACTGAAAAACTAGCCTGCAAAAGCCCTGCCAAAATGTGCTTATACACACAGACATTATCACTTCGTAGGATGGTACGTTTTATTATCAGGTTATTTTCCAGTACATTTGGCACAGTTAAGGTAAGTATATTAACTTTACTTCCAAATAAAGAAAACAAAGTTGTAGTGAACGTCTCAGCCATTGTCAATGAGTTAGGAACTGACAGGAGGTCCAAGTAATCAACCCTGTCGACTGCGCAGGGTTTTCCCCTGGGACATCTGCTCTGATCGTACAGTGGAGCTGACTGGCATGGATGCAGAATTGCTTTCAATAAAGATTTTATTTCAAGCTTGGATGATTTCTCCCCAAATGTCTTGTCACTAAAGCAAAGTATCTAATACCTGTTATTTTTTTAACTCCTGTAAACCAGCTTTTGGGAAGGAGAGGAGCGTAAAATTTTGAGCTAGACATTTCTCACCCTAACAGTCAAATTTTAACGTGTTCAAATTGATTGGAAGCTCGGCAATATCAAAAGTCAGAAAACCAGCAACATAAAAACCGGCCCATAACTGTGCAGTGAAAAGGTCTGTTAATGGTGATGCATTTAAGGTGAGTAAACTCAGTAGAGGAGTCAGCTGAACCATTCCCAGGGCACCATTCTTAAGCTAAAACATCACATTTGCATGTGCCTGACTATGTATAGGAAACAGATATTAGCTAATTTGAGGATAATTATTGGTAAAGCGAATCAATGGAATGTGCAGACTTTGACCCATTAAGCTAGGTCATAGGAATTTACATATCAAATCAGCCCAATTGTCCATCTGGATGAGCAACTCTGTCTGCCACAGTGATTGCTACCACTTTCCAGGAAAGGTACAAAACCCCGTTGAAATGGATAGTCCTGGAATGATCTACTTAGAAAGGAGCTGTTTCCTAATTCCGTAAGGCTAGTTGTTAAACCAGGAGGACAGATGTCACAAATATATTCTTTTTTTCCTTTCTTGGGAGTTTTCTTTATTCTCATACATCTTTAGTCTTCCTTGGCCTCTCTTTGGGTCTTGGTTTCCATACCCTAGTTAAATAAAATATTGTGCATAATGCAGTAGGTGGGCAAGCTCCCGATTAGATGAAAACCTACCTTTATCCCTTTGCCATCTATAGCTTTCAGAGGATTGCTTTTCCCACAGCCGGTGGTCTGCCCACAGTGGTTTCCCAGATGACCTGTTCTTACAAGTCTCATCCTCTCTTTTTGTAGTGTGTTGCCCTTTAGTCGTAGGCTGTATTGTTGTTCATGAAAGAGTGGCAGGATCAGCTTCTTGAAAAGTTACCTCTTAATTTGATTTAAAACAGTAAAAGGGCACGATGGCTGAAAACAGTTCTGCTAAAGGTAGAAATACCCCTCACATTGAGCAAGCTTAAATCCCCGTAAGCTGGAAAAAAGCTGACAAAACGAGATTGAACGGTTCTCATTTCAACTAGCAGAGGACAGCGCTACCCTCAAACGCTCTCCAGCTTACAAGACAGTTACCTTTCAAAAGGGTTTTTCATCTGCAAATACACTGGCTTATCTCCCTAATATTTTATGTGCGGTAGGAACTTTAAAATGGGGAGGATCAGTGTCCCCACTGAAACGCTTTCTTCTCCTCAGTAGTTCATATGCAGTAGAAATGGATGAAGAACATTTCCTAACACCTACTGTGACTGAAGTAACAGTGCAGTGTGCCTTCCAAACGTCACAATTAATAATAATTTTATTTAGGGCGTTTGAGAGTGTAGTTTTAAATGGAACTAGAGAGCCAGACTCACCATACAGTGACCCTCTTTGCTGTATAGTTGCCCTGTGCTCAGATACGTGCTTTCCAGCTTACCGTTGCCTTGGTAATGGCCAAAGCATAAATTCTAAGTATTTTTGCTTATATATCTGCCATTGACACTAGAGTCCTCCTATCAGACACTTTTGCTGTTTTAATACATCACTCATTTCATTACTATTAATAATGAGATCTGTATTTTCTGTATATCATCTCCTAACTTGTAATCTTAAAGAACTCGAACAATTCTTTAAGCTAGCAATTCAGCTCACTTTTGTGGAGAGAAAAATCCTTGCACAGCATAAGGCTCAACAATTTCTTGACCTGATTCCAACTTCTGTAGCACTGGATTATAGATTGTTTCTAAAATAATCTTAAATTGATGGATCATTGCTCCTTTCATTTGGGCTTGACAAAAAGTAGCTCCGGCATTTCCTTTCACTTTTTATGTTGTAAACTGTATATCACTTTTTCTCCTCTTGCCAAAAAAGAATGCTTCCTCATTTCATAGCGATTTTCTCTTTGAACAACTGAATTTCACTTAGCAGCTACAGTAATAGCTTAAATTGTATATAGTTGTTTTTGACCTTTTTCTTTTGTGGACAGATAAAAAAAATATCAATTATAGAACTTCATTGGTAAATATTTGTAATTTAAAAAGGTGTACGTTCCCAAAGTCATAATTATTTTCTGCAGACCGGATTACGTGCTATTTAAAATTTCCTTTCAAATGAGAATTCCTTCCTTCTTTCCCTCTAGTAGCTGTATTTTACTGTGGGTTATTTGACTACTTGGACTTTCCTGAAAAGTAATTCTGTTCGCTTGGCTCATAGTTTATTATTAGGGTCATCAAAGAAAGTACAGTTGCCTGCATGTAAAGAAAATCTCAAGAATGCACATGAGATTTTATCAATACAATAATTATTGCGTTAGCATTAGGCTTAGAGCCCTTAGAGGCTCCTGCGTAAGCGGCATTTGGGGAAACAACCTTGCCACCCTCGTGACAAACGCTTTTAACTGCTAAAGATGCGTGACGCCCATCAGAAGCTCACGCAGTTATTTGGCAGCAGAACTACTAACTTTTTCGACTTTCTGAACTCCTAAGATAAGCAATGGTATGTTAATATTACCACGGAGGAAAGATAATTATTTTTTAATTTGTAATAAGGATGCTGTATTTTAAGAAACTAATAATTAAGCCAATCTGATTAGTGCCATATGGAGAGTGTTTTGTGCAATGGACACCACGGTTACGAGCATGAGGCAGAACTACTGCAATGCCTCCTATTTATACATGAGAGAAAACAGGCATTTTTGTGCAAGGAATGTGGTAAACGGCAAGATTGGCAGAGTTCCACGAGAAGCTACTCTTTGCTGTGTGACCCACCCGCTAACATGAAGGAAACCTCTTCATTTTTAAGCGAGCGAACCCAAGATGCCTCATGAAGCTTCTGTCACTTACGGTGCAGCTTGCTGTGACTTCAGCAACAGGTAGAGGAAAGCAGAGACAGCTATGGTGACTTTTAATTTGCGTCTGGATTTTAAAAAGTTGTACGAGATCGATAAACAGGGAGAAAGGGGGTAACAAAGCATGTACAGAGCTTACCTTGAACAGTACCCTTAGAATATTCAAGTCTAAAACTAAGAGGTTAAGAAAACATCCATAAATCAAAACATTTACATATTAAAGTTACATTTGGTTTGCATTCCTTGGTAGCGCTGTGTAACTTATTTATAAAATATATACATCTCAATTTATTAGTCTTTCCAGCCTAGGATATTTTATATATTCTGGAGGGCAGAAGGAAACGGTTTTCCACTTAGTTTATACTCGCCACTGCAGCGATTTAGGCAAAACTGCCTGCCTAAACTACATCCATTAAACCTATATTTTTCTTAGATCAGACTTCTCAGTTATTAATGTCTGTTCCACAAGAATATTAAGTCTTAATGAAGACACAAGATCAGCTTTTAATAATAATAGTGCCCCTCTCATAATTTTGTTGGAAATAAAGGTATCAAAGGTTTTAATCCTTACCATTATTTTCCAAATCATTCCATTTAAGGTGTACGGTCTTAGTGCCTTTTAAGAAAATTTGTGTCAGGATAAGGCATGCAAAATTCTTTAGTTATATAAATTTCACAACCCATTTCAGAGTACACTAACTTTATTGGATTTAAATTAGCAGAAGGAATGTGTTTCATATGAGCTTTATGTTAAGGGGCTCTTTTGTTTTTCCGACTCTTTCAGCACAGGAGACCGTGCTAAAGAGAAGCAGGGAGGCTTCTCCCGGGAGCCACCAAAGCCGTTGACACCAAAAATGCTTGATCCTCTTAACATAAAAGGCAAACATCATTTCCAGGATCTAAATGTACAAGCTCAGAAAATATTCCCGGTGAACAAGTACCACTCAGTGTGCGCTCTGTAAGGAAATAGGTAGCCAGTTGTGCCCCAATGTGAGAGAGCCGTGAGTCCGACTCTCGATCTCGCCCCAGCGCACGTCTTGCCGTCTGTGGCTGAACTTCCGTCCATTGTCCGTCGCGTCGGCAGAAGTTGTCCCTTCCCTCCCTCTTTTCCTTCTTTTTCGTAACTTAACCAAATAAACATCCCTGTTAGATGAATCAGTAAAACGTGTCTCTCATGCACTTCAAATGCAACAGCGACTCCTTTGACATCCCTCTTTTTTTTAACCAATTCTTTCCTTTCGTCAACAGGATAGCAGCCAAGGAATCCGTGAATCTTATGTCAACACAAAGCTTAGGAATTGTGTTTGGACCAACACTCCTTAGACCTGAAAAGGAGACAGGGAACATGGCAGTCCACATGCTGTACCAAAATCAGATAGTTGAACTTATGTTGAGCGAGTACAGCAAGATCTTCGGCTCTGAGGAAGACTGACAGACAGGGCCTGTTATTGAAAACGTTCACATCTGTCTTGATGTCTAATATTTTTACATTTCTGTAAACATATTTCTGAAATATTTCTTTTTCTTTCAAGTGACAGATGCCTCATTTTGTGAAAACTTAATGATGATTTTGTGTTTAATTTTCAAACATTGGAATAAAAAATATTGTCAACATTTGCCTATATGTATTCTGCATTAACCCTTTGAGAGTTTCATTATGCTAACACTCCAAGTGTCATTTTTTTTCAAGCTGAGCATACAGCATATGGCCAAAGACCATAGGAAATGCTGTTTACCAACATATGCAATGGCACAGAAAGACAAATAGTAATTGAGGAGATTTGTGGAAAATGGATTAAAATATACAAAAAAAGCTATGAATTAAAACAGAGATATCACATCATTTGTAGTTAATCTGAGTAAAATCTACCTGTTCTCTTTGATATATATTGCTAGTTAAAGACACACTGAATAACCAATTCCCCCATCCTAAGAGCTGAAAAAAAAAATTACATTTAATACTTCTAAAGAAATTTTAAAAAAAGTGTCCAACTATTTGCAGAATAATGCCTAAAAATTAAGAACCAAATTGGAACTTTGGCATTTTTACTTGAATGCAGTGCATGAAATGAAGACATTGCATGACTGCTCGTTTTAATGTAACATCCATTTTGATTCTTCATCACACTGTACATCTGCCCGCTTTCCCTAGCTATCTCATGTTCTGTAGCATTTGTATTGTGCTCCTGAGGATGCTTTATTGGTGAACTACATTAAATTCATCTAGAAAGAACTTTAAAAAAAAGCCTTTTCATATGCCCTTAGGATTACTTGGCTAGACTTGAATCAATTTATGCATTTGATGGTTAGTTTCAGTTGTCATGGATAAACAAAAGGGTAACTGTCTAGAATATATCAAATATTGTTTCATTTTGAAATGTATGTTTCCAGCTATACACATCTCCTACCCTGTTTTGTAAAAGTATTCTGCTGATAAAATGTAGACTTATGTTTGACAGCTTTTTAATCAAGTTCAAAGAGAATAAATAAAACTAATCCAGTGTGGTAAAGAGTCTGTCTGGTTATCGATTTGTTCACAAAATGAAGAATAAACCATGTAAATAAGATGTGTGAAACACAGATCTACAAGCAAATATTTAAAGCAATTAAAGACCCCAAAACATAGGATTAATGCATAGGTCTGCTGTGCACGAGAGATATGTCTTCGATATCACCTTAGCAGATCATGAATTGCTCCAGTTTTTACTTAGCATCATTTTCCAAAATGCTGTGTTATGCAGGAAAGTGGTCATTTATGAGAACAAATGCATAACAGCGAGGCCCGAGCATTAACCCAAACCAGGCTCTTTCACCAGGTGCTGAGACAGGCAGAATACAGCACCAAGAAAACCTGAAAAGTGTTTGAGCCCGGTGGACCTGAGACGTCTTCTGACCTTACACATGGCTGAAAAGCAAGCAAAACAGAGCAGCAGTGACCAGTAATCAAAATCAAAAACACAAAACCAAAAATGCACTGCCTACCCCTATACCACAAGCATTCAACCTAACCATTTCAGAACAAAACTGCAGCATTCCGAAAAACCCAAATTCACTTTACTTTCAAGAAAATATTTTTCGTGTTAGTGTAAAACCATGAGTACTTAAACAGTAATGGTTTTCAGCATCCTAGTCTTTAGACTCTTTTAATAGCAACAAACCAGGCGCTGTTTATAGTCTGTGGAAATGACTGGAAGAAAGATAGTCAGAAGTTCAGTCTATTTCTTAATAAAGACCATTCACATTATGGCCCCATGGGTGCTCACAATCATGCTATTGAAGTAATTTCTACTATTATTGGAAATGAAAAGTTCACTTGTTACTTGGATCCTGTTGCACTCAGAAGAAAGAATTCTTAATTAATTTATCTTCTTTTAAGCTTTCTTTTGGAGCATGGAGATTCCTCTTTTCTTGTTTTTCCAAGCAAGACAAGGCTTATGAAATGAAGCCATATTTTTTATTTGATCAAGTGTTTTGGAATTAAAAAAAAAAAAAAACAGGCAAAGTTTTGGACACACAAAGTTTTCTTCAGCTTTGAAAGGTGCGTGTATGAATTCTGCCCAAATGTGGTGACTCTCCATTAGAGGCTCTGTTAAAGATCCAAGTCTGCTACACAGGTACCGGCTTCTGGTACGGGCAAGGACATGGTGCGTGGCAGACGCCTCTCCTTCCTTGTCCAGACAAAGGAATAACCATGCCTTGCTAACGCTGCTCATTTATGATATTCCCTGAGACTCCAATCTTCTCCCTATCCTATTTAATTTAGAGCAACATTTTAATAGTTCTTTAAATCTCTGCTAAACCAGTCACCCTGCAGGTAATATTCAGCCCGTTTTTGCAATCACTCCATGTTGCAACAGAGCCTAAGGCGTTCGAGAAGTTAAGCTAATTGATTAGTACATAGGATATAGACCACGGGTGGAGTTTGGAAGAGAGCTGGAAAGCAAGAAGTTGGGACCCCAATCACCACTGTAATCAGACCATGTTTAGAGTTTCCGTGGCTAATTCTCGACAGAGGCTGAAAGGCAAGCCTAAGGGAACGTACATAGTACCACCGCACAGCAGGTTCCCGCGCATTTCTGTCCCGCTTCGCAAAGGGAACGTGGAGCGTGAGGGAGCCGAGCGCAACCACAGACGCAGGTCTCAATCAGAAGTCCTGATTTTTGCAGGATGCATAAATGGGGCCTGGGGCAATGCTTGTTTTGCAGAACACAGGGACCTTACCTAGCACTCATTTTGGATAACAGAGAAAAACCTTCCCAAAGGAGGAAGGGCAACACATGAAAAAAAAAATCTCCATCAAGCGGCACTCTGAGGTCAGGCCATACCCAAACCTTTCGTTGCTCCAGAGCTAGTGCTCTCGATACTCGAGGGAATGCTTGTAGGATGCTACTAAAGCAGCAATCACATCCTTGTGCCCACTCCCTCTACGTTATCACAGCAGATGAAGCTATTGCACCATTACTCTAATATACTGCAGGTTATTTTTACATTCAGCAGCTGCATGCTTCCAAACATACCTGGAAATTAAAAGAATGAATGCCCATTTTTCCTATATTTTTCCATCCATGTCTTGTTACAGAGTTCTAGCTGCACACTGCATACAAACACAAGCCATCGCTCCAGTTTCTCATACAAAACATACACTGAAGTTAAAAAGACCAGTGCTCAAAACCTGAGCCTTTGGGAGGAGGGATTTGTTACCACTGCACATCCATGGTGTGAGAAACTGAGGCACAGAGTCAGGGAGGTCAACAGAGAATGTCGCTTTGTAGCGCTCATTCTATTCAACCACAAACTTCTCCAGAAACTTTATGTTCTGCGTCATCATTTCCTCTGAATTCACCTAAATAATCCCATAGTGGGGTTGTGGCAAGCGCTCCACCTTATTACGGGTCAGATCCCAGGTGCTTCGAGTTAACTCCACAGAATAAATAGAGTTAGCTTTGAAAAGCCTGATTTAAACTATGTGGCCAGCAAAACGGGCTTCACCAGCCAAGAGCCCGAACCACCATCCGCTTTGCAGCATCGCGGGGAGCCCTGATCAGCAGTCTGCCTCGTTGCCCCATCAAAGCATCCTGCCCACCCGCCCCCAAAAAGCTACGAGTGCGCCATGAAACCTGGGCACCTGCAGGAGAAGCTGACGGCTTTGTTTAACGAGTTTAAGAGGGACCATAAATCCCTACAAGTTCAGAACACACGCCAATTAATTACCCAGAAAACACCACCATTTGAGAGCCGTTTTAGAGCACATCTCAGTTCATAAACGGCAGACTCATAAATTGCACTCGATTCTCCTTCGCCTCTTTCAAAACACAGTCCCTGTGCCCGGTTCCTATCCACAAGTTTCGTGGTTGCCTGCCTGTGAGACGAAAGGAGTGGTTAACTCCCCGCTGGTGATATCTATATTGGCTCTAAGAAGATTTTCAGGAATCTCAGAAGCTTTTTGAATGCTTTCTAGGTGAGTTTTGGTAGGTGTAGGTGTGCCCTCCGCTCTGGAAAATGTGGATGACCGTATTGAAAGCGGTTCAACTAATCCATTACTCAGCCTCCAGCCTACCCACTGCAGTAGAAGAGACACGAGAAGTCCAACCATTACGTCTAACTTTCCCACCGGGGATGTTTCTTTGCAGCCTCAGGCAGCAAATGGTTTTAAGTAAATGGCTAAATACCCTGTATACGTTTCTATGTTTATGTAGTTTCTGTCACTTATTCATTTTTAATACCAGTAGGCTCTTTGTCTTAATGGTATTTGATGAATTTCCCAGGTTAATTATGCACCATGTAAGAAAATATTTTACTTGTATCACTTTTAAATTCATTAGCTTTTAGCATTATTGTATAGCACTCCACTTGTTCTTGATTTATGGGAAAGGCTAAATAGGATCGTCTGACTGACCTCTTCAGGCAATTCACTATCCTATATACCGCTAACATATCACCTCTTATTTGTCTCTTAATCAATTTAAGCTTCCCTCGTAAGGAAGGTCTGCCACACCTCTTATAACTTACTCTGCCTTCCACTGACTGCTCTGTGCATCTATCCTGCCCTTTTGAACAAAACCCTAGGTATTCAAGGTGAAAGGATCCTTAATATCTTCATTATTGATCTCCTTTCCGCTCTTAAAAGACTCAAACAGCTTGCTTGTATCTGACTGCTCCTCTGCACTGAAGAGCTGAAATGCCCTTAATGTGTCCCTTTGGCCCAATTCGCAAGGGAATTTTGGGACATAAACGCTATTTCAGGTCCATGCACACAACATTTCAGTGCTGCTGGTTTCCACTTCACAAGCATCTCACCCTGCATCAGTAGCATTAGCCTGGCTGCCGTGCGGTGCTAGCCCTCCTACTCCTTTTGCCCCACAGCCATGGCCAGCAAGTTCTAGGTGGTTACAGGTTTACTATTATATAGAGTAAGTATTCAGCCTGGGCAGAAAATAAGTGCTTTGGGGACCAGATGAAAGGTGCATGCTACCTACGTGACCACTTTCACCTTATTTTCTGAGCCTCTTCATAAGGGCTACTTTTGCTGTTTGATGACTTGAAATGACACAGGCTGTCTGCGTTGGAGCAGGGGCTTGGACCTGGGACCTACCGCAACATTGGCTGAGATCCTGCCCATGGAAATAGCCCTCTCAATACCGCTGCGCTCCCATTCTATGCTTACGTTACCGTAGACTGAAGACAAAACACATAGGTAATGTTTCACAGACACTTCTTTTTAGTTTGATATTCCCATCCCCGTTTAGCTGCAAGTCAAACGCAATTTCACGGACGTAGCACAGACCCAGGCCGTTCAGTTCTACAGAAATACAGAGCTGACGATTACCCTGCACAATAGGATACTTCTGGTTCTGACAAAGCAATGCAAGAATATCGGTTATTTCAGGTTTCCTGGGTATTGCCTGTTGGAAAGAAAACTGAGTTTCCCTTTGTGCTTATGACGTGCTTTACCTAGAATGTGAAAGCTGAAAGATAAGGCAGCTACGTTAAACAAACTTGCCCTGAGATGCAAAATACGAGCACCTTCTCAAGAACTCTAGTACTATTCTTTTTCAAGTCATGTCTCTTTGAAGTGCAGCTAGCTGAAAACACTGGCAATGCTTTCCCTCTGATGCTGCAGTTTTTAGAGTATTATGCATATTGCAGATGTGGTTTTCTTGCACTAGATTGAAAAAAGAAATAATCTTATTAAAAATGTAAAAGGATTTCAGGGTTCTGTGCATACTCAGAGAAAAGAGAGATGTCAACAACAAACATGCCATCTAAACAATGCAGAAGGACCTCTGTCTCATGAGCATAATAGATGTTTTATTAATAACTTGTTTTTAATATTTTTTTCTCATTTCCCAAAACAAGGGAAAAAAAAGAATAGATTTTGAAATCAAAACACTTTGTGATAGGACAGTTCAGCACCCTCCCTGAAAAGCTAGAAGTCAGACTGAGACCTGGTGCATTTTCCTGCATGCTTCGTTCCTTCGCCCTGGTGTGTCCATCTAACTTCAGGAAGCCCCAACATAGGGGCAAAGCCTGGTCTGCTCTGAAGAGTCCATGCTGGAGCACACTAGCCCCTAAAAATGCCAACTTTTTAATCTATTCAGTGGCTTAGACAGTCTAAACACGGGCATTGATGGAAACGATGTGGGATACTGTGAGTTACCCACACTCTGTAATTACTGGGTGTGAGGAAGAGGGAGGACAGAGACCTCTTTTTCCACTTTATAGATGAAACAGAGCAGTTACTGCCACTACAGCCTCCTTTTCCTGGTCTAAGTCAGCTTTCCTCTGTTGAGCAGATGCTCCAGTAATGGGTGAAGGAGGTGATGTATCGCTGCTCCCGTAGACCTTCCGCAGGACGTGCTGCCGGACCCCCATGCTTGCCTCATAGCAAGGTACTAGCTCCAGGGAAGGGCAATCCTCTAGGTGCAGCCCACCTCATCTCTCAGCCTCCTTTTGACATGCTCTTTTTTTTTTTTTCCTTTTTTTTTTCCCCCCCCTCACCCACAGCCTGCATCTCAGATAACCTGAGTCTCTTTGGAAGTACCGTTCCCAGCAAATAGGTCCTGAGGAATCCAGATTCTCTGACTAGATCCCAGAATGGCCTTAAGTAAACTAGGATAATATGGGAGCGATCCTAGTATGTGGGATGGAAAGAGTCCAAAGTAAAATTCCTCTTCCCTTACCTGCAAATACATGAGACCCATGCTATCGCTGAACCACACTTCTGCTTTGCTTTTTTATAGATAGTCTACCTGTAAAAATAGGGTGTTTCTGGTCCTCTTACAGAAATCTGTGACTTTGTTAAATAAGAACAGATAAGAAGGTTTTGCTTCTCATCTCAGAAGTAAAGCCTTTACTGAGATCATCTGCAGACACTTGCCAGGAAAATATTGCTTTGAAATAAGTAGCAAAGAGAGGTGAACCTTGAAATCTATGGCATAAGGGGTTGTAGACCAAGCCAGGATAGCGACCGCATATTCTGCTCAGGCAGTACTGTGATAGCTGACATTCTGAGAAAATACACACAAAAAATCCTTTCCAAGACACAGAAATTCCTGTTTACTCACAGAAGGCTTTAATTGCTTCAGAGTTTAAATAATTCCTGCACAGGAAAACCTTAGATTTTACCTCATGAAGACTGAAATCTTTTTTAATCACTTCTTATCTGCACAGTTTGGGATTCATTCATAAAAGATTCTGAACATCTGACCCAAACATGTCCAAGTGCAGAAGGAATCTATCACTTGCATAGCAGGTTGTGATGTCTTTTTCTTCCTTAATTCAAGGGCATTTTGCAAGGTTACCAGGGTCAAAAGTTGCTGTGCTTCTTGCCTTTCCTATGGCCTCTCTTATGCAAAAGCAACCAGGGGAACTTGCTGGACAGAAGGGAAAAAGCTAACTAATTAAGAAGCAAGCATGCATCTGTCTCAGGCCACTTGCCAAGCATAATGTGGCGGAGGGTTAAATCTTGCGCTATTAGAGACTGCTCTTTCTTGGACTTGCTCATTCCAGCAACACTAGTGACAGACGCCTCACAGTCAGGTTTCAGGACTTTCTTTGCTTACCTAATAATGAGGAAGTTGTGGGATTTGTCAGAAGTTCATCAGACCATAAACATGCCAGAGGTTCCCGAGGTTTAGACAGCTCTAAACAGGTCTCTGATTTACTTATTTAAATTTATACCATGCCTAGTTGTCAAAGCTCAGGTACATGTACAAAATAACAGATGTGTCTGACAATTATCTCCAGGAACCCATGTCCAGGTTGTGTCAAAAAGAGCACAGATGTGGCCCGTGTCACAAACTGGCGGGGGGAAAGAGAGCGTTGGAGGAGAAGACACTGTCAAAATAGATAGATAATTTGGCAGTAAAAAGCTGGATCAGTCTGGATATTTGGCACATTCCATTTTCTGGTGCCCTCTGAAGAGACTATGCTTATGGAAAGAAGTCTCCTGAAAACATTTGACTGGAAACGAGTTTGATGAAAAATACTGCTCCCACCCCTGAAACTCATACGCTGGCCCTAGCCCTCCTCCTGTATGGAGGCGAAAAGAGGGATTTGTTCTTGCAGCCAGAGTTGCTTCTGTTTCTAAATTTATTTTATGAATTTCATGAGACCCTTCTGAAGATATTAACACGGGACGAGGTGGAAGAGAGGGAGTTAGCCAGTTGCCTCATGTTGCTAAATTGGCCCCTCTCCAAGCTGCATGTTGAGGGAACAAGAGCAGCCTCAGCACCATCATGTCACCAAGGATGAATCAGGTGAGATCACTGTCTACGCTTTGAATGCAGATAATTACTTGGCTAAAGGTGTCATTTTCTAAGTTGGTTCGATCTCCTAGAGTAAGCGCCATCATTGGTACTGATTTGCCTTACGCAGCTGCAGTTGAGTCAGAAAGGACATCACGCTGCCTTTACTATCCCTGCGGTTATAGAGAAGGCACAAAATCGAGCAGTCCGTTTCCATTCCCACCTAGAAATCATGTTGCAAAGTCCACAAATAGAGAATCCGGTGATGATCACCCACCACCGCACAGACAGTCCAGTGCAGTCCCGACCGCCACGGGAGGCATCCGGAGTCCCGAGCATGAGCAGGCATGTTGAGAAGTGCCATATGCTTTGCTACCTGCATCCTAGACGGCTGGAGAAAGCGTCCCTTCAGGACAGGTGGCCACCATTCAACTGTCCAGGGGCATGGAGCACTCAACACAAGGTCCACCTGCGGTAAAATCGGGCACTAAAAAAAACCTTTTAACCTGTTTTCTCTCCCCACAGCTTCATGTGAAATATCTAGGAGAGTGGTCCATGCTTGCACAGGAACATCTTTGCTTAACATCCACCATGTTGATGACTGTAACTTAATTACCACGCATACTGTACTGGTGACAGTAAATATTAGTGCTGTGTGCTACAGAACAAATATCCTGTGATGAAAAATTCAAACAGTATTGAGCTTTTCATTAGTGTGGTAATGGCCTTCTCACACATTTAGCTCATTTTTAACTCAACCTGCTATGGGAAGGAAATGACATACTTTTTGTTGAATAAAACAGCGCAGAGATTATAAGAAGGTGTGTTTTTATAGGTAAAGAAATGTATGCTACATTAATCTATTTTTATGCTTTACACTACATGCTGATGAGTCATTTGAATGCCAAGTTTCATTAGTAAATTGGGAGTGATATAGGTGGCCCTATGATAAAATAAAATACATGCATTTCATTTAAGAATGCAAAAATTTCAGTACTGCTATAGAATATCTTAGAACACTAACTAGTATCAGAGGATATAGGGATAAGACCCTATTTAGAAAGCGAATTTTATGTTCATAAAAAGTACATTAAATACAGTCTGCTCCATATTGTATTGTTCCTCTACCATTTCTCTACGGATCATATTAGTCAGTGTCCTGTTAACATCCATTTTATCATAATGTCATAATATTATATTGAAATGAGATCTGGCACTTTTGGGGTCCTGTGCAAGATGAAAAAATGGGTTTCCAGCAGTCTTCCTCTTAGATATAATTGAAAAAGAGGCAGGCATGAGGGCATGCTGTGACTCACGCTGCCAGAGAGTGATCCGGAATCGTTCAGATGATGAGTACATAGAGAATGCCGTGCACAGAAAGGCGGCAATTTGCTGTACTAATGTTTTGAAAATGAAAATTTCTAGCTGTTTTGCAGAGAAGCTTAGTAGGAAAGGCAAAAGCAAAAAAATAATAATAATAAAATCTTTTATAGTTAAGCCAGATTATTTCTGTTGTTATTTTGGAAAGCGATGATGAAGACTGCACTACGAGAAATGTGTTTTTCTCCAGAATGGCGTAAAACATAAATGAATGTTGCTTTATTGACTAAAATAAGTATAAAAATACAGGAGTCAAGAAGTGGAAGGAAAACAGAAAATGAAAAATCTTTCTCCCTTTCCTTATGGATTAGTTCTACAGGGGGATCCAGGGGCACCTTCCAGGCTCCTAAATCCAGATCCTGGCTCCTCACTCAGGTAACTGTGGCTGCTTCGCCACAGGGATGGACACCTATGTCACCTCAGGATTTCAAGGCCAGATTTCTGTCATCAGGCATGTTTCCAGCAGCCAGACCTCACACGGGCAAGCCCCAGCAGGATTAAAAACCTAAGCATTCCCCATCTCTCACCTCGAGGACCCGATGAGAAGGGGAAAGACACTTTCTCAAAATATCTATCTGTGCCTATTAACCTATTTCCTATTTTATTTATTAGAACATGATTCAAAAGAATTTGAGATGTCTTGCTTTTAAGCAACTGCTAAATGCCATTTGGGCCATATAATACTTCACCTTCTTCCCCCAAGAAATTATAGCCAGTGATATCAACATCCTATTCACTTGGTGTTTCCACTGAGCTTTAATACTAACAAATAAGTTAAATGAGCAATTCCAATCATGCATTTAGTATCTAAGCTGTCAATATTGGTACATAGTCCATTTTAGAAAGGATTCAGCTTGGTGAATGCTCTTTTCAGAGATCATGATGTGTGACTATGCCTCCTATATCATGTTGGAGCAGACATGATCAAACCAAGGTTGCTCGGCAGGCCTTGAAAATATGGTACGTACTCCACATTTTTGCCCCCTATTTTATAGTTTAATTTCAGTCACCTAGCTTGCTCTCACCATCCTCTAGCGTTTTTTGGTGACAGATTTTTTCTAAACATCATTCCTTGTTCTCCTTAATGTATCTGTTTTGACCATTGCTAATTAAATTATATGTCTCCTGTACCCTGAAACAGCCAAAGCCTAATCTTTCCAGCAGAAAGGAGGAGACTCCTTTACATATGAGGTATGCGTTGGGTATGAGTGACCTACAAATAGATGGTTCCTGTGAAAACACCGTTAAGTGCCAAGATGGGCACTTTACTGCACGTGCAAATCCAGGTGAATGGGGAATCTTCAAAAGACTCCCATTGAGCTGATATTGGGATCATTTTTATAGCTTTCAGTTTTGAGGTCACAGTCACCATAACTGGAAACTTAAAAATGACTTTAAAAAGGCAAATGCTAACTAGATTTCACACTAGATTTCATTTTACTTGGCATTACAGAAAGAATGAAGATATTAAATAGACTGTTTCCTGTATACAATAAGGTTAATTAATAGCAAGGGATGGAAATCAGTGTAGACATAACTCTTTTAGACAGGTATCAAAAATAATCCCCTGATCCCCACAGACCCCAGCTGCATTGAAAGAAGAACAATATAAAAGATTCCTTAAAAGAAATTTTTCAAACATTCTCCAGGTGTCCCACCTATATTTAAATAGGCCTGTGGCCCCATGTGTACTCCAACCCTTTCTGCTCTGCAGTTCCCTTGCTCCGAGTTAAATGAACAGAGTACTCGCATGGCATTTGAGGTGCAACATAAAGGATTTCTGTACAAAGAGACCGGGATTGCAAACTGAGACAGACAGGAGAACAAAAAGAAGAATATATTCTGGACTGAATGGGACTTCCCTAAGCTCCTTATCAATAAGGTTAATAAGGGTCTATGCAATTTACTGATCACTACGATGCAACAACTGGGCTAAAGCTCTAAAGAAGCTCCATAGATACTGGCTTTTAGTGCTTCTCGTGGCCCACCACATTAAAGTCCCTTTACCCTTCCCCTATCACCCCACTCAAGGGAATAAACTCCAGTCTGTGTGATTGGCCTCACTAAAATCCCTGGTCTGCTATTACGCTTCTACCTGCCCTAGTTAAGCAGATTAATAGTTATTTCCTAGAATTTGATCCTCCAGTCCCTTTGCAATTGAAGCAGTAACGCTCAGATATTTCTAAAAACGTATTTCTGAAAAATACATTTCCTTTTTTCTTCGGTTTAATTTTGTTATCCTCAATCATTTGCATGATATAAAAAAAATTCCAAACTTCTATCTCCTCTATAAAATACATGTCATATCAAAAAGGTGACAAGAGGGGGAAAAGTAATTAGTGAGTTCACAGAGTTCAGTAGAAAAGTTAAAATAGAGTAACACATTACTTTTTATGTTAAGATTTCACAAGACAAATCTTGCCTGTGTTTTAATTGCATGTGACCCTGGCAGTCCCACTCTGAAATGAAGTGCCGTAAAATTAAAGATGACAGACGCTCAAAACAAGTCTTGTGATCTTGATTAAACTACAAAGACCACACTTTCTCTCTGCTGCAACTCAGATATGATGGGCTGTTTTATTTGGGGAATTGCTTCATTAATGCTTTCTTTGACTAGACATGTTTATTATAAAAAATACTGAATATGGTGATATCTTGCATAGCTAAATAAAGTCTAAAAGACAAGTAAAAAATTAGGAATCTTTAAATAACCTCAAGACCTAAATACATCTTTTACAGATCATAGGCATCTGCAGAAGGAGGTAGCAAACACGTCTGCACTGTATATTACCTGTTTTTAAGAGTCCGAGGTTTTATTCATAATTATATCTCTTAGACCCAAAGGATTTTTCCATCAATATTACCTAACCATCAGTTCAAGTTAAATTTCCACAGGCCAGCAAAAATGGGGGAGTTGGGGGGAGGGCAGGATTATAAAAAAAAGATTAACAACTCCTTTCCCCAATAAAAGTCTTGCTAATTTTCAGAAGTGTAATGATGATAACTGGCTGCAACTGGATATTTGCAAACGACCAAACCCCACGAGCCTATACGAAATAGGAATTTCCAGACTTGCTGAGATTAAAGAACCTGCAGAACTATATGCGTTGTTTTAAAACTAGATTTAAATTGCACGTGGTACATCTGCAATCCCTCAGTGTTCCTGATTTGCTGGACCAACTTATCAACAGCTCTTGGCTTCTGCTACTGATTTTCAATTCGAAGAATCCAAACGCACTATTTTTTACTCAAGACACTCAGTGGACCAATGTTTCATCAATGCAAGCAACCAGTACCATGATACCGCTGCCGTTATCACCGCTGTGCCGTGGAGGTTAGGGCCACGCTCCTTCCCGAGGACAGAAGATAAACCCTATTACTAACGATCTGCATGTCCTTCAGGACTGGGATCACGGTTCAGCAAACTACGTGGTCACGTGCCCAGTTTTCATTTCAGAAATAACCTCATGGCTTTCGGTAGGACTTCCCACACGAGTAAATAACTTTCTGTTCAGGAGCTAGAGAAACTGCCTAACTTGGTGCCACTGAAAACGATGCTGCAGACACGCTGGGCAGCACCACCTCTGCCTGCCTCTGTCAGCATTTTCACTTGTGAATGATGCTGTTTGAGAACTACTAAATCCTTCTGTACTAAATATTCCATGTATTTTCTTTTACCAGCCACACATTTTATAGAACTAAGATACATAGACAAACCTTTAGCCCCACACCCAACCTAAGTATATGGATTGCAGTCGAGGAATATGCTGAGGACAAAAAAGACTGAGGATGAAATAAGACCTACTTGCCCGAAACGAAGCTTCCCAGGCTGAGGAAGGTTGAAAATCCCATAGCACGGTGGAGGTTTCCCCTTTCTTCATTTCTCCATCCCACTATTGTTCAGCCACACCACAGCAATGCCTCAAAAGAGCCTCCAAAGGAGCCCAGACACGCTCTTACACAACTGTCTGGGGTGGCAATGTGTTGGTCACATTGTCGTTTCGCAGAGTCTGCTGAAGATGCGGCCGCAGCTGGACTTTCTGCAGCGTAGAGAAGTAAATAAAAGGATGGACCACAGAATCTGTAATGTGCTCCAAGCACGGGGGAGAGCTTCGGACACTCCCTTATAGCATTTCTTTTGGGATCCCTTTAAGAAAAACTCTTTAAGGTATCTCCAAATACCTGCTCCTGCCATTTGCTATGGCTAAAACACCGAGGTGGGTCGTGAGCACTAACCCCACAGCCTAATCGGACTTGCTCACGCACATGGGTGGATTTAGGGGTGGGACAGCGAGAAGACCCCGACCCTTTCCGCAGCACAAGGAGGTGCAGCACATGTCCTCACATCATGGCACGCGTCCTCATCTTCCCACCTGCACGGATATCAAGGCTGGGAGGTAACTGAGATGCT